>NW_004567134.1:12211920-12247728 GCF_000260355.1 Condylura cristata | reverse complement strand
CCACGGAGCCGGCGGCGCGCAGCTCAGCCAAGACGAGGACCCGCGGCGCTCGGGGACCGCGACTGCAGCGCTCGTGGCCCGGGTAACTGCCTCCCTGTCCCCGCTCCAGCTTGCAAGTGCCGTCACCAGGGGTGGGAGCAGCCCCGGGGGTCTCTGGCACGCTCGGCGTGGACTCCCGCACCCTCCGGGGCGCGCGCGCGTGTGCACGGGTGTGTGCGCGCATGTCTGTGCGCGCGCGCGTCCTTCCCTGCTCCCTCGTTCCAGCCTCCGAGCCAACTTGTACCCATCAACTCCCATCTTCGCACTCCCTGCTGTCCCCCCCGCACAGAGATACCCGGCGAAGTCTCCCGGTTTTCCCTGTGGCGTTTCCAGTGACATCTGCGGGCCTCCTTCCCCCCCTGCGCTGTTGGAGACAGGCAGGAAGCAAAGTTTGTCAGGAGCCTCGGGGGTGACTTTGCCCCGGGGACCCGTATTTATAGGTGTGCGAGGTGCCCCGGTGTGCGCCGAGCTCGCTTCCCAGGTTCCCGGGCAGTGGGTGCCGGGCCCTGGGACCCCTCCCTTCTCGAGGCCCCTCCGGCGATTTGTTTAGGGAAAGTGATGACATGAACTAGTAGCGGAGAATCGCAGGCGCCGGTCCCGCCCTGGGGAGGGAGGGAGCTCCCTCCCGAGAGCTTGTCGGCGAGATCTGGAAGCAGGCTCCAGGGCTCAGCGCCCCTAAAGCCCGAGAGGCAGGATCTGGGGGCTGGGCGCAGGGTGTGCGAGCCGAGCCGGGGTTGGGGAGCTGCTTGAATGCCGCCCTGTGACCGCCGCGATGAGGGAACAGCCCTTATTTGCCTGGCTCTGATTCTCGAGGCCGACGTGGTTGTGGAATGCAAAAGCCAGAACATGATGGAAACAGGTTTGTCATGGCATCTTTGGAATTTCAGACAGGGGGAATTCATCGGAGTATCATCCACCTCATTATTGTGCCCTTTGAAACTTCCTCGGGGATTTTAAGATAGATGGATCTCGCAGCTGGGTCTTTATACCCACAGAGCTGACTATAATTTCCACTTGATTACAGCTAAAATAGTCTTTAAGATGAAGTTTCCTGAAATGATTTAAAATAAACACAGATGGGAAGGGGGAAAAGCTGTAATGAGGCACTTAAAAAATAAAGTGAGCATTTTCTTAAGAGCAAATGGGATTTTTCAGTCTTGGAGAGATTGCAAGATAAATGTGTTTTTAAAAAATCTTTGAAATGGGGGCTTTTTAAAAACTGCTTTTAAAAGAAACGCTACTGACTCTGAACAAGCATTTCCTCCCCCCTCTCTCTGTTTTTGCCATCTTCCTGACTTTGGAATATGTCCTCCTTTCTTCCAAGGACTTGGAGAGCCCTTCAGAATGCCGGAGGAAAGTTCCCCCAGGAAGACCCCACAGAGCGTTCCCTACCAGGACCTCCCTCACCTGGTCAATGTGGATGGGCTGTACCTCTTCTGCAGGTACTGGAAGCCCACGGGCGCGCCCAAGTAAGTCTCCCCCCCCCCAGTCTGCTCCAGACTCCGGTGGGAACGTTCCGGGCTTCTTCCCCCTCTTCCCCCTCACGGAGCATTTCCTTCGGGGCCACTTTACCCATGACCCACTTTGTGTGCCGTTCTAATGTAGGGCGCTGCAGTGCTGACAAGACCAAGATTTATACATTACCGCTTTTTTAAATTAAGAAGCACGAGTTCGGTTTTCATTTGATAACAAGTAGGATGCAGATCATACTGTATGGCCATGTTCGGAAATTACCCATGACTTTGTCTTTCGTGCTGGAGTGGATTTCCTGTTGTACAGGTATTCCTTTTAGCCAACAGAACACCACCCTGTCGGGTCGGAAATTAGAAAATTTTATGTAAGGTACAGGGGACATACAGAAATGGATAGAGAAAATACATAAACTAGGCAGTATATTAAACAACAGAAACATATATGGTAACCTTTGTTCTCGTGTTTGATTATGAGCTTCAGAAGGTGTCGTGTGTGTAACTGGGGAGAAAAAAGGTTCTGGGTATTTCCTTCTGATTTCTTGCCAGCTCAATTACTTTGTACATTTCCCATCAAGGATTTGTCTTGTCTTTAGAAACCCGCATCGGGACTACACACAGCAGCTGGTCCCCTGCTGCTCCCCTCTTCGTGTATGAGACAGGGAAAACCCGACTTATTTGTGTGATTCAGGGAAAGAAATTATTTGTGGCGACCAGTTGACCTAGTGACGAGCGAATGTTTCCTGTTTGCAGGGCAGTTGACCTGTCTCAGAGGCCTCTGTTTCCTAGGGGACTTGGTGTGCCTTATGTCACCTTCTGCGCTTCAGTCATCACCCACCCCTTGCACAATTCTAAAATTTCACCTCTATCTTCAACAAGATGCGTGTCATCCAGGTAGCTGCATATTCACAAAGAAATTCAGACTTTTCGAATCAGAGCTTCAAGGCAAATACAGAGAGTGCTGAAATGGGCTGTGACTGTTCCTACCAGTTCTGGCAACGTCCCTCCCCTAGAAGAGAGTGTGTGTGTCTGTATGTGCATAGGTTTTTGAGGAGGGAGCAAGTGTTCCTAAGCATTGTCATCAATTCCCCATTCTGACTTTTGCTTGGCTCTAACTTAACTGGTTGTAAAATCGAATATTGTTGCTTTGGGTCCTAACAACTTCTTGGCATGTGGTCAGTTATTTTTCAATATTTAGAAAGGACAAAGAATGGAAAGTATAAGTTTGAAATGTTGGAGCCTTAGACCGTGACACCTTAATTGGATGAGTGGGGAGATTGTTCTAGATTGAGGTCAATGAGATGAAGTGGGCCTGCGGTCCTCACATGGGGGCGGGATGGCTGCCTTTCCTTGAGCTGTGACGGGTGTTCACAGTCTGCATGCTGATGTTGCCTTTGGGGAGCTGCCTTTGGGGAGCTGCCTTTGGGGAGCTGTCCCTGCTGCTTTACTTTTACTACAGCTCACTAGCTTAAAAGGAGCTATCTCTTGGAAGTCAGTGTTTGTGCCGTGGTGGATGCTCCTGGGGATAAGAACGGGGGTTGTGGGTGGGGAGAGTGGGGTGGATGAGGCAATTGGGCCCTAAGCTTTGAAGAGAAAGTAGTTTGGGAGGTTAGATGATGGCCAAAGTCTCAAGTCTTTAACCCAGAAGACCTGGCTCCTGCTCCAGAACTCACCTGAAGGAGCCCACCTGCCTAGCCCCTGGAGGTGATGCCAGTAAACTACTGTTTGGGGTCTGGGTCCCTCCCTCTCTGTGAGGGGGAACTCCCGAGCCCCCTGCAGTGGACCCCAACCCCAAGCAGTAGTTTATTGGTCTGTATCGCCTCCAGGGAGGCGTTAACCCTGTGGGTGCTGGTCTTGGGGAGCACCAGGGGCCCCAGAAGGACAGCCCATGGCAGCATGAGTGGTGACGAGGTGGTGACAGGTTTATGCCAAGTGGTGCAGAAGCCTTTGCCTCTCCTAATGACTGCCACTCTGCCTGGCCTAGCGTGTCTGTCTCTTCTGCTGACTTTCACCATTGCTGTTGCTGCTTTAGGAAAGGGAAAAGACCTCAGCTCGTCAGGGGCCTCTCCATGCCCTTTCCCCCTTGTTAGCCTCAGGCCTTCCCTCTTTTCCCTACCAGGGGAGGGAAAAATGCTGGTCAAATATCGTCTTCTCTCCATTCTCCCCACTTACAAATCTTTCTCACTGGGACCCTTCGGGTCTCAGAGGCCACCCTGGGATCTCCTGTTGGAGATCTCCTGCCTCTGGTAGTTGTCACTGGCTTGGATTGGTTTCCTGGCCAACAAGTTGTCTCCAGCTCCTTAGGCCTGCTCACAGCACCTGCTGGAATATTCTCAGCCCTGAAGACTGTGCTAGGCTCCAGGACAGGTTCTGCACAGGTGTCACCGGGACTGGTAACCGGCTGAACCTGCTTGTGGAATAAATTATGTCTTTGTAAGTACCAGCTTCCTCACAGTGGAGCCGGGGAAGGAAGACAGTTCATGGGGTAGTGGTTACAGTGTGTGTATCCAAACACAATGCTGTTTTTAACATAGCAGGCTCAGTATTTAATCATTGTGAACCAGGATTTTTAAGCCAACTTTTGGCAGGGCCAAGGCAAATTCATGCTCATCTGGTAGCATTTATGGTGCTAACAAGCATTCTACGTGAGGGGTAGCAGAGTTACCTCATACCAATTATCAAGTGTGTCTTGGGGTCTGGACTAGATGCTGTATGTACATGATGTCACTTTATTTTCACATTAACCTGGAGGCAAATATTATTCTCTCTGTTTTACAAATGAGGAAATGGAGACCCAAGACGGCCTGGCTGGCAAGAGCTGGATTTGCCCTCGCTCTTTCTGACTGGTTTTCTTAACTCACCCCCAGGCAAGGCGGCTTTGTCTTAACAAGTGGTATCATCCTGATAGGGCCTTACATTGTTGCTTACATAGAGTGAGAGAATAATTAATTCACCTTAATTGTTTGTTCATCGCGTATTAAAAGTGGGAAAGAGATGAAGGAAAACGTATCCATTCTGAAACCCAAAAATCTCTGATCCTTTGGGGGGACTGGCTGCCTTGTCCAGTATCCTGCAGTCTGAAAATGTGGGTTCCACACAGGTTGCGGCTGATCCACAGGGCAGAGGAGTCTGGCACAGACAGGCTGAGCTGCTGTGTGGGCTCTGGTGCCCTTGAGTGACATTTTGCCCCTTTGAATTCAGTCCACCAAGTGACCCTCAGTCCCCTCAAAGGACGTTACATTCACTGGCGAGTGTTAGGGAGCTGTCCTCAGAACTGCGAAGGCGCGATCCGAGCTCCGACCCATGTGATGATGGAGTAGAAGTTTGCGGGGGAAGGGTCACCTATGGGGGTGACCTGAAACAATATTCAGTATGAGGACTTCGACCGCAAAATAGCCCTTTTATTCTGTCTGACCAGGAAGGCCAGCAAGAGTGCTGTCAGCATGTGGCTAGCCAGCTGTGACCCTGGCAGACAGCCAGTTCTAGCACGGGCCAGGTAACACCAGGTGCTCATCAGCAAGGCCTGATGGTGTGCTGAGGGCTGCATCAGGGCTGCTCACCTTTCCTTACAGCTGAGGCTCCCTCACGCTGTGCAGACTCTGCTGTGTTAGGCCCTGGACTCGGAAGCCCTGCAGGTTTCTTTCATGTAGCTCTGACAATGACGAGAACTAGTGGGTCGAGGGAGCTGTTTCAAGTGTGACTGTCCCTCAAGCGCAGATGTCCCGATGCAAACCCCGAGGCAGGCGAGGCCTCCCACCCTGCTGGAGAATCACCGGAATTCTCGAGTGACTCATCTTCGAAAGCTCCGTCTAGCATTTTATCCCAGATCCCTCCACATTTGCAGAGACCTTCCAGCACACTGGGACCGGGGCTCCTTCTGCAGGCCTTGTTGCTTTTGCATGCCTTTCATTCCTGGCCTCCGACTTCAGTGGCCTGGCTTTTCCTTCCTGTGGCTGCAGCCATGGACAGTCCCCTCTCAGCTCCAAAGAAGCTGAGTGGGTGGGTGGCGCTCATGGCCGGGGTATGGCATCACTTGGGGAATCTCTCCCAGTTCTCAGCAGTAGCCTTTGGTGGAGTCAGTCAGTGGGCTCCCCACTCCTTCTGTCCCCCTTTTTATGCCTTATTCCCTGGAGTGGGACTCAGCTGGCCTGTCCTTCCTGCCACACCACCACGCTGCCACAGTCCTTGATGTGACCTCGGCCAGTGCCACCTTACGACACTCCTCCCACCAACGCAAAGTGACCTGGAGGAGTGCAGTTTCCCAGAGCTGGATCTGTTTCAATGCTACGCAACATCCTCCCTGCTTGCCACCTTCATCATGTCCTTCTCACATCAGTCACCAGCCACTTGGGTGTGGTGCCTGTGCCTCCAGAAGATAAGGGTTCCTCCCAACCAGCTGGCCCTGGGCCACGGAGACGCCAAGTCTTTACCATCTGGCTGGACATCATTTCGGCCTCCACTGCCATCAGGAAACTGTGCTCTGGCCTTTTCCTATTCTCCCCTCTCCCTTAGGTTTCCTAATCAGGTTATAAGTTATTTATTTGGCACCTTTTTACCCCGGCCTGGATATTTGGGCAGTGTTCTGGCATGTTCTGTGTTTCTGCTTACAGGCATATGGATCTCACCTCCCCAAGCGGCTCCCCTCCGCTCCCCCCGTGTAATGAGGTGCAGTGTCATTGCATCATTTACTTTGGTTAACACGTTCGCCTCGTCAACCAAATCCCTGAGTGTCGCCTTCTGAGCCCCAACCTGTTGGTCTCCACGGATAAGACGGCTGAACTCCCGCTGTTCCCAGCCCCTCGGCCTTCCCCCTGGCTGTCAGCTGTGGTAGCTTGGGGTCTCCCTGGAGCCTCTGTGCCAAGACAGGCTCTGAGGGCTCCCCCTGTGAGGGCCCCTGCTCCTCTCGCTCAGCCTTAGTCACGCTCCTGCTCAACAGCGCACTCCAGCAAGCTCCGGTGTTGGGGCCCTCCGGCCCGGGCATTTGTTGGGCACCAGTTGTGCAGAAAGGATGGCAAAACCCACTTTGATGGAAGGGTGGTAGACGAACACATGGGGAGCGATAAGGTGACGTATGAGCGATAGTGCTGCCATGAGGCCATGAGGAGCCAGGTGGGAAAAGGAGCCCCTCCTGGCAGCTGCAGCCCCTCCAGTGTGTGACTTGGTGAACAGAGTATGGTTTGGATTTCAGCTCCTACTCACTCTTTCCGTGAGGGCTTTTGAATGTATTCCACTCCCAAGCAGGCCATGCAGGGGGCGGGAATAAGGAAAGTGTGAGCGGCACAAGTGTAGGACTTAGCAGCAGCAGGGTTCTACTGGGGCATATGGCAGAAGGCAGGGTGAAGTTGGCAGAGTCAAATGAGGCCAGATAGTAGAAGGCAGCTGGGCCCTGAGGGTGCAGGCCAGGCTGCAGGCTTGAACTTGAACCCCTGCATGGGGGAGTGTGGACAGGTTGGAAGCCAAGAAGAGGTGTAGTTTAGACTGTAACTTGGAAACCAGCTGGCCGGAGGTGTCTGCCGTAGGTGAAGAAGACCTGGTTGTGGCCTGGTCGTGGCCTGGTCGTGGCCTAGATTTCGTTAGCCTTGCCCAGTTGATGGGTGGTAGGGAGGAAGGGGGCTCTCAGGTGTCTCCCCAAGTGCCAGGCAAGAAGGGAACATGAGATTCTCATCCCGACATCCACCTGCACAGGTTTATTCTTTGCTCTGAAGATGCTGGGCTGCTCTCTGCCGGGGAGAATGGAGGTGAGGGAACCAGACTTCTCGAGCTCCTTGGCTGGAGCATGGACTAAGCCAGTGGGAGGAATGGAGGAGGAGGAGGCTGGCTAAAAACCCCCCTTGCCAATAAAATATTAATGATTGGGATATGTTTACTTGTGAAGCTAAGTATGGAATCATGTTTTACATTGTTTTCCTTCCTCAATGAGGAATCCAAAATTAAGCACCTTTGACTTATCTGTTGTTTCATGAAATTTACATTAAGCCCAGAGAAAATGGACCTTACTATGCATTTTACAGACATGCCATTATTAGATTGTTCCTTTTCAGAAACACCTCTGTTTTCTTTTGCCTATTTTAAGAATTTCCAAAAAGTTTCTCACTTGTTTGAAGCTGCTGTTCTCCTGATGCTTGGTGCCTTTGTCAAGCGTAGCGAATTGCCTCAGTTTTAAATAGGGCATCTCTTCTCCTTTTTTTTGAAGATTCTTCCAATAGCAAAGATTTTTTTTTTTGATCGCAAGAGGAAAGGCCGGCTGCTATTCTTGCAGTTGATTTTTCCAACAGCTTCGTTAAGGGATAATTTCTTCCAGTTGCTATAAGAATGTTCTGCAGATACAAATCTGGCTTTGTTTTGCAGTGGAGTCTAAGGGAAAAAATAGCAAAATAAGCTGCTTCCTGAATAGCAACCGTTGTCCACCATTGTCTATTTATTGGCACCTTTTAGGCCCAGATCTTAATCACAGATGCACTTTGTCCTTGAATGCAAACCAAACTATTGGTTATTATATAAATGGAGGAAACAGCCTTTAGTGGTGCGAATTTTTACAGCTGAGACTATAAGATGACCCTTGTCCCATATTTTAGGGTCATCCAAGGTTCTTGCTGGTAGGAGGTTCTTTCACTTCACACGGCCTTGTGCGTTGGGAGTGGGGGCAGGGATGCCGATGGCGATGGTGGTCATGGAGTAGAACTGGGGGTGAGGTTGTTCTCTGTGCTCAAGCGCCTGATCAGCTATAACAGGGGTCTGTGTGTGGCTAGACGGACTGTGTGCTGTGAGCCACTCAGCGTCTCACTGGCCGCCTCGTACTGTACTGAGCGTTCGTGGGTGACATCCCGCCACAAACAGGCACAGCTCATCTTCCTGCAGGAGGTCCAAAGATGCTGCTTCTCAGAGGTCCCGGCGTTGTCAAATTTCCAGAAAGGAAGAAGGCAAGGAGAGAGAAGGAGGAAGGAAGGAGAGAGGAGGGGGAGAGAGAAGGCGAAAGGTATTTTCAATTGATGTTAGGGTGAAAGGGAGTTTGACTTTCCTTTCCTTGAACAAGTTTTCAAACCCAGAAATATTTAGAAGGTTCCCTGGGCCAGGACGCACAGAGCTCAGATGGAAATAACTGGCCCTGTGAATCACACCGTGGGCTACTGCTAGGGAATCTGTGCCCGTTCTCCTGCGTTGCTACATCCGGAGAGCACTTTGGGGTGGATGGTCCAGAGAAAGGCTGGGATTACTGAGGCTGTGATGTACCTCTCCCAAAGTGTGGGCTTGCCAGTGCTTTCTCTGTGCTCATATTCTGTCCCCGGTGGGATGTGTGACCAGCTCTCAGTGGAAGCTCATTAAGTGTGTTCACTGAGAGTCTGCTCCAGCAAGAAGAAAGGGATTTGGGAGCATGTAATTAGTAAAAACATTTTTTCTGTGGAGGGACTCAGATTTGAGGTGTCCTTCGAGTCATCTGCTCTCTCTAACCTTTGGGACATCCCAGAGTTGGATGAGTGTTTTAGGGGGTGTGACTGAATCTTCTGACATCATGAGGGGTGTACGTATATGCACTTGTCTGGAAAGGAAAATGGATCGTGGACACCACCTGACCTCAACGTGGGGGCTGTCCTTGACCCCAGAGCTCTGCGCCAACCTCTCCACCCCAGAGGGAGGTTCAGAGGGTGAGCCTGGTCTTTCTGGCACCCAGGACCCATGTGGGCGGGGCATAGTCTTCGGCCATGTTTGTGCCTGCTTTACACTCTGGGAATTAGTTGCTCCTTACCTCGGCTTATGGGTGTCAACTCACAGCAGGGGGTTAAACAAGCTCCATTTGGGGGAAGAGTCAGAGGTTTTAACTGCCAGCTCCTTTTCTCCAGCATAAACTGTTCGACCATGTCTTCATTTTGGTCTTTTGTTTGTAGTGTTAGAAGTGTGTGGACACCTGGGTGATGCCCAAGAGGTAGATGCACCTCAGAAAGATAGCAGAAGAGTTAGCTACAGGACCCGAGAAGTGGAGCTGGGGCAAGGGGAGATTGTAGGGGAAAGGGAAGCCCGGGCCCAGAGGCCTTTCGGAAAATGAGAGGTGAGTGTGGCAGAGGCGATAAAGGGCCTCCAGATAAAGAGTGAAAAAGAAATGAAAAGTGAGTTTGAAGGCAAAAACCTGCCTCTTCTGGCTGCCCGTACACGCTGGTTAATCTCACCTTGTCAGGCCGGGTAGAGCACTTTCTCCAGCTCACGTACAGCCTACCTGACTAGGGTAAAAAGTCCCCTGTTAAGAAATTGTTCCTTGGACATTTTAGAAGTTCTGCTCTGTTTATCCTGTTTAGTTGATCTCGAGGAGATACATTTCAGGGAAGAAACTGGTCTCTGGAAGCAGAACAAAGTAGGTCAGCACCTCAGAGCAGAGAACTGGCCCTGCATCCAGACCAGCAGACTGTTAGCCTGGGTGGACGAGGCTTAGGGCCAGAGTCTATGACTTAACCAGCATCAGCATCAGTTCCATCACCTTTAAAATGGGGATTGATAGTACCGTTCCTCTGGGGGGGAGGAGGGGGCGTATCGGTTAGATGTAAGTGTCAGGGCCAGTGTCCGCCATATCACTGAGATGCGGCTGTGACCTCTTACTCCTTAATTTGGCCTTTTCGGTCCTTAATTTGGCCTTTTCTGTCGACCTCACTCATCGGTCTGGCAGGCTCCAATGACGTGTGTTAGGCTTGTTTATCACCATCATTCCTTACCGCCCTCCACCCTCATGGCGAACACCAGTCCCATCAGACCTAGAGTGAAGGCAGTGACCCTTACGAATCCCACCTCCACGGCTGTCCTCCATGACACCAAGCTGCCTGCCTTCCCCAGCATTCCACTTGCCTACTTTTTATCCCTTAACAGTTAAAAATTAGGTCCATGTCAGTGAGCTTTTAGACTCCCAGATAAACTTTCAGAGCAGCTGAGTGCTTAGTTTACAAAATAAATGAAGCAGGAAAGCCATGAGGAAGCTGCTGGTGATGAAATGATTTTTGCAATAACACATAGTTAGGTTAAGTAGATACTTTTATCTCATGTAAGATCTTTGCGACATTACCTGAGGGTAACTTTTGACTGGCAGGAGCGTCAAGCAGTGCTTTATAAGTGTAGCTGGGGATTAATGCAGACAAACCATATGAAAGTAGTCAGTGGATTTTAAGTTGTCTGAGTCTTAAGTTATTTTGATCTTTGATCTGCATTTCTCCTTTGATGGCGATTGTGTGGAAGTATTTGTACTTCAGAGAATGAGATTGTTGTGCCCTCCTGTCACTTACCCCCTGTGGAATAGGAGGGTGACCTGGAGTACTGTAGTAATCTACTCATTAGATTAGTAAACTACTATTGCCTGAATAGTGGAGAGCTGTCAGTTGGCATTTTGTGCTGAGCTCATCTGAGTGGTTCTTCTGCTGATCTTGGTTTGGTTGGGCTCCCACAGGTGTCTTGTCAGCTGCTCCATCCATGGGGACTGTCAGGCTAGCTGGCTTGGATGGTTTTATGCACATGCCTGGTAGTTGGCAGGGTATTTGGTTCTTCTCTTCCTGACCTCATCCTTTATTGAAGTAGCTCAGATTTGCTTTCAGGTTGGTAATATTTTCAGAACAACAAAAGAACAAAACCCATGTACAAGTGTTTTTCTGGTCTCTGCTTGTGTCAGTATTACAAATGGCCCATTAGCAAAGCAAGTCAATCCAGAGGTGGTATGTGAGAGCAGATCCAAGGATGAGGGCAGAGACTATGTTATTGCCACTTTGACATCTGCCACAAGGGGAAAGGTTGTTCTAAGACTTGGGTAGGCAGAGTTGGAAATTTTGTTCTGCCTCTGCCTCTGAATAACTTTAAACACTATATCATCTCTTAGGCCTTCTAACAAATCCCCGAGATTTTGAATTTTATATAACCTGAATAGTTTGTGGTTTGTGGTCTTAGGACAATCTGTGAATTGGGAAAATGAGAAATTCTTCAGAAACTGTAGTCCAAAGTACCTGTCAGGAGTTGAATTTGGAATGCCTGATTCAGGAGCATGAACTTGTGTGGCCATCGTGTTAGTTTGCTCAGAATGCCATAACAAATAGCCACAGTCCAGATGACTTAGCCAGCAGAAATTTGTTTGCTTATAGCCTTAAAGCCTGGAAGTCTAGGCTCAGGGTCAGGTTGCCAACACAGTTGGCTTCTGGTGAGAGCTGTCTTCCCGGCTTGGGGGATGGCTACCTTCTCTTTGTGACCTCACCTGGCCTTTTATGAAAGGAAACATATTTTCTGATTTCAAAGCTTACAGCAAAAGCAACAATAACCCAACACTGCTACTGGCATAAGAAGGGAAGGAACTGAGAGTCCATGAAAACCCATTTACCTGTAGCTGAATAACTTTTGACAAACGTGCTAGAACAGTTCACTGGGAAAATAACATGTGGCATTAGGAAAGTTGGATATCTGCATGTAGGAGAAGGAAGTGGGAGCTCTACCTCTTTCCATACACAGAAATAAACTCAAAAACCTAAATGTAAGAGCTAAAACTACAAAAACATTATAAGAAAATTTAGGAGTAAATCTTCATAACCTTGGGTTTGGCAATAGTTTCTTAGCTGTGACACAAAAAGCAAAAGAAACAGAAGAAAAATGATAAATTGGACTTTGTTACTTTTTAAAGCTTCTGTTCTTCAAAGTGTATTCTTAAATAGCGCTGTGCAGCAGTGGCTACAGACGATGTCTACTCAAGGATGAACAAGCCGACCAGCCACATGTCTCAGCCACCACAACCACCTGTCACTTGTCCAGGACCTTTTTTCCCTAACAGAGGTCAGAATTGGAAAGCAGGTAGATGTGGAAGAGAAGCATTTGAAGACAACACCAGATTCCATCCAAAGAAGAAAGAGAAAGTGAACAAACATCTTTCAGTGATCAAAACCCCAAGCAAGACTAGCTTTTGATGCTCCTTCTGCAAGCTCTTAAAAAAAGGAAACCACAGCTGCTGACCATTTCTGTGGTCCTCAGGGTCTGGCAGTGATGCTTGCTTGTCCATGGGTCACAATACACAGGGAAAAATAAATGCGAATCCTTCGCCCACTAACAAGGTTTCTGCAGAAACTGACTTCCTCCTGCAAATGATCCCAACCAAGGAAAAGCTGTGTAAAAATCTGTATTATCAAATAATACAGATAGGATTTAAAAACTGCATTTATCTGTATGTATATCTGTGTGTATAGATCTCTAAGGAAAGCTAGTATAAATGCAACATATGAAAAAAAGGTCATCATACAGGACACTGAAGACATGAAGATTAAGAACTAACTTTTGAATCTCAACATTTGGAAAAAGGGAAATGAAGACTTCTCACGGGATTATGGAAAAAAATACATTTAAAGGAAACTAAATATTTATAGGAAGAAAAAGAGTACAGTCTCAAGAAAGTGAAGACAATTTATAGAAAGGGAGACAGTATTTATAACTCATCTACCTGATAAATGATGTGGTTACTTGGAAAACTGGCAGTTTCTCCAAAGGTTAAACATAGTTACCCCAGACCCAGCAATTCCACTCCTATAGCAAAGACAACTGAAAACATATGTCCACACAAAAACTTACACATGAATATTTATAGCAGCATTACTTATAAGTTAAAATATGGAAACAATCCTTAAGTCCATCAGCTAATGAATGGATAAAGTGTGTTATATCAGTACAATGGAGTATTGCTTGTAAGAAGGAGTGAAGTGGTGGTATATGCCACAGCATGGATGACCCTGAAGCCGTTACTCTAAGTGAAGGAAACAATCACAGAAACAACACACTATATAATCCCATTTATATAAAATGTCCAGTGTAGGCAAATCTATTGAAACAAAAAGTAGATTGGTAGTTACCTAGGCCTGGGTTAGAGATTGGGGAAATTAGTAGGTGATAGAAGACTATGGAGCTTCTTTTTGGGGTGATAAAAATGTTCTAAAATTGATTATGGTGGTGGTGCATTACTCTGAATATACTAAACATCACTGTATACTTTTAAAGGGTGAATTACATCTAGTAAATAATAACCTAAAAGTGCAAATACTTAGGGAAATGAATTAAGGAATATTATGCAAACATTCTAAATTATATTTACACACACACACAAAATCTAATGACAAAGGTGGTTGTTTCAGATACGGGCCCCCAGTTTCCAGGCCCCAGACGAGAAGGCCTGTATGTCCTACAGCATCTGCAAGGGAAAGAACCAATATGTAGCTGTAATCACCTGTCCAACCCTCCGTCGGCCGGCCAGCTGGCCGGGCGGCCATCCACCCACCTATCCATTAGTTTCATTCAGCAAATATTAACTGAGCAGACTCAGCAAATATTTACTGTGCCAGGCTTTGTGCTGGGCCTTGAGAGGTAGAGGAGTCACTGAGCGCCTGTCGCCTCTGCCTTCCAGGGACCGTCAGTGAAGAGACGGCAGGCAGGTGAGCCACTTGTGCACGTGCCCGTGCTCCGTGGCGCCGGGGCTACCAGGTGCTTTACCTGGAAAGACTGGAGCTTCATCTGTGCCGCTCTCCACAGTCCAGGCTCACACTCTGCCGGACCATTCTTGGCACTCACGGGTCCACGTACCAGGCCACAGACAGGCTTTGTCAGGCACAACCGGATTCTCCACTGAGGCCCCACCGTGACTGGCAAGAGTGCTTGGCTGGTCTTCATGACGGAGGCTCCCAGGGCTGCCGCACAGCCAGGCTTCCCGGACAACATGGCTGCGTCCCTGTGGAAGGAAACAGGTCTTTGGGAAGGCCCAAGCTTCCATCAAGTGTGTCTGTCTAGCCGGATATTTCTTTGGTTCTGTTTACCTCCCTGGACCTCACACCCACATTTGGTTAGCATCGTGCCTGCTATTTGATTGCAGAGAGTCACATGCCCGGAAGGGCCAGAGTGAGGATTTGAGCCAAGTCTGTGCTCCCCGGGCCCTGGGGTCCGTCATCCAGCCCTGCCTCACGAAATGCTCACAGAGCTCGGCAGGCGGCTTGGTGGCATCACAGGTGGTCACCGCCGCGCGGCGAGGGCGAAGGCTGAGCCCGGGGTCGGACTCCAGCATCTGCCTGATGACGCTGGCCTGGCTGTCACCGGGCGCTCAGGGCCCTCATTACACCCACCACACTGTGACCGTTTCCCTGAATGCTTTGCTGTCTGCTCATCTCACCTCTCCCGCGTCCCCCATAAATTCCTGATTGTGTAGTGCCATCCGTTTGGCATTTCACCACCCAGAAGAACTTAGAGCCATCTGCAAACTTGGAAAGTTCAGGCTGTTCTCCTTCCAGGAAAAAAAAAAAATCAGTGTTACATAAGATGGAGCCCGGCACATTCTTCTAGGGGGTTGGGGCCACTGCTGTTATCGCTACCTGTTCCTTCCTGTTGCGTCCAAGGCCACAGTCGCTTTGCTATGATCTGAGAACATTTTCTCCTGCAAGGCCTTTAATATGAATGTAGCTGCTATTCCCATGTCCACACGGAAGGCCCTCTCCAGGGCCTCCAGTGGGTTCTGTGAGGAGAACTTTCTCCAGGAGAGCTCCTGGGCCTCCCTCCCAGGGGTCTCTGCCGGTCACTTTGTCCTTTGGTTGGAGATGGGCATCTTCTCCTCCTGGCATCTCCTGGTTGGCATTTCTTCAGGATGGGCTTTTCCTCCACTCTCATCTCAGGCCATTTTATCCCATTACTATAAATAAATAAGATCATTCAGAAATTCAGGAAAAGTAGAAAGATCCAACAGGACGATTATTATTAACACTCACAGACTGGAAAGTTGAAAATCACCCCAAAGATGACTTAGTTTAATTCCTCGGTTATACAGATGGGGAAACAGGTGTAGGGGAGTTAGGATCCTGATGGTCTCACAGAAGTCGAGGTGACTGCACCAGAGCTGGGGAGCCCAGTGAGCTGGGGACCTCAAGTCCCCAGGGGCCAGGAATCAGCTGGCAAACAAGAAAGCAGTTGTGGGCCAGGTGACGGAGCTCAGGGGGTCCCTGACTGTGCTGGGGCGGGGCAGGCCTCGCCAGCCCAGGACAGAGGGGCCGGGCGGGGTGCTGTGCTGCCTGTACTCAGCTTGCCTCTCGGACAGTGCTTCCTGGCTCCTCAGCCCCCCTCTGAGGCCACTTTGGAGGCTCACCTAACCGATCCCCTCTCGTTAGGTTATTTCTGTTCCGTGGTTTGCTCCTTCACGTCTACTCTTGAGTGAGCCTTCAGATGTTTCCCCAGGGCCACAAGGAGCAGTTGGCTCTGCCAGAGGGGCTTGGTGAGCCCCGCCCTGGCTCCCACCAGCGGAGCTCTGACCGCACATCACAAGGGAACCTCCCCAGGCCCTGTTCCCACGTGTTCCCCACCCGCTTTGTTCACCTGTGTGATTTTCACTACAGCTGTTAGAATTTAATATTTCTTCATGGCTTTCTTTTCACTCCACTTACTCTTTACTTTAAATCTATTTTAAGAGGAAACATTAGTAGCTCAGGAAATGGGAAACCAGCATCAGATACCATCAACAGAAGGTGAGGACAGGAACAAACAAAGCCACGTGCTCAGTTTCACTCTGCGAGGGCTTGCTCTCGGTGCTGCGCCTGTGGCTTCTCTCCGGCCCCCAAGAACCAACCAGGGGTCACGAGGGAGAGGTATTCAGGGCAGATGGCGCCTGGCTGAGCCTTCTCTCCCAAACTCGGTGACGGAATGAGACGGACGCAGGAGTGGTCGCGATGTGGTGTACGCGGCAGGGTCCCACCGTCAGCCCCCACCACTTGGGGTCTACGGGTGGAGAGCCTGTGCGGGGGACGGGGGAGTTCTGCACCTCAGGGCTCATCAGGCCAGCTAGTAAACATTGAGGGTTTATACCAGTGCTCCGAGAGACCAGGGGTCTAACCCTCCGTTTCCCCCTCCTGCTCTGTTTCCAGTCAGAGGTCATCCTGTACCAAATGGGGCCTCTTTCCTATGGACGGTCAGTAGAGCACAGCCATCCCCAGTGGGAAGACCTCGCTTGCGTGGGTGGAGTTTGCTGCCAGGTCTGGTTGGCATCTGGGAGGCTGCAGGGGAGCAGCTGAAGGCCAGAGCACCCGCCCCTCACGTCCTCAGCCCTGGAGGTGGGCACCCCTCTCTCGGGAATGAGAGCAAACGCAGCTCCTCTTCTTCTTAGTAAATAATAGACTCAGACTTAGAAGACAGAGCTCAGGGGCTTTCCCACGGACGCCGAGTCAGTCACCCCAAGATCTGGCCTCTTGCCTCCCCTTTTCTGGAAACTTCACGGCTGTGAAGTGCTTCATTAATGGGCCAACCTAAAAGTCCCGCCATGTATGTGCCTTGCACAGACCATTAGTGATTTCCCAGAAGGGCAGTTCCCGGTATTGATCCGGACGTGGCCTCTGAGGGCCCTTCTGACTGGAGAACCTTTTCAGAATCGGCAAGGCCCAGGCCACCACAGCGGCCTCGGAGAGATTACCCATGTTAATGAAGGGTCTTAATCTCGTGGCCTCTCCCTGGTCAGGCTGCTTTGTGATTAAAAATAAATCATTCCTGAAGGTTGTATCCCCCAAAGCCTAGGAAATTATTTTGAGGCAGGAGACATCTGATGCTGGAGGAATATTCATTTCCACATAAGTTTCTAACTTGCTTTATGTAAGGCAATTAGCCATCTCACTTCACTGGAACTGACGTGTTTTCTGCACCTCTAGGAGGAAGGGAAAATGTGGGAGAGGCTAATTAAACTTAATTAGGGAAGCAGGATGTCACTTTGCTCCTATTGCATTTTGGGCACTGGGACTGCCGGGCTGCTCAGTACCCCGGGGGCCTCCACATTTGTCACTGTGGCATTTTATTGGCAGCCGTAAGGCACGAACTCGACTTAAATGCTCTTGCGAACCCAACTGAGTCTCCGGTGTATACCATGTAGGAAGCGATTGGATGGGACAAAGCAGAATGTCCTCTGTTCCCAGCCTGTTTCTCCATAGTGCGTAACACCACCTGACCTGCATTTATTTGCTAATTTTCTGACTCTGGCACTGGACTGGAAACTCTGCCAGGGCAGGGACCTGATCTAATTCAGATGCTTCCCTCAGATGCTAGACTCGGGCTTGGCCCAGCCTAAATGGCCAGCCACTCCCTGGTGGCTGAACGAAACAAAGGACCGAGAGCTGGATGGGCACCAGGTTGATGACAGGTTGAGCAGAAGGCCGTCACAGGGAACGCCGTCTTCTCCAAGGGAAACTTACATCATATATGAAAAGGATGTTTTGGGAAATATTCCAGAATGTTTCCTGCATGAGAACTTTACTCTGCAGCTCTTACTACCACACTTGCTAGGGACTTTGCATTAAGCTAGATGTGTGGCAGGAAGGTAATAGCTGGCCACACCGCAGACATAAAAGCTGCTTCCTTTTGCACAGGATGAAGGACGCAGGGTGATTTGGCTGGGGTTGTACCATCAGGAGAACATTTTGATAAGACGTGAACAATGGCCAGTTTTGTTGAATGTGCTCCGTGTCATTCAGTCACAACGCAGTCCTATTGTTATCTCCAGGTTAGAGAAGAAATCAGTTCAGCAAGTTGCCCAAGTTCCAAAATTAGGAAGTAAAAGAGTCTGGCTTTGAACCCAGGCTCCCTTACTCTTGCATAGGCAAGGGGACTGAGTCCGCAGTTGTTCATGTATAGGCTAAGCATCATAAAAATATACCCCAGGGCCCTCCCTGGTGGTGCAGCGGGTTAAAGTACAGCACTAAGAAGCTAAAGCCACTTCCGCATGAGTTCGATCCCCGCCTGCCCTGGAGGAGACCACATGGCGCGGCAGACCTCTCCTGACCCGCCCGCTGCTCCCCTCAGCAGTGTACTTCGTCGATCTGCCTGTTCTGTTCCCCACTCTGTCTCTGGTGAATCCTCTCACCCTCCGCATCTCTGGCCTGTACCCCAGTTCTGTATGAATAAATAAATAAATTTAAAAAAAAATACACCCCAGTGTTTAATGACTCATGTGGAGATACTTCTCTCGTCCTTAGCAGCTCAGACTGGCCAGTGCGTGTTGGGGGGACCATTGCCCCAGTTCTGTATGAATAAATAAATAAATTAAAAAAAAATACACCCCAGTGTTTAATGACTCATGTGGAGATACTTCTCTCGTCCTTAGCAGCTCAGACTGGCCAGTGCGTGTTGGGGGGACCATTGCCCCTCACAGTGTTCAGAAGGTTCCTCCCATCCTGTGGGCCCACCCCACCCCTTCGACTGTCACCCAGTGGCCACAACTGGGTCATTGCCACTTCTGGGTTTCACACCACGAGAGGAAGGGCAGGCAGGCTAATTGTTTTCCAGTGGGTGTTGTGGAAATTGATGCCTCCCTTCCACTCTCATTCCGTTGGCATAAATTAGTCATGTGGCCACACCTAGACTGGAGAATCTGAGCTCTCCCTGTCAGCCTGTCTGCCATGGAAGGGGCAGTCCGCTCACAGTGCCCTGAAGACCATCTCTTCTCTCGTGCATGTTAGCGCTGGTTCGCTGTAGGGACAGTGCTGTGTGCAGTGTTTTTACGTGGTCACTTTGATTTCTCTTTAAAGGCATAGTCCGCCTAGAACCCCCACCATTATTAAGGCTTTCTTTGGTGGGCAACTCCATGGCAAGCAGTTTGGGGCCTTTGGGGTGCCTGGTTGAACATCTCTCCCTGTGACTTGTGGGTAGATGAGACATAGACCATGAAGCAGGAGTCAAAAGGGGATTCATGATTTCATTCCCTGCTCACTCATTTATTTACTGGCCCATTCTCAGAACAGACCTGAGGTCATAATCTCGGGAATGCATGCTATCAGTAAAATGCTGCTCTGGGCTGATCACCTTCTTGTACACCCTGAGGGAGCGGGGGAGGTTCTGAGAGGCTAAGTAACCATGGAAATCATGGTGCTGGAGAGAGGTGGAACAGAGTGCCACTTGGATCTCTTGGAGTTCTTGAGGTAGGCAGAGCACAGCCTCAGGCTCAGGGGATTTGAATTCTAGTGCCTGATCTCCTAGTTACTAGCAAACAATAGCTCTTTGCACCTCTGTTTCTTCATCTGTGAATTTGGGGCTAAGATTACTGTGTCAGAGCTGCTAGGAGGAGCCTACCTTTGGGTAAGTGGGTGCTCCCCGAGTTCTTAGCCCCTGACACTTTGGCCTGCTCCTGCCTGCTTGACCTATGATCCATCTTGGGTGCTTCCCAGCTTAGCTGCATCATGTAACCTGCACTCACTGTGGACAGCCTGGCCACTCATGTCATTGGCCCCAGTAGCTGGAGCACTTTGGGAAGGAAGGCCAGCCCTACCTGGAGCTGAGACCTGAGGGTGGGAAACTTTAGTCGCGGTGAAGCGGATGGGAAGCCCTTCCTGGAGGGAGAGGACGGCAAAGGCCAGGACTGCGAGTGAGCCAGAGGACGAGCAGAGCCGTGGCGACTTCTGGCTGTCAGTACAGTAGAAGGCTGGGTTGTGTCAGCACAGAGTTGAGTGGGAGAGGCTGGGGGCAGGGTGTCGGGCTCGGAGGCCATGGTGTTCTTCCAGGTCTGGGGTGATAAGGGTTGGGGCTGGTAACAGAGAGGCTGAAGGGAACAAATGGGAGACAGGTGAGGACTCGGGGAAACCTGTCTGAGGGAGTAAGTCCGGGAGTTCAGGCCCGGGCCAGAGGAGAGGCTGGAGCCGTGTGCTAAATGGCACTTGACAGTCACGTGGCAAAGCAGAGGCTGAAGGCTGGAAGAGGCTCAGGCCCTAGTCTGAGGCACAGAAATCTGACTGGAGCCTAGAACTGCCTTTTAATCTAAATCCGTATTGTCTTTCTAACCTAAACCCAAGCTACTCTGTGCTGGAAGAAGTTTTCCTCTAAACTAGGTGAAGTCCATTAACAAACAAATTATCAGCCACTGTGTCCCAGATACTGTTCCGAGCAAAATGCAAACAGGAAAATTTAAGGAACTGTTGTCTACTGGCAAGAATAATAAGGAAACAGGTTATTCTAGCTCAGGGTGAGCAAGCACTATGACCTAGACCAGGGAGTGGGAGCCGAGAGGAAGTGTGACTGTCACCCAGCAGGTCCATTTGAACTGGGTGTTGCAGAGTGAGCAGGAGCTGGCCAGGCAGGAGGAGAGAGCGGCACTGCCGAGCACACGCCATCATGGTGGCCAGGCGCTCAGGGTGTACAGCAGGCGCTCAGCCTCCTCACTGATCAGGGAACTGGGAATCTGAACTGCAAGGAGGTGTTATTTCACACCGTTTGATGGACAGATCTGAAGCCCGGTATCCCCATGTCAGGCTGGAGAAGATATGAGCAGAAGATTGCTCATCTGTTACAGGTAGGCATGTAAATTGGTCTGGCCCGTTCAAAAAATGATTTGTTATCACCCAGTAAAGTGGAACATCCTTATGCCTTCATGTGACACCAACACGATATATGTACGTGTGTGTGTATATATATATGTATGTGTATATATATATATGTATATATAGTGACAACTTTGTCTGCGAGAACCTGGAGACATAACCAAGAATGTCCATAGCAGCGTGACTTATATCCAAGCTGGAAACTATCCAAATGTCCCACCACAGGAAAATGGAGAAATACATTACAGAATTTTCTTATAGTGGAATGCTATACAGGAGTGAAAATGCACGCCTGTCACACATATCCTTGTGAATGTGTCTCCAAAACATATTGACTGACAGAAGTAAAACTCAGAAAAACCATTAGGTCTATTTACATCAAAGCTTTAACTCAGACAAAACTTAAATAATTGTTTATCTATGTACATAGGTAGTTCAGCTATGGAAAAGCACAAAGAAGTGGCTGTCACACGATTTAGGACACATGGTGTCTTGTGGGAAGAGAAAGAACACAGGTGTTTCAGCAATGCTGGTTATGTTCTTTGCAAGGTTTCTACTTGATTAGGATTATTCAACCTGCATGGATGGTTTCATAATTTCAGAAATAACACAAACAAGCCCTGCTGATGTGGCAATGTTGACCTTCGTGACTGGCATTGATAGTGGGGTGGGGGTGTGGGGCTGATGTTGCAGTCACACAGCCCACAGTGACAGGCGTGTGCGTGGCACACCATGTGCCCCTGTATCCTTCGTGCCTGGTGACAGTGCGGCATTGCATGCCTCTACGCTGCCAGCCCTGGCTGTAGGCATGTCAGTTGATTGCAGGCTCCCACGAGGCTCTGCAGAGTGGGTTAGGCGTTGCCTTCCAGAACCTCTCTGCTTAGCGGACCAGATAAGGCAGGCATCCCAGTGGCCCAGGGGAGAAGGTGATAAGTGCTCAAAGAGAGATGTTAGCAGTGTGATAAATTAGGTGTTAAAATGCATCAGACTGCCTAACCCCCTCTGTTTCAAGCTGGTTGATGCTGGATTTGCTTTTGCACATTTATATGGAAATACATCTTTGCTGTGGCTTGTAATTTTCTAGCTGAATAACTTCAGGGCAGGTCCACTTTGGAATTTAATTATCCTTGTACTGGGAGAGCTTTACTAAGACTGACTGACTCCAGGCATCTCGTGACACTTATCAGGGGACAGCATTGGCTTCTGGATGTTGCTGTTTTGAGGCTTGTGTGATAACCTTCTTTTCATAGCCGAGCAAACAAGATGGACTAGTCTCAGAGTAAATTCTGTATACTGTCAGTAACCGTGCAGCAGGGAAGTTTCCTCTCTGCTGGATCCCTGGCCAGAGGTTTTGAAGTCAGACTCGATTTGTGGCAACCTGATCTCATTAGCTCCACAGCGCTTTTTTAGTGAAGGCCCAAGTAAAGTGTGAAAGATCCAGCTGTGGATCCACTGGATGCAAGCGGGTTGATACTCCAAGCAGTGGTGATCTATCATCCTCAGGGAAAGTTGGGAAGTGAATTTACTCAGAACCAGCCTTTCAAAACTAGAGTCCAGTGCAGGAATAGAATATGTAGCTTTCTAGAGTATGGTGCTGAAAAAGGCTCAGAGGCTTCCTGGAGTTTTCCACAATCGATTAGTCATGTCTGCTGTGTGTCTAGAATAGGAGATAGTGGCCCAAGTGCTACATGTGGGTCATACTATCATTTCCTAGCTACCTCCCAATACTGTGCCTTGCGCTGAGAATTTCTCAGCTGTTCTCTCCATTCACTCTTACAACTCTATCTTCCTGTGGGAAAATGTTCTTGGGAAGATTTCAAAGTATCAAGGTTAAAGTATCAAAAACAGAATCAAAATAGGCCATCCACCATATTATTGTGATTTTGAATTGTAAATTATAATCACAATGAAATAATCACAAGTAAATTTTTTATATATGGAGGGGAAGAACCTGGAAGGAAGTATACATAGCATCCATAGAGTTATCACTGGGTGTTGTGATCATGGATAGAGTTTATTTTTCTCTATGCTTGTCTGTATTTTTCCATTTTTCAGAATGACCCATATTCCTACTTCAAACATCCATAAATTATGTGTGTGGGCGTGTGCATTTTAAAAATACTATATATGTGGAGATTTGGTGGCAAGCTTTTTTCGCTTCATATATTCACCAGGAACATTAATTACTCCTCCTCAGTGTAATTCTTAGTAGCTACTTAAAGTAGTTCCAAACTTTTTCTTCATCTGGACTGCAAGATTCAGGGCAGGAACCCTCACTATCACCTCTTTGATTTCTAATATGGAGCACATCCTGGCTTTCTTCGGCAAGGATGAGTGAAAGATGAAAAAATCACCAAATTCAGAGAAGGGGTGTCTTCCGAGGATGCCTAGAAAAAGCCTACAAGGTGGTGTCTAGAAACTTTCCAGAACTTCCCACACGATCTGAGGAGACTCAACATCTGTAAAACAAGAGCAGGCACTCAGGAAGCAGGAGTAAAATAGATGTCTAAGAAGATGCTGCGTGGCTTAGAACTGTTCCAATCAGCGAAGTAAGATTGTGCGCATGGAGTGCTTGGCTCAACTCTGGGCATACAGAGGTGCTAAAAATATGCCGTTATATTGTCTTTAACATAAAAGAATATTTATGACCTGTACACACATTCTGTTTTTCCAATGCTTTAAGAACCTTAGTTTATTAGGAGTTAAGCTAAATGGGGTTTTCACAGCCAAATGGGGTTTGCACTGGCTGTGCAAGTTTGCCGAGCCAGGTTCTTCCCTGCAACTCTGTGGGCACAGGCGGGTTGCAGGCTGAGACCTGAGTGTGGCTGCCATGGCTGCAGGGCCTGCCGAGCAGCAGTGGAGTGGTGTCACCCCACCCGGCTCCTGGCTCCTCTCAAATTGCTTTATTTTTCTGGCGGGAGCCACCGGAGTTAGTGTGGTTGAGCTGGGACAGGTTCCATGTGGCTGGAAGCCAGGGCAGAGAGAGGGCTGCTGGAGACGAGGTAGGCTGACAGTCGTCATCATCACTCCCAAGTGAAAATGTTTCAGGTTGTGACTCCCTGGAGGGAGGGATTGGGCCTGCTCAGTGTTGGGCACAGAGAGGAGAAGCAGGAAGTGACCTGCCACATAAGTGTGTGGAGCAGTCTTCCAGAAAGCAAGCCTGGCCGCATGCGCTCAGACAACTGTCTGTCTGGAACCCTCAGACGCACATAAGGAAAGGAAGCTGTGTGCTAGCAGTAGGTGCCGTGGGGGACATTTTGCGAGCACCTTTAGTCTTCAAGGCTCTGAGTGACTTTTTCAAACACCAAAGGTGGAGTCCAAACCCAGCAAAAGCTGAATTTTATTTTTAATATTTATTTATTTATGCATACAAGAATTGGGGAACAGGCCAGAGGTGTGAGAGGATTCATCAGAGACAGAGTGGGGACCAGAACAGGTAAATCTACTGAAATACACTAAGAGGCAGTGGAAGAGACAGGAGAGGTCAGCTGCGCCATGTGGATCAGCTCCTGGCTGGGGATTGAACTCTTGCTGCAGTGATTGCAGATCGCTTCACAGTGCTACGCTTTAACCCCTTGCTCCACGAGAGAGGTTCCAAGAGTTGAATTTTAAAGTTTGCTCCTTTCTGCGACTCCGCGTTTTGCCTATTCCCTTTCTATCAGGTCTTACAGATGCGGGTTTGCACACCATAGTCATGTTTTCTGCTGTGTGATGGTCTGTGAGATAGAGACACAGTGTTGATTAAACACACTTCTCTTAAAGTCACATCCATCGCTCTAAATCCCTGGGGGCGTGGAGGTGGGGGAGGAGAGAGACAAAGTGGTCAGCGGGGATATGGTGCACTTCATGAGAGCGGTACCCCCTCTCTTGCTTCCCACTGGGGTCATAGCAAGAGCAGATGGAGCCACTGGCAGCATAAAAAAGTCCATAAAAGATAAGAGAAACTGCTGGTCTGGAGAGTCCCTGTCATTGTTGACCCATTCCTGCATTGGAGTGTCCTGTTGCTGGCCTTGGGAGGAAGCTGGGACTTTATTCAGCAGGAGAACATCTGTAAAGCACCTAGCTCAATAAATAATACCTCAACCGGGGGCAGAAATCAGAGACTCAGAGGCACTTCTGACATAAGCATAGAATTAACCTAGTGCAAAGGGTGGGCGGGTCAGGACCTGACATCTGAGCTGTGGTTGGGCTGGTTACCCTGGGGGCTGCAGAGTCTTCTGGGGCTCTCAAATTGGAGGCTCCCAGAGAGGAAGGGCGGGGCTGGAAATCCAGTGCCCAGGCAGGTGGCTTATACCGGATAAACTTTCAGACTCTTAGGCTTCTGATCTTTCAAACGTGCTGGAAGTAAGTTTGTACTAAGAGCTGAAGCTCAGACCTTGAAGGATTCAGGACTGAAACTGTGGTCTCGCTTTTATTGTGTCTTTTGTCTCAGCATTTTGGTATGGGGAGGAGCGGGGGGGCGATGTCCTCTAGCAACAGGAAGAGGAAGACTGCCTCACCAGGTGCTCAGCTGAGCACACCCCGGGCATGCACTTCGGGGACCCAACAGTGCTCCCCAACAGGGGTGAGGAGAGAAGGGTGGGGCCAAGGTCTTCACCCTACTGTGGCCCCCAAAACGCTAGGACACATCAGAGCAGGTGGAGTCATTCTTCACTCTGCAGCGGGGGGAGAGGGGGTATGTGTGGGAGGAGTCCAGACATCTAGAGTGGGGTCTGGAGGAAGTGGCAGGCAGACAAGTGTGGGCACCGAGGGGCGTTGGCCTAGGCCAGGCACTGAGTGGGGGCCGGGGGCGCGGAGTGGAGTGCGGGGGGTTATCACAGGAGCCTTAGATGACTTGACACATAGTAAGCCTAGTAAGTCATGGGTGCATGAGAGAAAGACTAAACCAATGACTGACTCTAGCTCAGCCGATCTGGGGGTGACTGACGTCCTCTGTGGAGACCTTCCCACCGGAAGCCATTCACAACCCATCACCCCTTCAGGGCGCAAGAGCTCCTCCTCCCCCACTTCCCTCTCCTGCGAGGTTGCCACGGGCAGAATGGTCCATGAGGAGCAGCTGAGTGAGCTGGATAGGAAAGAGGGTCCTCAGGTCAAGTTCTCCTCCCTCCAGGCTTGGCGTGCGTGTGAGTTGGGTCAAATGTGTGACATCGCCAATTTGTAAGACAGCGTGTAACAGCAGCATGAGATTATGCTGACAAGATGGCCAGGGTGGAGCACTCTCTCCCTGCTGGGTCCTGGGCTCAGCCTTCTGAGTCGCGCCTCACACACTGGGAGGCGGCTCTCACTCGAATCGGGGCCTCTCTCACCGTTGAGGAGCTGAGTCACGTGAATTTGAGTCTCTTGCCCACGGGCTTCGGCCAGTGAGGGGCAGACCCAGGACTCCAGACCAGAAGGGCGCTCGCCCACCGGCCAGTTGCTCTCAGGCCCGTAGGGCGGGGCGGTTATCTGCGTTTAACGGTTTATGGAATGTCTTCTTTCCCTGGCCTAGCCCAGGTCTTGTGTTGTTCTTGGTGATGATAACACATACACAGTTTGGAGTCAGGCAGTGGCACTTGAGGTAAAGTACACTGAGTACAAAACTATTGTGGCTTTTGGCTCATACACATTTTAAAAGAGGTATCAAATGAAAGAAAGTGGCAGAAGCTTTCTCTGTAGTCGCACAAACTTACTGTAATTTTGTTTTATCCTCGTGAAGATCTGCCTTAAAAAAAAAAAAAAAAACAGGGCCCTCCCTGGGGGCGCAGCGGGTTAAAGCACAGCACTGAGAAGCTAAAGCGACTTGCGCATGAGTTCGATCCCCCCCTCCTGCCCCAGAGGTGACCACAGGGCGCGGCAGACCTCTCCTGACCCGCCCACTGCTCCCCTCAGCAGCGTACCTCATCGATCTGCCTGTTCTGTTCCCTACTCTGTCTGGTGACTCCTCTCACCACCCCTGCACCTCTGGCCTGTACCCCAGTTCTGTATGCATAAATAAATCTTTAAAAAAAAAATCAGCAACTAAGATAGGGTCGGGTTTCACAGCTGACTGGTCTGATTCCCACGGTGCTCCTGAGTCTTTTCTGGCCCCTCCGCCTGTGACATCGTCCTCTAATGTCCCCGAGGGTTGAATCAACAGATCTTTTTCTGTGTCTGGGGCCTCTGCAGTCTGGTTCTTCTTCCCTTCTCCGCTGACCTCTGTCTGTCTCACGCCGTCTGCTGCTAGCCCCCTCGATCCCACCAGGCCACCTCCCTACCCCCTTACTCTCCTGTCCTCATGCCCTCTGCCTTTGGGCCCAGGACAGTCTGACCTGTTGATTGAAGCCTTTGTGTCAATTTCGGACAAGGAAGGGCTTCCCAGCTGTGCATGAGAAGGGCGTTCATAGGGAGAAATAGCTGGAGAGGTGGCTGGAGGGACCCGTAGGTGTTCAGGAATGCTCCCCTTGCTTTCTATAGCTTCTCAGTCACTTTATCCAGCCAGACAGCACTTTGGGCTAGAGGCAATGCTGGCCACTAGGGACAGGACCCTAGTTTCTCTTGCTCAACAAATGCATAGCCTACTTATGCTGGGTTGGGATGAGTGCTGTGTAAAGGACATGTGGACAGCAGGTTACAGGCCCCAGGAGGAAGCAGCTAACTCAGTCTAGAGCTGGGAAAGACTTCAGAGCTCGTAGAGGAGAGCAGACCTGTGCCACACCACGGTGATGGCAGAGAGGGCAGGGTGGGGGCCTACAAGTCTCCCTTCGATGAGTGGGAGGAAGAGATGGTAGGGCAGGGGCCCGAGGGGCAAGCTAGCCAGGGCCAGAGGGCTCTGGGCACCACCTGACCGTGCCCCGTGACCCGATGGCATGGTGTCGCCCTCTTGTATTTATCACACGGTGCTTCAGAATGCAGCCTGAAGAGCCGAACTGGCTTTTCTCACGTGTAAAACGTGGGGTACAGCAGCACCCACTTCCTGCGGTTGTTGCGAGGGTCGAGCGAGGTAAGCATAACACACTTAGGCCAGCGTCTGACCAAAGCCAACATCAGCTGTTAGCACTGGCAGTTACGTAAGGCCTGACTTGGCACCAAGCATCCTGCTGGGTTATTTTCCATAAATTCTCTCAATCGGTCTTCACAAAGACCCCGAGAGATAGGCATTATTGATCTGTTTTACAAATGAGAATCTATTTCTAGTTCCCTCCTTGAAATTTTAGACCCCTGCACGGGTTTTGTTCTATTTTCATCCCCGCCGCAAGCTATTGGAGCTGTGGGAGCCCAGCCAGAGAGAGGGGCACTCACGGTCCTCCTGGAGCTCTGGAAGAGCAGCGCAGACAGTTCGGTCTGGGGCCCAAGAAGCTCATCTTGCTCCCCCTTGAGTTACGGGTAAAGGGCCGGCTCAGTCTCACCGCCCCCATAGGCCCGAAGACTGATGTGCCCGGTGAATTGCTAAAGCCCTCGATTCGGCAGCGGGAGTTTGGGTGTGGACGGTGAAGCCAGCCAGCCAGCGGCCTGAGGGGGCCGCCTTGGAAATCAGCACGGCTGGCTGCAGGTGCCGCCCGAGAAGAGGCCGGCAGGCGCCCTCCCACCCCTTTATTTGAGGATGCTACAAGGGTCAGGGGGGCTAGCGTCCTTCCCCTCTCTGGGCCAGGTGACCCCAGCTCGCCACTGAATTGCGGCCGCGTAGTAGGAATGCCATGGTGGCCCTCCGCCCGCTTGTTTCCCCCAACATACCCTCTTTTGCACTTTTCCTAGTAGAGAGAGCAGGCCGTTTCTTCAGCTGGGCTTTCAGTCCTTCCCTTCTGGGCAATGCTCAGAAAAGAGCAGGCAGGAAGGAGGCTAATCTGTTCTGCCCGGTGCCAGGCCATGCTAAATGCCCATTCATTCTCCCCAGGGCCTGTGTGTGTGTTGGGAGTGGGGGCGGACCCCACTCTACAGATGTGCAGGCAGGGCCTGCCAAGTCCAAGCTTCCGCAGGAAACAGGTGGGAGCTTTGGCATGGAGATTCCTCCCGTCCGCCGCTGCTCTCTGTCTCTCAAGGCGCTGTGGCTGCTGGCCCATGCACGAGGGAGGGGAAGTGAAGGGCAGTGAGCAAGGCAGAGCCACGGCCGCAAGGCAGAGGCCTCGCCCTGGGGCAGCAGATCCCGTCAGCAGAGCCCTGGCGCAGAGGTTCAGTATTTCCATTGCACAGGTAAAAAGCTGAGACCTGTGGAGACCCAGGAGCCTGCTCTGGGGGCACTGAAGCGTCAGCTCGGGCCTCCGGACTGCAGTGAGTGGACTGTCTGTGCCAGAGAAAATGGCTTCACGGTGGGCAGTTACAGGGCACTGTCTTGAGGCCAGGCGAGACCAGAGCCTTCCATGCATGCGTTGCCACTCACCTCATGATTCAAGGGGTGTGCGAGTTGCCCCCACTTTACCGCAGGTGAGCAAACTGAGACCCAGAGAGGTTAGTCTCTTGCATCATGAATAAGAAAAGAGAAAACACTTTCTTTCGATGGGAGGGAAATTCCACTTCATCTGACGGCACGGATAAACCGGTTTTGGTTTATACATTCTGAGAAGTTCCATGGCTTGTTCATCTCAAGAGCTGCATATGCTTCCCTGGGAGCTGCCCCACCTCCCAGGCTGGATGCCAGGCAGGCCATCTGCTCCTGAGGCTGGGCCTCCCCCTCCGCTAGGCAGTGTCTTCTCCCCGAACGACTGGCCCCCGACTGGCTGCAGCCTTTAAAGAAGTTCCAGGAAAAAGATCTTCGCCAGCCTCTTCTGCAACCTAATTTTTGCTGCTGTGGGTATTGCCTTGTCTGCACAAATGGCCCTGCTAATTTTCTGCTGCTGTTCTTTGTCGAGGTTGCAGACTGCCAGGGAGGCAGGAGGGCAGGGGGGCAGGGAGGGAAGGAAGGAGCTACTTTCCTTGCACCAGCTAAGGGCCTGGCTGTGCAGGCTCCTTGACAGATGTCTCCCCATCTCCCCGCTCCACTGTCCACAGCAGCCTGGTGCTCTTCAAAAGTCATACCAGGTCACTGCCCTGCTGGCACCCTCATCTGGACCAAGAAACCCCCAGCTCCCAGGCCTGCGAGCTCCGGCTTCCTCGGCTCCTGGCCGCTCCGAGGCCCCCTCCTCCACGCAGATTCCAGATGCGGGAACCTCCTGTGCCTGGGACAGGCGCCCCTGTGTTGCCCTGAGCAGACCTGTGCCCAGGCAGCTCCCCCGTGACTCCACTCGTCTCCCCTTGACCTCTGTCCTCAGCATCCAGCCTGGGCCTCCCTGGCCGCTCTGCTGTCCAGACGAGGCACCTGTGCACCCCAGTCTGTGTTCGTGGCACTTCCACACCACACGTGTGCTGGCTCCTGAGCCGCCGCCTCTGCCATAGGCTGTCAGTGTGTGAGCAGGAACACACACAGCTCAGAATAGGGGGCCAGGCGCCCCTGACAACAAGGTAGGGGGTGCGGACTGCGGGGCGGAGAGCTCGGGACTCCGCGGCCCAGTTTGGAGTGCAGGTGGGACATATGCAGGTGGTGGCCTCTCCTGAGGCAGGTGTGTGGGGACGGAGGGGAAGGCCGGGCAAGGGAGGGGGAGGGTGCCCCGACAGCCCACTGGGGCAAAGCAGTGGAAACCCCAGGCCTGGCAAGATCCCTGCCGAATCTGAGCTCTAAACTTGGGGGACTGCAGTGGGGTCTCAGGAGCTCAGGTCTCGGGGTCGTTCAGTCCTCCTCAGCCCAGACTCGCTGACCACAGTGAGCAGCCGGCCGCAGGCCGTGAGGCTGGGTCACTGTCCGCCTGCGTAACTAACAGCCTCATGCACAGGGCAGCTGCCTTGCTCCCAAGGGGCGTTAAAGTGCCTGAGCTGCTCCTTCTGGAAACTCAACCTCTTTTGCAGATGGGGAGATATTTAGAGGTTCCAGCCACCCTCCCAGTGACTAGGGGAGTTCCAGGGGAGTTCCAGGGGAGTCCCAGATGTGTCAGGTGGGCTGATGTCATTTGTCCAAACTGAAGTCGACAGGGGACTCCGGGCATTCCCTGGAGCCCTGAAGAGGGTGGGAAGGGTTTCTCTGGGGTTTTTAGGGAAAGGGCTGGAGGATAGATGCCAGTGGTGATTTGGAAAATGAGGCCAGAGCTAGTTCTTCGTACACTGATCAGAGAATAAAATAGTAGTCTATCGAAACAAACTGGCGCAGTTCTGCCCTGACACAGCCTGACAGAGAGGCACTGTAAGGGCACACGGGGTTTCCAACCAGGGGGTTATTTGCTCAACACGTACTCGCTGGTCCTCACTCACTGCCACTTGACTGTGCGGTACTCTGGGGTCCTTCCGGCAGTAAGGTGGACAGGGCTCCCGGCCGCTTGAGCTGACTTCAGAGCGGAAGAGAGAGCCAGGAACTGAACCAGCCAGCGAGTAAGGACAGCAGCAGCAAGCTGGCGTGTAGCAAGGGCCCCGCGCAAGCCACAGAGCTGTGACTGACGCGGAGCGAGGCCAGCGCGGGTCAGAATGGCCTGAGTGCGACGGGCCGCCATGAGAGATCTGGGATAGCCCACTCGAGAGGGGTGGCACAGCCGAAGACCTGGGTTGGGGAGAACTGGGTGCTTTTACTGAAGAGCATCCTGAGGAAGGGAGCGGAGCCAGGGACGTGGCCAGAGCAACTGTCCAGGCACAGGATGGCTGGTGTCCTGAGCCCGGGGCAGCCCCTCGGAGACCTGAAAGCAGGCAGTGGTGTGCTCTTACCTATGTCTTGTCAGCTCACCGCGTGACTGGCAGTTTACTTCTCTGAATTTCATTTGTGTCTGTAAATAACATACACTCACAGTAATGATCAGGATTGGAAATCTTACATGGGGGCCCTCCCTGGTGGTAAGGACGCAGCACTGCAGGCTGCCCGCAGCCGCTTCAGTGCGAGTTCGATCCCCACCTGCCCTGGAGGTGACCCACAGGGCACGGCAGACCTCTCCTGGCCCGCCCGCTGCTCTCCTCAGCAGGATACTTCAGTCAGTCTGCTTGTTCTGCTCCCCACTCTGTCTGGTGAATCCTCTCACCGCCCCTGCACCACTGGCTTCTACCCCAGTTCTGTGTGCATAAAAATTAAATCTTTAAAAAAACGAAAAAGAAATCTTGCATGGGGAGTTAACAAGAGCTAACACAGACATAATGCTTAGTAAAATAGCAACTGTGTTCTCCTCTTCCTCCTCCTCAGCATCATTATTGGCACAAGTTGGGTGGGTGTGGCTCAAGCGGTCACTGCTGACCTGAGGGCCCCCGCCCCCCACCACTGTGGGCCTTACGCCAAGAATACAAGTCTTGACGTTTGGAGGTGTAAGAATCTCGATGCCTCAGATTCTCTTCATAGCCCCCTGCCCAGGGTCTGACTCTGACCAGGGAGAAACTGGGGTGAGCCGTGGCTCCCTTTGTGTCAGAGTGGCCACGACTCAGTGAAGTGTCCAGGGTGCCTGGACACCAGGCTGCATTCTGCTTCCAGCTCCTGAGGCTTCTCTCTGCGTGGATCCTGGCTGCAAAATAGAGCTGTTTAGTTTAAAAACGCTCCACCTTCCTCATCCACCCACTCATCCATTCGTCCAAACTGCCTGCACAGTGCTTCTTGAGTTCAGAACTCAGGAGCAAGAAGTCTTTGCCTGCCCTCCAGCAGGTCCGGTCAGTGGGCTGGCTCGCTGTTCTCCCTGCTGCAGCAGCGGGAGCAGAGACCTCACAGAGCCTCCTGGACTAAACTCGCAAAGGAGCAGGGAGTGTGCCTGACGGAGAGGGAGGAGGAGAATAAAGTGCAAGCGCCGTGTGGCAGTTAGGATCCTCCAGCTGGTGACAGAGGCACAGTGACCCCATGGTGGGGGTTCAGGGCTCACACAGGACACCACTGGGCCTCGGTGTCCCTGGGCGCCGCTCTCCTCTGTGGGTTGGCTCGTCCTTGGCTGTGGCCAGCCTGCTGGGCCACCCTCGCTTCCCAGCCTGGATGGCCCCAGGCCAGCGGGAACGTGAAAAGGCTCCTCCTGTCTGCAGAGGCCCAAAGCCAGTCAAGCCTGCCCCTCAGCCAGGCGGTGGCCCTGACTGGCTTCGGCCTGAGCGGCCATGAAGGAGCTGCCACGGGCCCCACCCCGCCTGGGACCCTCACAGCCGCCTCGTCTCCTGGTGGCAGCTGTTACTGTTGAGGTTTCCAGGGGAGAATCGGCGCTCGGGGGCTGGCTGCTTTGCCTGAGATTCAGGCTGCATTCTGTGTGGCCGGAGTCCAGCATCGTGACAGCACACCCCTTTCACTCTACTGCCATCTTTGGCCGCAGACAGGGTCCTCGCGTCCTGGAGATGCCCCAAAGCCAGGCTGCTCAGGCTGCAGCCCCCGGGTGCGCGGCCTCCCTGACCAGGCTCCTCTCTTGTCCGCGCAGGGCCCTGGTCTTTGTGTCCCACGGAGCCGGAGAACACTGCGGCCGCTATGACGAGGTGGCCCAGATGCTGGTGGGGCTGGAGATGCTGGTGTTCGCCCACGACCACGGTGAGTACCCCAGGACCCCCGGGCCCAGCCAGGCCCGCCCACCCTTTGGCTGCCGCTTCCTTCTCCCTGGCCCACTTCCCCGCCGCATCTCCTCCCTCCACTCTGCTCTTCTGATTCCTGCCGTGAACCCAGGGAAGGGCATTACCTGTGCGGTGCTTCTTTTCAAGACTACATTGTTCTGCGAACAAAAACTACGTGTGACCAGCTGTTTCTCTTGAGTGCGGGGTTGAATGTAGTCTGAGCAGAAACCTCAGCTGAAGAAACCGGAGTCAGACTCTGCTCAGGACAGAACTTGCCCCAGGCCAGGCCATCCTCTCTAACGTTGTGAAAGTGCTTTCTAGACCAAATGGGCCTGGCTTCTCCCAGGGGGCTTCGTGGGGACCAGGGGCAGCCAGTGCAAGTGCAGCTTGAGCCCCAGCTTATCGTGGAGAGGGTGGCGTGTTTCAAAGCATTTCAAACCAGCACAGTAGCCAAGTCTCAGCTTTCCATACTGGCCACAGGGAACCCCATATGCAACACAGACATACCCACCGCACACACATGCATACAGGCCACACGCCACACACACACACGCACACATATGCTCTCATCCTCGTCAAGACACAAAAAGCACAATTACCATGAAAATGCAACGTTCATCGCCCATGTCAGTTTAGAGCTGCTGCATCATCTTTGTGACATTTCCCATGGTTGGGAAGACTCCCAATTTAGAGCTTTCTTTGCTGACAGTCTTTAAGATGCAGAGTTCCCTGTGATGAAACATGGTGATTTCTCCAGAGCACCAGTGTGGAAAGCTATCAGCCTGGCCTAGATCCAGAAATGCTGCTTCCATTTTATCTAATTTGAAAGTTGAAAATTAAAGTGATGTTGTTGAAAGAGGGAGAGGGGAGCAGTGTTGGGGCCCAGGGGCCCTGGTAGCAGGAGGGAGTCCCCTCTGAGGGGCCCTTGGCCCGTGGAGAACTGCAGGTCTGGCTCACCGAGGGCCCTCTGAAGCCAGATTCATTCAGGTGTCCTCGTAACTGAGAACGTTGACAAAATGCTTTCCTGTGATGGCTGTGATGTCCCTCAGTGTTTTGCGAGGAGTCCCAGTGATATTCCTGATGCTGTTTGCGAACTAATATTTGAGGAGTGCCCTGGCTGTCCCCAGAGGAGGACTGATCATTATTAACGCTGGCACTTCTTACGCTGTGAGGCTCATGGTGGGAATGGCTTTTTCCTGTTGGGCCTGTCTCCTTTCAATTGTGTTGCTTCTATGCATCACTGTAATCTTTGAACTGAACAATATTAGTTTGAACATTGTCAAACTAAAGCAGATTTATTCAGCTAACCTCCTTAGGCCATTTTGGTTTACTTTGTATTCGCTAACTGAAAGAAATCTGAAGAAGACATTTGCTTTTCTGAGAAAAGGTGAAAATCAAAGACACAGAGTTTGTGTCATTGGGCAGCAGGGTCCTAGAGGTGGGGTGCCCGGGGCGGCGAGGGGCCCCCACTCGCTCCCCGGGAGCTGCTTTATCACCCCATTGCTACTTTTACTATAGGTGAGTGTTATTTTAGGTTTTGTGTGTTTATTTGGTAGGGTCTGAAAACACTCAAACTTTTCCATATAAATGAACTGCTTCTCCATTTTTTGCCATTTTGACTTATGAAAGGTTTCACAGGGAACCTTTTGTATATCAGGGGAAGCCTGAATTATGCTAATACTAACCATCTACAACTAGAATTTCAAATCTGTTTTGTATCTTGGCATCAATTACTTTTTTATCAGAAACCTGTGGCCAAATCTGTGGAGGCAGATAACCCATTTGCCTTATTTGTCTGGCTGCGGAACTTGGTGCAGCACTTCTTAAAGGCTTCTTTTTATAGAGTAAAGGGAGACGAACAATAACCCACCTCTCGATGTTTCCAGAATAGCATCTAAAATTGAGGTACAGCCCTCTGTGACATTCTAAATATAGAATAGTTGTTTATGTTCACCTGTGTTAAGTGCTTTGATTTCCAACTTTCTCCCAATGACTCACTGGAGAGCTCGCTACCAGTACCAAAGGGAGGCGCTTTATTCAAGAATGAGCCGGTTGGATGTGTGCGATTTGGCTGTCTGTAGATGCAAGTAGCTGCAACTTAGTGGGAGAGAGTGGGGTGGTCGCAGTATCACATGGCCACCCCAGCTGCAAGGGAGGGAGGGAAGTAGATGGTGTTAACTGCATATGTGCTGGTTTCTCTCTGTTTTGAGAGCAGCAGGGGACGGACATCACCATAGCCGCGTCACCAGCCTCGTCACCTAGGCGAGCCCCTGTACAGCCTTTCTGGGTATGACAGATAACTCGGGGTCACCTCTCCGTCTTATCCACCGCTGGATTCTTTCTTAAGAACAGGTTTCCGGCCCTCCCTGGTGGCGCAATGTGTTAGAGCGCAGCACTGCAAGCTGGCTGCAGCCACCTCAGTGCCAGTTTGATCCCCGCCCCGGAGGTGACCCACATGGCGTGGCAGACCTCTCCTGACCCGCCCGCTGCTCCCCTCAGCAGTGTACTTCGTCGATCTGCCTGTTCTG
>NW_004567134.1:12202972-12211820 GCF_000260355.1 Condylura cristata | reverse complement strand
TCAGCAGTGTACTTCGTCGATCTGCCTGTTCTGCTCCCCGCTCTGTCTCTGGTGAATCCTCTCACTGCCCCTGCACCTCTGGCCTGTACCCCAGTTCTGTATGCATCAATAAATAAATCTTTAAAAGAAAAAAGAACATGTTGATGCAAAAGTACCACTGACCTCACTGAGAAGTAGTGGTTAGAGTTCCTGGCTGTGCATTAGCTTTGGTTAGGTGTCATCCAAGGAGAAAAACAGACGTGAGAACTGGGGCATAATGGCGGTGGTCCGTCTTCTCCATGGGAGCTGCGTGCCCGGCTCTGTGACGTGTTTGTATTCCTGTGTGGTAGCTCTTCCTTTATGGTGGAAGCAGCCAGCTCCTGGGAGACGAAGACTGTCTTATCGTCTCCTGTGGGAGCTTCCTTCAGCCCCTGCAAACTTCTCGCCTGCCCTGAGGAGACCAGAGAATAGAGGCATCAGCAGTGTATGCTGAATGAATGGGGATTATGATCCAAGATCCGTCAGCCCAGAAATGCTTTAAATACCAACAGTAGGCCATCTGCATGAAAGTACCACATCAGCAGGGCATGTGGGGACTCATTTGAGGGGCAGGAGCTGGCGGAGTGACCAGTGGAGCCCTGAGTCTGGTGGCAAGGGGTGGGAGTGGGGGGGACAGCTGTGGAGTGGAGCGTGAAAGGGCTGTGGGTGGAGGTGGAGGTTGGCGCCGAGGCGCCATGAGGCCTGAGACGCAGCTGTGTCCCGTGGGCGAGGCGGGCTGCATCCAGGCCTGTGGGCCGGCAAGGAGGCTGGGCCCGCCGGCGAGCAGCCGCTTGTGCTCTGAGGGGGAGCGAGAGACACTAATTCTTGAGAGCCTTGGCTGTTGCCCTGGCTGCCTGTTGAAGTCACGGGGGAGTCCCGGACGAGACTGGTGCTGGGGTCCTGTCCCCCCAGGCTCGCAGGTTTCTGGGTCTTTGATGTGGCTGGGGCGTAGGGGCCTTGAAAAATCACTGGGTGGCTGTAACGTGTGGCCAAAGTTGAAAGCCATCACAGCAGGCAGAGGTCATTCCGGCACAGAGTGTCACCAGATGTCACGTGCCTGTGCCCTGTTCTTGCCTGAGCCCCTCCGGCATTTAGCTGGACCCCCAAGTACAGCGAGAACTGAGGGCAAAACCCTGGCCTGCGGTGCTCTGGGCCGTGGTGAAGGCGACTCGCTGTGGGAGCTGGGGGAAGAACGCAAGCAGGAAGGCTGAGGCAGCCGGCGGCTCTTGGAAGTGGGTTAGCTGCCCGGGCCCCAGGCCGTGCCCAGAGGGGGAGAGGGGCAGGCAGACAGCAGACAGGGCTGTGTGCACAGGTGGACGTGCCAGAGGAGGGTTTCTGTGGCGTTCTGAATACAGCCTGGTGGCAACTGGGCGCTCACCCGCTGCTCAGTGACTCCCAGAAACCCCTCGGCCTTGCTGAGCCAGAGACTGGGGCCCAGGAGGAGTCCTGGGATGGGGAAGGGTCACCGTGGGGGTGGCGGGCGGGTGCCCTTCTGGCTGTCCAGAGGCGCATTTGGAACCAGCGTGCTGGGGCCCGAGACGCTGTCTCTTTATTTACAAAGTATCAAAGAACCTCTCTCAACTGATTAACAGTGAATTAATTATCTGCAAATATTTGAGGAAAAGTGCTAAAGGAGTGTTTTTTTTTCATCTGACTCTGCACGGGTATGTGAGAAGAGGAAGTTTGGAGGGAAGGTCTGTGGGTGGCAGTTAAGCGTGGTTCTCTTGGGGAGAGGGACAGGGGTGCCACCCACTCAGAAGAAGGGGATACAGGAAATTCTGCAAAAAGAAAAAAAAGGATGATCTGTGTCTATTTTTCACAGAGGGAGGCAGTTAGAGGCAAGGTCCTTGCTGGATAAGCTCTAAAATAGATTACCATCAGCTTCAGGGATACATTTTTGTTTGAAATGTTTGGAAAAATGCGTTAATTTTTCTTGCCTTAGCAAATATGAGAGTGAAAGTAATGGAGTTGCCCCTTGAAGCCCCGAGAGTCCGTGGGGGTCCAGTTCGAGGTGCAGGGGGGTCGGCTGTGCACCCCATGTCCCCTCAGGAGTCTCTGCGCTCCCTTCCTCTTCCTCCTCCTTTTTTTGGTCCACAATTTATCAGGCCAAGCCTTCTATCTTGGGTAGGAAGGTCTGACATGAGTTTGTTCATTTCCTTTTTCTCAAATAAAATGAAAATGTCCTTAAGCTTCAGCTATCTATGAATGAGGACGATGACGACGGAAGGATAAACACCGTGGCAGTGGTGATGGTGTTGCTACATGACATAGAGAAAACAGGGTTGTCAAGCCCGGCAGGCCTCAGAGGAAAGTCTGTGGAAACTGAGATGGCTGATCCCCACCCCGGACTTTTGTGTTCAGTTTGGCACATTCCGAGGGGAAAGGGGGTTTGGGCCACGCAGGAGCTTCTCATGCCAGATTTACTGTAGATAAGCTACAGCATCTAAATGAAGTTAAAATTGGACATGTAATATTTGCATTTCATGCGACAGCTACTCTGTGTGTGCCTACTGTGTGCTGGGTGTGGGAATATAGAAACGACACTGCTCAAGTAACCCAAGTTGCTGCCTCCCGGGACCCAGTGCGCCGCACTGGCCTGGCAGCAGGCTCTGTGAGCGGACAAGCAGACTGGCGGGTGCCACGCGGCAGGGGTAGGGGCAGAGGGAGCTGGAGACCCAGAGTCAGATACGCAGGTCATCAGGGTGGGGCTCCTTGAAAAGAGGGGGAGCGCTGGAGATGGTCAGGAGGCAGGAAAATTATGGGGGTGGGGGGGGGACAGAGTAAGTCTCTGTAGCCAAGGCATTGACGGCTGAGACTGGAACTAGAGCTGGGTGGCCAGGGGCCTCCTGGACCCAGGAAGCGGCCCCAGCGAAGGTGAAGAGGCAAGGGCTGGGCTATACTTCCCTGCCAGAGGCCAGGCCCCACAGGTGACAGGCGTGTCTTCCCTTTAGTGGTGAGTGGTAGAGCTGTGGGGAAGCAGAAGGCAGCCCACTTGGTAGACAAGCCACAGAGATGCCTGCACTGTCCAAGGCTCGTGATTGAGAAGCCACATTCAGGTTGCAGGGGCCAAACCCTGGGGCTTGGTGTGGCTGGAGTTCGGCGGGGCTGTCCAGTTGCTCGGGAGCTTGCTGCTGAGCTCCCAAGCAAGGGAGCTATCAAAGGGTTCAGCTCTGCGCTCCAGCCCAGTATTCTAGCAGCTCAGAATTGCCAGCAATAGCCAAGCATGTCTGCAGGGACCCTGGGGGCATCAGCTCCTTGCAGATGCTGGACGCCTGGCGGTGCCCAGGGCTGGGCTGCAGCCTCCCTGATGGCCTGGCCACTTCCAGAGCCAGCGGAGGGCAGCTTGCGGCCCCAGCTCCCTCCCGACAGCCTCCCCCACTCCAATCCCGGCTCTGCAGGATCTCACCTGCTTGAGGAGAACGCTTGCTTCTCCCACTGTGTATTTTTAGTTATCTGCTCCCATGTTTGCTTCCCCTGTGAGACTTCTGGCTCCTTCAGCAAGGAGACTTCAGCTCCTTCAGGAACTGTGTCTTCTTTATTCCCCTGGGTTCCCCACCGGTATTCCTAGCTCAGCTGAAATTCTGGTCATTCAGTGAGGGACTAAAGTGAGATATGATCATGAAATAAATAAGCTTAGTCGCTCCCAGAGAACAGTCATCAGCCCCCTCCCCTCCCCGTGCCCCAGCCATCCCCCTGGATGGGCTGATCTCTAGGACAGTTTCAGGACGGGGCAGCAAGAGGAGGGACAGGAGTGGGCAGCAGGGAAGATTGAAGAGGGGCAGGGCACCGCGGCAGAACTTACACAGGGAAGAACTCAACACCAGCTGGCGGGGAGCTGGCACCAGTCAGCAGGACAGATCCAGGCAGACCTTATGTTTGGACGGCAAACGTGTGGCCGGGGGGAGGGGCCTTTGGGAAGCAGAGGACACACTCCTCGGGGTGCCTGGGGGTCATTGGCATTGTCTGAGCCCCCATTCTGGGCTGAGTCAGGGCTGCCTGGAGTCACCTCCCTGCTGTAGCCGATGCCCTCACTGGTGTCTTAAATATCCATGTGCCCCACAGACCTGTTTGCACCGGAGCCTTTTCTTCTGGGTACACCTGTTTCTCTGTGCCTGGTCGACAGCCTGCTGGGGGTACAGCAGCACGCGCCCCTAATGGCCTCCATGAGGCCCCCTCCTCCCCGCTGCACCAGACACTTGAATATTCACAGACTGCACCGGCTTAGGTAACAGCTACCTTGCAGGTTTGTTTTTTGTTTCCCACCTGCAGCCACTGACTGTTTTCCTAAAGACATTCAGGTCAGGAGCTCAAACACCTGTGCCAGTCAATGCCACAGACTCTCCCAGCACACAGAGAGACCGAGGGGGCGGAGGGAGCCCCCCAGTGCGGTGCCCAGAGTGAGAGGCGGGTTCTCGCATGCTCACTGGGGTTCGAGTCCCAGCTCCCTCACACACCCGCCACAAGACAGAGCTGTGGACCGGCCCGGTACCCCCAGGTCCTGTGTGTGAACCGAACATGTGGACTGGGATGCTGCCGTGCTCCTCCGAGCGACCGTCTGGGAGGCACTTACCAGAAGAGCCTGTTCCTATAGGCAGACTCATCCACCAAGGCAAATAATGACCACAATTACCAGCACTTATGGTCGCCCACAAAGCAGCCACAGCAAGGAACCTGAAAGAAAGGCCCAGCTTCTCATTACAGGGGTCCCCAAGGGAGGCACAGGCTTTGAGGACCCACCAGCACAGGGCAGTTCCGGGCCGGGGCTCCAGGTTGGTGTCCCCGAGACAGTGTCGCCCCAGGACCGTGTCCGTGTGTGTCTCCCATCACTGCTCGTTCCTGAATCAATGTTCAGAATAACTCTGGCTGCAGGTGGCCCAGGAGGTGGAGTGACTGAGAGAAATCGTACCCAGGTGGGGCTGCTGCTGCATTCAGCTTGTCCCCCCAGGCTGTGGGGCGCGTTGGGGGGCTCCCCCATGCCTCGGGCAGCTCCTGCGGCCTGGGGGCGGGAGCACCGGCTCTGTCTTCTGAGCCAGAGGCTTTCTGCAGTGGTAGCTCAAACAGCATGTGACTGGGGAATGGCCGGCCCACCGAGAGCTAAAAATAAGTGTCTGCCATGCTGCCAACTGCCAGGGCACACCAGGAGAACGCGGCGGGCGCGGGAGCAGCCCGCGGGCCTCCTCCGGCTGGGAGCGCGTCCTCGCTGGGGCAGGCGAGCTGCTCCGTCAGGCCCCGGCGGCCACTTCAAAGCGAGCCTGTTACCAGTGGGCAGTGATGAATAGCCCGCCGCGCGTCCGTGACACCCTTCCCGAGCCTTTCCATCACCTTCGCTCCAGTTCATTCCCACAAGTGGTTTCCCAGGCAGGTGGGAGGGTCTTGCCTTCATTTTACAGCTGAGGAAACATGCCAGGAGCGGTAGGGCCGGACCGGCCTTCCAAAGCCCAGCTCTGCGAGGCCCTGCTCTCCACAGTGGCTCCCATGGGTCGCAGCAGGGGCACTGCCAGGCGACCAGAGGGCCCAGCCTTGCCTTGTGCAGAGGGGCTGGCTGGCACGCTCAGCTCCCCGGGGAGCATATTCAGGGCCCGCCTGGGCTTTTGAGCGCCGTGAGTTCTGAGTGTGAAGGCCTGGCCACCCCGTGTCCATGGCGGGAGAGCTGGGCACCCAGGGCCATGGTGATGGCGTGCCTGGGGGGGTCCAGGCGCGAGGCAGCCAGGGTCATGCTGTGAGACTGCCGCAGAGCCCAGCTCAGCCCGAGACGAGCCGAGTGACGGACTTCTCTGGAGCTCCACTCCTCATCTACAGAAGATGAGACCAGCAGTACTCAACTGCACTGTGGACTTTTTATAATACGCGGAGCCATGGAAAGGGCTTGGGTGGAGCTTGATGGCAGCATGCAGTCTGGTCTGTTCCATAATGGGCAGCTGCACCAGTAGCTTCCTCTGGAACTCGGTGATTCCCTCTTTTTCTGTACTGAAGTTTGGCAGCTGGTGATGGGGAGATACCCTCTCCCTTCCAATAGTTCACCCCCACCCCGAACCCCAACAGCAGCGCTAATGAGACAGAGAATGTAGAGGAAAGGAGTTTGCCTACGGAGCAGGCTGGCCTGGGCTCCCCCCACCCCAACTCCAGACACCTCTGCTCAGCACGGTCAGCCACCCTGCCCCAGAGCCACCCTGAACTCTGAGTCCTCTGACAGCGGCTACCTGTGAGGCTGCTTGGTGTCCCCACTCAGCCAGGGGCTGCAGAATTGCAGGACACTTGACAGAGTCAGTGGTTTCCCAGGGCTGGCCCCGGTTAGACTCCCGTTGTGCGTCCTCCAGTTCCGTTAAGGAAGATCAGACAGTACTCTCCACCCGGGGGCTCGCTGTTGTCTGTGCCAGCAGTCTTTGCTCGTGGATCATCCCCGTGTAATCCTTGTAGGGGGACAGAATGGGTCATGTGCCCCTGAGGAAGCAAACTCAGAGATGCAGAGTGACTTGCCCACACTGTACCGTCAGCAGGGCAGAGCCAGAAATGAATCCCCACTCTTCCCCTTGCTGTGGAAGACCGCCTTGGACGGTTTCACCTCTGAGCAGCCTGACTTTCAGGGCTGTTCCCAGGCAGGTGGCCCTGGGGGTCCTGCACCCTTGACAAGCACCAGGAATAGCTCATGAGGTGCAGTCTGTCAGGGGTGCAGTGCCAGTTCTCCGCCAGGCACCTTCTGCCACAGCTCTGCGCAGACACGCTGTGACTCCCAAAGGTGTCTCTGGCGCCCAGCCAAGGGACAGATACTGTTTGGGCTGGTTCCAGGCATAGAAACAAGGTCCTACCCACCCCCACCCCAGGTCCCCAGTTCCCTCACTCGTAAAGATAGTGCTGCATCTCGATGAGCTTCACCTTGAAGCTCTTGTTGTGTGTCTGCTGGGTAGAGGTAGAGGGACTCGCCTCAGGCCTGCCACCATTCCTGGCTGTGTGGCTGGGCCTCGGTTTTCCCATCTGCATGGTGGGTCTGAAGCTTCTCCTAGAAACCTTCAATCAAAAGACCCAGCTTGCACTCAGCATGCTGCAAACGTCGGCCCCTGAGCCAGGGTTGCGCTCCCATCAGACGGCCTTCTCTGTCATGCCATCAGGCCCCTTTTCTTCGATGCAGGAAGCTGAGCCGGCTAGGCAGAGCCTGCCAGCAGAGACCGTCAGCAAGAGGGTCGGGGCCAGCTGTCTCCTTCCCCAGAGCCATGGAAAAGTGCTAGATCATTTAGGCGCCATAATAATTATTTCTGTCCCCATAGTTGTGCAGATGTCACCAGATCGGAAAAAATTGCTTAGACAGTTTATTCAGTGGAAACTTCTCCTCTTACCAAAAAAGGAGCAGAGTCATCCCCGGCAGGCATCTGAAGGCCTCTGATAAGATGCGGAAGCCCCTGGGTGGAGGGATGAGGGAGTGAGGGGACTGAGCTGGGGGCATGTGGGGCTCTGGGCCAGGTCCCTCCTTTCCAGCTGCCCCACGAACCAAGTATCTTGGGGGTCATCAGGCTGGGTCAGATGCTTCTCTGGACTGGAAGCCTCTCGGTAAAACCATGTCGTTGCTGTGAACGAAAGCCTCCCTAAGCAGGAAAGGGTGTGGGGGCCGAAGGGGGGTTGGAGAGGGTGAGGACGGGCAGTCACAGTGTCTGCGGCAGCGTGGAGGCCGCCCGGCGTGTCAGCCACTGCGTGGTATAGGCGGCTCTTCGAAGTGGCTGTCAGTTCCCCGGATGGTCCTCACCTGCAGGCTGACATTTACCATTTTCAGCGAGAGCATTTCTGCACTTTTTCAGGAGTGCTATTTCTCTTTTAGCAATAGCTTGTCATTGGCATGATAAATCGACCGGCTTTCCCATAAAATATAGCTGGTTTTTAAGGCCTTTTTAAAGAGCAAGAGAGGCAATTGTGCCTTCTGCCGTTCCTCTCCCTCCATGCAACAGACACATCAAGAAAAGCGATTGGCCGCCTGCCTTGCCCAGCGAGCAGTGGAGTGTGCCAGGAGAGAGAGCGGGCTGCGGGTTCACGGTTCAAGGCAGCCTGGGCTCCATAAGGGGGTCAGGCAGGCTGGGGGTTCACTTGGCTTGGAGTGCTTCTTGCTATTGATCTGTGGCAAGTTCCTTCACATTTTTGCACCTCCCTCACTCCCTCGTTCACGGTTTGGTTGTTCAGTCTGGACTTTCAGACTGCATGCAGAAGTAGATGGCCAGGGTATGTGCCTGGGAGGAAATGGAACTGGGGAGAGGCAGGACAGAACAGTGGGGTGGTGCTCACCTCACTGAGGTGAGGGAAGACCTGAAGAAGGGGCAGGAGCCGTGCAGGCTTCGCGGGTGGGAAGGAGCAGCCCGTGCACAGGTCCTGTGGCAGGGGAGCCTGGCTCTGGAGAGGAGCAGTCAGGCGCCTGGGGCGCAGTAAAGGGGTGTGGAGCGGAGGTCACGGGGCGTTGAGCCCGGCGAGCCCCCGCTCCTGGCTGTGAGCTAGAAATAAGACCCCATGCCATGCAGGGCCGAGGGGAGCGCGAGACTCCAGCGCCTCCGCGTGGTAGGTGCCCAGCCCGGGGGCATTCCTTCCTGGGCAGGAACGCCCGCATCAGCTTTCCACCCCACCAGCCCCACTCCCATGGCGCAGGGGCAAACAGCCGAGACCGAGGCTTGGCTTGAGACCCACCCAGACGGGGCCCAGGAGTGCTCTCTCATCAGCGGGCTCCCCAGTTCCACCGCACGGATGTCACCGCTTCCTGAGCTGTCCCCAGGCCTCCCCGGGGGTTTTATCTTTCGGGGGGTTCAGTGAAGTTTCTTCCTCTGGTGGAATGAATTCATCTGGGGCCTGGTGTTACGAT
>NW_004567134.1:12200281-12202872 GCF_000260355.1 Condylura cristata | reverse complement strand
TTCGGGGGGTTCAGTGAAGTTTCTTCCTCTGGTGGAATGAATTCATCTGGGGCCTGGTGTTAGGATTCCTGCGGGAGCTTCTGGCTTGGTCCCAAGCGACTCCCTGTGGTCTCCGAAAACGAAGCGTCCCGAAGTTAACACCTAAAGCCCTTGAAGCCAGAACCATGCCACCGAGTGTGTGTGTGTGAGTGTGTTTGTGTGAGATGTTTCATATACATGTTTGTGCCTGGGGTGTGCCCAGTACTGCGTCCAATAGACAGCAAGACATCAACCATTATTTATAGATGGCCGCTTTCCCTACTGAACAGCGGCCACTGCCCGAGTATTGCGTGAGCAAGGCGCCCAGACTTGGTAGGAAGACAGCCCTGGCTAGCGCATCTGGAGGCTAGCAGGAGGGCCTGCTGGGCTTAGCTTCAGGCCTCTGGCTGGGTCCTTTCTCTCCGCATGTCTCATCCTCCTGGGGTCAGTGGGCTTGCTGAGTCATGTTCTCTCCAGGGTGACGTAAGGAGTCCCAGCAGACAGTGGCATCACGTGATGCTTTTGAAAGTCTAGGCTCGGACTGGGCCATCAGCCCTCTGCCCACATTCTACTCAGCCAAGCAAATCACACGACCCAGTGTGACATTCAGCAGCTCGGAACTTCTCTTCCTCACCTGGTGGGAGGACCCGCAGTGGCGTGGCAGAGAGCACGTGTGGAGAAGCCTCCCTAGAAAAAGCCCCAGGGTCATCCCTCTGCTGACTTAGATGTGGGTCACGGGGCAGAACAAGGGGATTTTAAATAATACACAAGCAATCACTTTTTGCTTCACAAGATAGACATTTATGACTTCTTCATTACTTAGAAATTAAGTTTGGCTGTTGGAGTAGAGATTTCTCCTAACACTGGATTAAAAAAGAAGAAAGTCTCATTGAAGAGAAGACTGCAGCCATCCAAGCCTGTGCTGTACCATCATTCAGGTCTGGTGAGGCCAGCACACCCAGACATGGCTCATTGACAAGATAATTTGCTCCTCAGGCCCCCAGAGGGGAGCACACCCCACTACTCAGGGCCACCTAGAAGCACAGGGGACAGTTAGGGGACAGGGGAGGAAACTGTGGACAAGAAAGCGCCTTTCTGGAAGGAATGAGTGACACAGGGAGCAGGTGTGAGGGGCTACTTTGAATCATTTGGGAAGATTCTGGGACCAGGGCTTGGCTGGTACTTGGCCCTGGGAGGGTTAGGGCACCAGGCAGGATATTGGCCTGCAGTGGGTTCTTTGCATATGAAAACTACCCTCAAAAGCATTTTGTTGTTCTCTAGAAATTGAAGCAGTGGTTTCCCCTGGGTCAGTGAGGCCCCACCCAGATGTCAGAATATCCTTAAAAAAAAGCTTACTACAGCCTGGGGTGATGGCCCCAGTGTGTTAGCAAGAAGCCAGCTTTATTCTGTCTGCTCTGCTCGGCTTCAGGCTTCTCTCTTGCTCAAGACAGCTGCTAGAGTCCGGCCATCGCATCTTGCTGGTGTTTTAGAGACCAGAACTGATGCCTGTCTTCTTCTTAAGGTTTCCTTGTGGGAGTTCCACTAACTTCCCTCTAGATGCACGTGGTCATGCTGGATGCTAGGAAGCTGGCAGAGTGGTTTAGCTGGGGACGGTGCCAATCTGAGTAAAGTCAGCTTTACTGGTTTATTTACAGATTTTATTACTAAAAAGAAGGGGAGCATAGATATTGGGTGGCCAAATAGCAGTCTCTGCCACTTAGCTGATAACACACACACGGCGTGGCCGGGCCAAAGAAGTAGTGAGTTTCAGGCAGTTCGGACTCGTGCAGAAGAGGCTTGGGGCCACAGAAGATTTGGTGCTCTGCCGGGGTCTTCAGTGTGTCCCCTCCTTCTGGTGTCACAGCAACAGGGACCCCTAGGGGTCTGTCCACAACACGGGTCCCTCCTGGCCGGGCCTCCCAGCAGCAGGCACCTCGTCCCTCTCTGCACGTGCCACCTCAGTGCCCTGTGACGCCACCTGGCATGCTGTGAGTGTCTTGGTGGGGGCGGGGCCCGACGAGACCCAGGCGGGCAGGCTGAGTGGGGGAGGCAAGTCCCGAGACTTTTCAGTTTTCCCTCTGTCTGTCTGTCTCGTGGGCAGTTTTAACTCTGGTTGATCCCCTCCCCCCTCTGCTTCTAGGCCACGATGGCTAATGAGAAGTGAAATTGTTTGGATTAGGGTTTTATCTTCTGCTTTTCCTTCTGCGGTTGGGCAATGTGTGGGGTATCCCGTGAGGATGAGGCTGTGCCAGCTGATGGCGGCACTTAGGTCTGGGGGGCCCCTTCGAGAGCACAGCCCCCCACCCCACCCCAAGACATCACGGCCGGGCAGCGACTCAAACCTGCAAGCCCTTGCCCAAGAGCCTGCGGAAGCTGACGGGCACTTACACACAAAACAAAGACCAGGTGCGGCTGGTCAAGTGTTCCCCGCCACAAGCCCACCATGGGGGCGCAAGGCGAGCTTGTCACACAAACGCCCCAGTAGTCAAGGGAACGCCACCGTCCATGGGGAGTGGGATATGTGCACCTGGGCACACGTTTACAAATATGTCTCTCAGGATGCCCCCCCCCCC
>NW_004567134.1:12139027-12200136 GCF_000260355.1 Condylura cristata | reverse complement strand
CCCCGCCCCTCTGTGTTTCTGCTTCCCTCCTGGAGGTTAGTTCACTCAGCTGCCCGGGTGGGAGGGGGTGGGGGTGGGGGGAGTGGGAAGTGGTGGGAGGGCTGAGACATGGGGAGGTGGTGGCAAAGCACATGCCCTCCTGGCCTCTAGGCCCAGCCGCTCAGTCTGCAGGTGGCCCCGGCATGCTCCCACCTCCAATGGGGGACCCCCTCACCCCTGTATGTCGGGTGAACCTGCCAGGCCCCTACTGGGACAAACGAGAAGGTGGCGGGAGTCAAGTGGGCCAGCAGTGGATCCTGGCTCTCTGGGCACGGCCTCCGCTTCCTCCATGGGAAACAGCTGGGTGCCGCTGCCTGCCCCGTGAGAGTTAGTGGTTCATGTGTGTCAGAGTTTGAGGCGCTGGGTGGGTGCACAGAGTTGCCACGTCTCCCCATGGCCCTCACCAGAGGCTCAGAATTCTCATCTTGTAGTTGAGGAAACTGGAGCAGAAGTGAAGTAATGCTCTGCCATTTTGGAACATATCCGCATGGAGCTTTTCATGTATTTTTTTTCTTCTTCTTTATTTCGCCTTTTATGGTCGTGAGGGTGACCGCAGGAGATTGCCGAAAAGGGAGAGATTTTTCTTACTTCATCTAGGCACCTCCTTCTTCGCAGGGGATCTGAGGAGTCCAGGATGCGCTTGGTGGGAGCACAGGCAACTGACCTCCAGGGCCAGGGGGATCAGAGGCCAGCATGAGGTCTCCAAAGGCGGGGGCCAGGCTGGCAGAGGGAAGGAAGCTGGGAGAGGCGGAATGAAGCCGGCACGCAGTCGGCGGGAGAGGGCGACCTTCGGCTAGGGCACTTTGCGTCCACCCAGAGGCTGCGGCACAGCGGCCAGGAGTGACCAGAACAGAACCACAGGGTGGGTGGGGTGCGGGAGCTAGGGAAACAGAAGCGATTGAGAAACACTGATGCCCAGATCCCCCTGAGCTATGATGTGGAAGGAAGTGCCCCCAGCGGCAAGACGGGCATCCTGCCAGTACCGCCCACCCGGGCTGGTCCAGGCCAGCACACCAAGTTCAAGGCAGAGGTGGACGCTGCCGGGGCGCGACCATGCTCCAGGTTACTTTGTCATGCTGTGGCCCCGTGGCCTCCATGAAGTCATCAGGCTGTTTCTGAGTCACGTTATTTGCAGAAGGAACAGTCCTCTCCTGAACTCCACGCTGCCCTCGTTATTGTCACCATTTTGGAGAGGAGAGTGAAGGTCAAAGAGGTTGCAGTGTTTGCACAGCACTACCTGGGGGCGGAGCCCAAACTAATTCAGCCCAGGAATGTCACTGACCCACGTTCTTTTCTCAGCAAATTGGGAGCCTCGAAGCAACATCATGGTGGGAAGAAGGAGCCACACCAAGCTGCAGAAGCCATGGTGGGCGGCCACTTTGCATGCAGGCCCTGCCTCACCCCCGAGAATGCCACCGGGCTCTGGGAGAGCATGGGGGAGCATGGAGACTCCCCGGGGAGGGGCGCCTTAAGGCCCACGCGGTGGAATCACCTTCCGCCCCTGCTCCTCTCACCTGTCCACAGCCCTCGCCCGGCCAGGCCGCAGGAGAGGAGCTGTTGTGGGGCAGCCTCCAGCCAGTGCAGGGGCTCCCTGCGCCCTCATTCTGCGGCTTTTCTTGCTTTCCCTTTGGGTTTCTTATTGCACTTCCCATTTCGGTGACCATTCCTTTTCTGGTCTTTTTCCCATAAGAATCTGATGTTTATAAGGCACAGTGGGAAATGCTTCTTTTTCTAGGAAAGACCATTGACTCAGAATAAATCGAGGGCATGGCAAAAGCAATTAACACAGAAAGACCCCCACTCCCTAGAATAATAGCTTCAGTGCAAGTGCTTTCTAGACTAAGATGGCAAAGATAAAACTCTGCTCACGAGTGCCCTGATGTGAAGCGTAAGACTGTGGGAGGAGAGGGATGCTGGTAGCCTGAGAAAGGAGGGAGGTGACAGAAGCTTGTCTTGCAGGGCAGAGCAGTGCTGTTGCTTTGCAGGAAAGTCGGTTCATGGCTCTGTATGTTTTAGAAAGTCTCCATTGGCACAGCCTGGCCTTCCCAATACGACTTGGCCAACACTTTCTAACCCAGGCCAAGTTTGGCAGTGTTCTGCTATCCGTCAGCAACTGCTGTGTAACAAGCCACCCAAAGCTCGGTGACTTACACACTGGCCATTTGTGTAGCTCATCACCCTGTGAGGTGGCTAGTGTGGGCTCACCTGGCTCTTTAACTGGCAGTAGTCACTTGGTCCACAAGGCAGCTCTGCTCTGGGCTTCCCTGGCTGCTGACTGGGGCGGGGGAGGCCTCAGTGACCAGAGCTTGTCTGTGCTGTTGGCAGGTTAGAGGGCTTCCAGAAGCTACGAAACCTTTTGGCCTTAACTCAGACCCAGTCAAAAATCACCTTCACTGCATTGCTTAGGTCAAAGCAAATCTGGAGCTCAAATTCAAGCCTCACTGGAAGGAGATTCTGGGGCGCACTGCAAGGAGCAGAAGAGTTGCTCTCCCTTTTGCAGCTACCTACCAGGTGACCAAGATGAACGTACAGGTGTGTTTCAGAGGAGGCAGAGGTGGAAGGTTCCACGGAACTGTGTCTCAGGGAGCTATTTCTGATCCTTGTTTGCTCTACCCCAGGATGTCTCTGTGGTTAGGGAATTGTCTTGATGGTGCTGATCCGGGCCAGCAGAAGCATCATGGCTCTAAAAGGGCGCCTCAGATTGATTGTCGTCATTTCCCCTCCCCCCACACACTCAGCTCATTCATTTTCATACCCTCAATACCTTGGCACATCAGCGTAATAACCTGAGTGCACTAACTCCAGTTACAACCGTTTCTCAAGGGCAGATATGATTGTGGCTGATTGCAGGGCTGGGTGATTTTATTTTCCTCTTCTGTACTTATATACACCTGTATATAAGTCAAAATATCAACTCAGAGTAGAAATTGTAGTAAATATAAAAGAATTTTTTAGTTAAACTAACCTTAATCCAGTTACCCAGAGACAGTCAGTACCTGCTTTGAGGTCACTTTTTCAGGATGTGTGTGTGTGTGTGTGTGTGTGTGTGTGTGTGTGTGTGTGTGTGTGTGGTATTGATGTGTTCAGGAATGACTGAATCTCATGGATTTGCCAATAGGATGGACCCTGTGAGTCTTGGGGTCCAGCCTCCATCACCACTGGGGCCGCCTCTGTCTCGTTCACTGTGCTATTCTGTCTCACAGTTGTATTCCCTTTGTTTTTCTTTAAGTTGTTTCTGAGATTGGAGAACGGCAGCCCAATGTTTTGAAACTCAAGAGAAGTAGGTGTGAGACCATCTCCTGAAACAATGGCTCGGGGGTGGGATGGGAACTCTTGTCCCAGACCACGTCATGTGGCCTGGGCTGCTTTCTCCGCAGCAAACCTAAAGGGAACGGGGCCCTGAATTTCACTGGGAGCGACTTCCTGTGTCTCCTCCCTTCCTCTCCACTGAGACATCGTCTGCTCCCGTGGTCCTCCGCAGTACTGTGACCCCAGGTACTCATCATGTGCCCCGCCTGCCGCCAGCTCTGTTTTCTCCAAACCACCCACAGACCTGCTCTCCATATTCCGCATTTTTCTGACTCAGCTGGAGGGACAGCAGGTCTTTGGGGTGGGTGGCTCTTCGCTGGTCTTTCCCTTCTGCTGCGGCACCCGGCCGGCCCTCAGCACATGCTGGTGGAATGAAAGATGATTGGAATCAGAAATGAAGGTGGGCTAGAAATCAAGGAAGGAGGACATCATGTACTTTTCCTGTGAAAATGAATCTTGTCTAAATCTATGCATTCCACAGACATGATACAGGACAGCTGTTTGAAATTTTGGCTATAGTCCTTTTCAACTAGAAAATAGCATCTATTTGAACACCCTGAGGGTTTGGTTTCAGGTCACCCAAAGACAGTACATGCAGTGAAATTCAGCAAGCGGGTATTGAGGGTCTGTTGCCTCCTGGACCTCAGGCCAGGCTCCAGAGTGGTCATCACCGCCATGCCAGAGACTTTGCCCCAGATCTCGGGCAGCTCAGCAAGTTGCCATATGCAGGCTGGAAGCATGCTGGGGCTGTAGACACAGAGATGAGGGAGCAGCTCCTTGAAGAAGGGGCGGAGGCAAAAGAGGGTACACTTGTGCCTGCAGGCTCAGCAGACAGAGAGCCCAGAGACCCCAGCCCTGCAGTGAGGCCCAACCCCACCACATCTCCTCCGCATTCATATGCCCTCGGGGAGCAAATCCTTATTACAGGGCGAGCTGCATCCCGAGGGAGCCTGAGATGGGATTTCCGTGTCTTTGCACAGCCACGCGATGGGAACTGCAGTGACTGTCCCCACTCAAGCCTGCGTAGGACTTGAGACCCAAATTCCCACGTTCCCACGATCTTGCTTGTTGTCTGGAGTGAACTAGTGATCCAGTAAACCATAAACTCTGAGTCGTCTTAGTTCTCTTATTCTTGAAAATCTGCTGTGAGCCTTACCTCTTCTGGGTGCTAGAGATACAAAGATAAGACATGGCATCTGCCCCAAGGAGCCCGGCGTCTGGGTGTGTGGCTGTACAACACAGAGCCCCCAGCACTCAAGTGGGGGCCTCAGCTTATAAGAGATGAGAGCTGGTGGAGGGGGGCACTCCAAAGGAGGATGAGCAGGGGAGTGTTCCCTGAGGTGTGTCAAGGTCCAGGGGTGTGCCTGGTGCCTGGAGAGGACCGGGGCTGGTGGTCCAGAATGTGGGTTTGGGGCTTCCTCCAAGCCCCAGGCCACTGAAGGACAGAACCACAGAGGGGCCCAAGGAGGCAGGTGAGAGGGCAGGAACCCCTCAGAGGAGACAAGGAAGGAGCTGGCAGAGGAAGACTCTGATTCTGCCTGGCAAAGATAAGGAATAAGCAGGACTAGATCTAAGCAAATGGGTAAACTGAGGAAGGGACCTAGAAGCCAAATGAGGCTGTCAAGCAACTCGGACATCACCCCGTGTCATGTCAAGGGCTCAGTGTGACCGGAAACTTCAGGTTGGAGAGGAGGGAGGGCCCAGGCTGGAGGAGAGGAGGGGAGTGTGCTTGGAGACCATGTGGAGGTGGTCAAAGCGTACCTGTGACTCGGGGAGAGGAGAGTGTTGTGTGGAGAGGGAGCTGGGCCGCAGTGGCCATGGGGATGAGGAGGGGCTCAGAGAAACCCGGGGACAGGTCGGACGGGCCGTGCTGACGGGGCGCGTCAGGAAACCCAGCGGAAGTGGCTTCGTGCTTTTGTTCCACTTTTCCTGAAGGAGCGTGAGAGACTATTCTGCTTCAGCTCACTTCTGCTGCACTCATCAGCGGGAGGAGCTCTGGCGGCTCATCTGACGTGGTCAGCTCTGCGGCACTGTTCTTTCTCAGCCTTTTTTTTTAAACATTCATTTATTTATGCACACAAAAACTGGGGTAGAGGCCAGAGGATTCACAGTGCTGAGGAGAAACTCACTGCTGAGGGGAGCAGCGGACAGGATGGGAGAGGTCTGTTGTGCCATGTGGATCAGCTCCCTGGCCGGGGATCGAACTCAGGCTGCAGTGGCTTCGGTCAGCTTCACAGTGTGCTTTAACCCGTTGAGCCACCAGGGAAGGGCTTCTTCCTCAGTCTTCGTTCTCTTTCATTTCCACCATATGGATTCCTGTGTGGGCCGCCTCTCTTCCTTGCTCCTGGCCACTGGGCCGCCCACACCATTCCAGCTCAGGTCTTAGGGTTTGACTCCGACAAATGTAAATCACTTTGATTTACCAAATGGCAAACTGTCATAGAGCAATGGACTCCTTTTCTGATGTGCATAGAAGCCAATCACCCCGTCACCAGATTGTGAGAAAAAACTTTATTGCCAAGCAACTGGTGAGAGGGCAGGAGGTCAGTCTACCTCCTGATTTAAAAAGAGGATGAGGTTATGTAGGTTTTGGGGACAAACAACGGAGTTAAATTTTATTAGCTAAGAAATGGGCTAAGGACAAAGAAATGTGGCTTAGATTCATCAGCTACCTATAGGGAACTTTCTAGAACTTCAGTAGCCGAAAGGAGGACCTTGTACACGCTCCCACTCAAGCTTAATGCATGAAGACACTTGCTTTCAAGGAGCTGGAATTTTGAATTTCTGTTTTGGGATCCCTCACCATTGGGAAGCGCCCTCTCCCTGCAATTCCAGCTGGCCAGGGATTCAACATAAACTTAGTCACTTCTGCTTGCTCAGGCTGGGTCATTTGCTGATAAGCTTCCTGGCTCTGCTATGTCTGCAAAACCAAGTCTCAGAGAATAGTTTTAGAAACATTTATTTTATTGATTTGCCTGTGTGCACTTAGATCTGAAAACAATTAAACCACTTAAACTCAGTCATAAAAACAGAACATTTCAGTCAGTTTTATAAAGGTTGGAAGGGAGTTCAACTTTCTTTCATCTTCGATGGCCTGCTCTCAGTGCTGTCACTGACGGACAGATGTGCTCTGGACATAGCCACTCGGAAGCCTTGTCTGCCCTGAGGTGGTAAAAGCTGGGCTGTGCACACTGAAGTGTCCCTAGGCAGACGCAGCCTACAAAGGTGATGACGGCAACCCAGATGAGCAGGGTCACCGAGAATCAGAGTGGTGAAGTAGTTTGCCCAGCTCGAAAGTGGCATCAGCATCTGAATCCAGATCTGCTGTTCAAAACCGTGTTCTCTCTGCCTTCCAGGAACTCTGACCATCAGGGGTTTATAGTGTGAGGGCAAATGTATTAGTCTAAACAGAGTCTCTTCGATCTGTTTTCTAACACAAGGCAAGATAACCTTAAGGACACAGAGAAAAACAGTTTGCAAATGGAGCCTTCTGTAAATTCTGGAGCAAGGCAGGGATTTGGCAAATTATTGCCAACCCCCTTGAGATTTTTCCCCTTCAATTCATTCTAAATAAAATTTTAAAAATATATTACACATTTTTGTGACGTTTCAGACCCTTGGGATTGCTGATTTTTTGCAGTTCTGTAATTTGTCTCAAGCAGAGGTTGGAATTTGAAGAGCATCCTGTTATTTTGTTACAGACTTTGTATTGCTTGATCTCATCACATCCTGGAAGTTTCTGGTAGTGAATGCCTCTCCCCACCCCACAGCTGTTGCCTGTTTATAAGCCTGAGGCATTTGCTGTAGATTCAACTTTCACCAAAAAGATCTGGGTGAAAGGTCTGACATTGCTGGATGATTCTGCAAACCCAGCCCCAAGCCCCACCAGTTCACAAGACACAAAAACACTGGAGAGTGGCCATGGGCGTGCCTCAGGGGACACGACCACCCATCCCACAGTGGAAACCAGCCTCCCTCAGTCTTCTGCAACCCTAATCGTCATCCTTACAGTGTGATACGAAAGGAAGATCATCCTGCTAGATGCCAAGAACCGTAGTTATGACACTTTTTGTCATTCTGTTTCCTCTTATTTATACAGTGGAGAGTAGGATGTTTTCAAATAAGCCCTCTAAATATGAAATCCTGAGAATGCATTATTTCTAAAACGCTGCACCGTTAACAGCCTTTTAGCTGGTTACATTATAAAGCATGCTGTAACAGCTCAAAAACAAAAAAAAATCTGAGCCGAAATGTGTTTCCATAGCCCATATGCTGAATTCTGGCATCTTTATACCTTTTTCAAGCTGTTGTCAATTAGTAAAGAAATTAATTTCTGTCTTTATGTCCTTTGTAAAATCGAGCTCGTGCTAGGATATTACAGAGCCATTAAGTTTCCTCCGCGGATGGTAACTCGGTGCCTCTGTGTACTGGGAAGAGGAGAATATGTTGTCCCAAGTGTCCGTAAAGGGAAACCTGGACCATCAGCAAACAGACGAGGAGGAAATGGCTTTTGTTGAGGGAAACAAACTGTTTTCCAGGCCAACAAGCTGTGATCCTGGACTTTTTGCCATATGCAGGTTTTTTTGAAAATAGAGAGGCAGAACCTTTCTGATCAGCGCTCTTCCTTGCCCTGTGAGGGGAGAGCGCCCACACAGGAGCGCAGACTTCTCTAATCTGGATCAAGTTACTGCTGTCACCCCTTCACCCTATGAAACTGATTTAGGTTCCTCTTTGCTCCCATGCTCTCTAATCACCAACATAGCGTTTTGGAGGCAGCAAGTAGACACAGGACCTTGGCTAATAGGGTTTCTGCTGTTGAATGTCCCGGGGCACGGAACACAAACCAGACCTTCGTCAGGAAAGGAAATCTGGAACTGTGATACCTACATTTTAAGAAGCATGATCACCTTGCAGCCTGCAGATGGAGGGGCTGTGGGAAGGCTGGTATCAGTCTCATCAAGCACTGAGATTAAAGCCTGGAGTTGGAAGATACAGGACAGTCTTGCGGGGGGTGGGGAGGGTGTCTTGCTGGAACTGTCTGCCGTGATGTGCATGACCATGGCGTGAGGTAACAGCACTAAGTGGGCTTCCTGCCCTTCACTTCTGGGTGCATCTGACATGGCTCAGTCATATAGAATCTTCCTGCACTGGGGACTTCCAAACAAAGTTACCCCAAAGTCTACATTACTTTGTGGACACATAAATTCTGTGGTTCTCTCCCCACCAAAGGTAAAGTAGTGGGTTCCCTTTTAAAAAGGAGAGAAAAACATATGACTTGAGGTACATGTTTTTTTAAGCCAAAACAATAGTTTTCTCTGGAAACCAAGGGTCATAATGGAAAGAAGGTGGCTTTTGCCACCTCCTGTATAAATGAACAGTTGTATCAACTCCCAGGGCTGATAAGGATGCAAAGAAACTCAGATTTCCATACTTTGCCTGGGACAATATGAGGGTTGTCAAGTTGGAAAGCAGTTTTTATTCTCTGAATGAAAACTCATAAAAATATCTCTATCTTTTGATCTAGAAACCCCATTTTAGCAAGCTAATGCTAATAGTTCTCTAGCATGTGTCTGAGGGACCCAAAACTGTCAAGAGCACCTACTATAAAAGTGGGTGAAAGCCATCCATACACACAGAGGCAAAGGAAGCATTGGCTTCCTGTGAAAGATTTTAGTTGGTTGAGAGAGAGAGAGAAAGGGAAGAGGAGAAGAGAGGGGAGGAGAAGGGAGGGGTGGGGAGGGAAGGGGAGAAGAAGGGAGAGCATTTCAAATAACAGCAAGCTCTGAAAATTACCCATCCCTGGGAGCAGATGCCCAGACAAACAGGCTCTGCTGAAAGTGGGGTAGTTGAGTCCCAAAAGCTTGCCACAAGTCTGAGGTACCTCCTGGCAGGGAATGACAAGAAAGGGGTTAAGCAGGTCCCAGAAAGCTGGGACAGTAAGAAGAGCCCAAAACTCAGACTGTGCCGTATAACCCACCATGAGGTCAAGATGCCTAATCGCTAGACTCCAGTAGCTTGTCCACGTGCCTCATCCAAGTCTCCTCCAGTATCTCTCCCAACGTCTCTTGCCCTCCGTTGCTCTCCCTCCAGTATGCATCCCCTTCCCTCCTTCCCGGCTGCCCCCACTCGTGCACAGCATGCTGGGAATTACGGCCCAGGCAGCACCGTGTGAGTGGGGGAGGGCAAATAGCGCCCCTTTCACTGTGCTGCGCTCGTCCCTCTTTCCTGGAGGTTCAGCTGCAGCAATTCTGTAAGCACCTGTAAAGAGATGTTCATCTTTGTGGTATTTAAAATAGCAAAAGACTGAAAGTAATGTCAGTGCCCGACAATAAGAAGTGATTGAATCTTGACTGTGTCCGCGGATGGGATATTATGCAGTCAGCACAAAACACAAATACAAATTATAAAACGATGTGAGGGAAATATTCATATATTTTATAGTAAGTCAAAAGGCAGCTGTGAGCCCCGGAACCTAGCCAAGACCTGACACATGGTCGAGAAAGACCTTGTCTAATTGGAGGACTAACCTTCTCCCTGACCCACACCCTAACTCATGCCGCTGGGACCAGCCTTCACAGTGTGCACAGAGCAAGGAGACAGATTCTCCCTGACTGTTCTTGCTGGAATGCATCCCTGTAGCCAACTCTACCCAGCTCTTCAGTTCCTTGTAAGTCACCAAGTCGCCGGCTTCCTGGGTGTCCACGCATGCACTGATAAAGGCAGAGTCAGCATAGACCAGCAAATTCGCTTTGTCTTATCTGGGTGGGTCAGGAAGACTCTGCATCGATACCAGCCTGCCCGGGCCCCACCAGGATAGTCCAGAACCACAGACAGGGTGAGTGGCCTCACAGAAACAGACAGTATGATTTTGTGAGTGGCAAATGTGACGGACTAAGAACCACATCAATACACAATTTAAGCTTTTCCTGTCAACCTATCTCTTCGAGGGGTTCCTAGGTTGGTTCTTACCATGCTTGTTGGCAAGTGACTGCAGTGAGACCAGGCATGACTCATGATTATTCTGGTTGGCGGGGGCAGGAGTGGTCGGTCACATTCACTAACTCATTTATTATTATTATTTTTTTTTAAAAAAAGATTTATTTATTTGTGCATACAGAACTGGATACAGGCCAGAACTGGGGCAGCGAGAGGCTTCACCAGAGACAGAGCAGGGAGCAGAACAGACAGATGGACAAAGCACACTGCTGAGGGGAGCAGCGGGCGGGTCAGGAGAGGTCTGCCTCGCCATGTGGTCACCTCCGGGGCAGGCGGGCATCGAACTCATGTGGAAGTGGCCTCAACCTCTCAGTGCAGTGCTTTAACCCGCTGCGCCACCAAGGAGGGCCCACTTACTCATTTTTATTTCCCCAACTAATATTTGTGCACTACTTTCTGGGTGGCCAGCCCCCTCCTGAGCACTTTACACAGTTAACCTTACCAGCAATCCAAGGAGACAGGGGCTCTTATTACCCCCACTCTGCAGAGACAGAAGATGCGCACCCCTGTTAGACCTCTCCCCACGTGTAGCCAGACTTGATCCAAGGAAGAGGATTCCAGAGTCCTCCCTACCCTTCTCGGTGGCCTGCCATGATGCTTTTCTGTTTTTCCCAGATAGCCATCTTAAACACGTGTTACTTCTGTCATCAGAGAAAGAGGCGGGTGTGCGATTTAAAATGCAGGCAAATGGATGCAGGCTTTTCTTTATTCCACATGACTCCTCCCAAATAGAAAGCATTTCCAGACTGCCCAGGGGAATGTTCTGTGAAGGTGGTCATGTTCTACTCTGCCCAGCTCAGTATGGTAGCCGCTAGTCACATGTGGCTATCGAGCACATGAAATGTGGCTGGGATGGAGTTTTTCATAGTTTTCATGATAGTTCATTTAAATGTAAATTTCACCGACCACGTGGCTGGTGGCTCACCTGCAGGACGGTGCGATTTGGAACCACCCCTTTCCACGGCCACGCTGCTTGATGGCATAAAAGACTCGGTGCCCTGCTGTGGCAGCCAGGCCCTGCCTGATCTACTCTGGAGTGGCACTCTTGCAGGGGCTGGGCTGGCAGCCGAGGGACAATTCTCCATCCCTCTGGGCTGGCAGATGAGCAGCGCGCCCAGATGGCGGGGGTGGACAGAGAAAGCCAGATGGCCCGTCTCTAACCTCTTCATGGGCAGGGCCAGGAGGCCAGCAGGACGCCTACAGACCTGGCAGATGGCTTCTGCCAGAGGCCTCCCTGTGCCTTGTCCCTTATTCTGACGAGGCTGGTAGAGAAGGCCTGGGGCTGGCTTCTAGGTCTGCAGCCTCCACCTCTCCATCATGATCATGAGGGACCCCCACCAGGCTCCTTATGAAATGACTGGGAAACATGGCCTCCTGGGTGTGACTAGCCTTTGCTTGAGGCCTCACCAGGAGAGCGTAGGGCACTGTTTGCCAACTTCTGGGAATCACAAATATTTCTGTTATCATACTACTATGTGCCGTATGTTAATACATACTTAATGCCACTTTAAGAAGGAGTAGGAGATTACACTGTCTCCTGGAGGTCGTGGGTGATGTCTTAGAACTGACAGCTTACACGGCAGATGTTCCCATGCCAAGAATTCAGGAGTTCCGTGGGCCCCAACCCCCATCGTCATCCTACCCAACTAGCGAGCGCTTTTTGAGGACTTCCTGTGTGCCATGCACGGTGCTGGCGAAATCATGCTCACACCCTGGGGTGGGCTTTCAGGAGAGGAAGCTGAGGCTTCAGAGGTGAAGTCTCCTGAAGACCTGGCCCCAGGCCCCAGAGGTGGAGCTGAGACCCCAGAAACTCCAGCCTTCATCCCAGTCCTTTATTTCATCCTCTTATTTTCATTCCCTGTCTTTAAATTGAATGGCAGCTCCTTCTTCCAGGTTTGGGTAGTTACTGTGAAACAAGGGATATCACAGGCCTGGGGGGCTAGCAGAGGACCACGAGGAAGCCAGTCTGTCTTTTTGTCTTCATAGCTGAGCTTGAATTTGCAAAATCCCGTTCATTCAGTTTGTTCACTAAGTGAAATGTTAGGACACTTATCCCTGCCAGGCCTTTTATTGGAGGGGAAATGGAATCCTCAGGCCAGAGGGGCCATTTCTTATGCCAGCTTTGCTCTAAGATCACCTCCCTTTACTGTCTTTATGAGGAAAATGCTGTCCCAGCTCCTGTTAACTCTGGAAGCTCCTGGGTCCTGATCGCAGCTATCTTGGGTTGCTCCTGTCTCCAAAACATTCAGAAAGTTCTACTTCTTAAGTATTAAAAATACAGCCTTTCACATGTTGGAGTAATGAATCTGCATTTCTTTTTAAAAGAACTTTCTTTGTCATGTGCAATCTCCTTTTTTTTTTTAAGCAGCTTTTGTTACCATTTCAATGGAAGTGAAACTTGGGTTAAGCTGTTTCTGTATTTTTATTATGTTTTACCAACTCAACTCCAAACAACGTCATGGTGCTACGGAAACTTCTGTAATCTGGAAGAGGACACAACAGATCTGAGTTAAGTTTTCAAAGGGGAAAAATAGGTCTACTAGATGTTGAGCCTGGGAAATGTTGGTGTGAAGGAAACTGAGCTAAAAGGTAACCTAACACCTCGTCTGCATGGAGGCCCTGGTTCGTGAGAGTGCATGCCCGTGTCTTTGGAGTGGAGCAAAAAGAAATTCCCAAAATTGTGAACCAGACAGGTTAGATTACAGAAGACTTAACAGGGAAGAATGCTGAACACTGAGATGTACCTGCTGAAACTGAGAAACGAAGGAAGTAGGAGAAAGGCAATGGAAGCTAGCAGCAGCTGTACTATTTTATTTCCCCCCCACAACATTATAACGTAAATAGCTGTCTCCCCATGTTACAGATGAGCAGATGAAACGGCCATCTTGAAGTCTGTGTTTCATTCATTCATTCATTTATTGATTTGTAATTGAATGCCATTACATAGGTATGGCTTTCTTAAAAATATGTATTTTTGCTTTAGCTTGGTTTATTTTTATCATTATGTAACATGGCATGTTTACGCCGTTTTCTCTAACTTGCTTTTTTGTTTTCCTTTTATTAAAGATTTTTTATTTTATTTTATGCATTCAAAACTGGGATACAGACCGAGGTGCAGGGGCAATGAGAGACAGAGTGGGGAGCAGAACAGGCAGACTGATGAAGTACACTGCTTGAGGGGAGCAGTGGGTGAGATAGGAGAGGTCTGCTGCACCATGTTGGTCTCACCCCCTTGCCCAGGATCAAACTTTTATTGAAGCAGCTGAGTTTAGCTTCATAGTGCTGTGTTCTAACCTGTTGTGCCACCAGCGAGGGCCCATAACTTGATTTTTCAATTGTATTTTTTTTAAGAATTTTTTTTTAAAGATTCATTTATTTATGTATTTAGAACTGGGGTACAGGCCAGAGGTACAGGGGCGGTGAGAGGCTTCACTGGAGACAGAGTGGGGAGCAGAACAGGCCGAGTGACAAAGTAAACCACTGAGGGGAGCAGCAGGTGGGTCAGGAGAGGTCAGCTGCGGCGTGTGGGTCACCTCTAGGGTGGGGATTGAATTCGTGCAGAAGAGGCTTTTGCTTCTCAGTGCTGCATTAACCTGGTGCTCCACCAGGGAGGGCCCTGTATATTTTTGTTTTTAAGATTCATCCCTATTGCTGCCTTTAGCTTAGTTTTTTCCCTTGCAAATTGCTTCTCTGTCTTTTGGCTAAGATCGAGAGTAGTTTTCATCTGTAGAATGTTCCCTTCTCCCACTGGGGCCGCAGACTACCCTGTCTACTGGTGTGAGGGCACAGATTTCTCTCTGGCCTATGGATATATGGAACTTGGGGGCTGTAAAGTACAGGATTCCAACCTAATCGAATTGTTTTCCAAAGTGGTTATACCAGTTTCTCTCTTTCTTGTAACATGAGTTTGTGACTCCCTTTAGAAGTATGGGTCTAATCAGATGCCCCCTAGTGCCTGATGGGGTCTGGCTACTCTGGCCTTCAGCCCAGAGGTGGCTTTAATACTTTCTTTGGGTCTGAGCTCCCATCTTGTGTTTCTCTAGTCCAGAGGCTCCACGGTCATGGTCTGTGCCCCCGGCATAAACCTCATGCCTGGCAGGAACCCTTCTTCCTGCTATTTGCTGACCTCCTGAGGGCTGGCTGGGGCTGATTCCGAGTTGTGGAAGGAAGGTCTGGCCTCTTTCGATCAGATGTTCCCAGAGAAACCAAAGCCAACCTTTTGAGCCTCCGCTCCACTGGAGCCCCATGCCCCTCCCATGGCTGCCTTACTTGGGGAGGAAAGATCCCCTGGAGTAGCAAGAAAGGAGATATGCAGTGATGTGAATAAATAAACAGCCTGCAAAGGAGCTAATTGCGCCTTGGAACGCTGTACCCCAGCGTTGTTGCCTTGGGGCCATGCCAACATGAGAGACCGTTTCAAAATTAGTTCTTTCATCTATTAAGAGTTGGTTTTTTGGCAGGCTGAGCAAATCCCGGAAGGCCACCTGTGTGGCCTGTGGGAAGGCAGCCACCTTGGAGTGCTGAGGGAATACTCTGTGGTTGGCACCTCCGAGAGGAGCATAGGTAAGGAGTAAGGAGAATCGCCTGTTTGTGCAGAACCTGGTGGAGAGCTCCTGAGTTAAAAATTAAGAAGACGGAAGCCTTGGGCTTTGCCGTGAACCCTCCCTGAGTGGCAGTGACGCTGTCACCATGAGGAGGCAAAACTGGGCCTCAACATCTGAGGGAAACCATCTGACCCACTAGACGCGCCTTGCTGACATTTGTCTTTCAGAAGATAGAGGCAAGGCGGGGTGGTGCTGATCTGATACTAACACCTGTGCTTTTTTGCCTGAATTTTATTTTATTTTTTCTCCCAGCCACCACCCTTGTGTCCCCTTGTCCTTTTTTCTTCTCCTCTTCCCTCTTTACCTCAGAACCCTGAGGATGTTTCTTGAGGTCCAATATTTCCTGGAAGAATTTTACATTGTCAAATTGTCCATTAAATGAACAACCCATGTTTATTTTTTATTATTTTCATTTGTTTTGCTGCATATAGTTTTTTCACATTCCATCCATGTTGTTGAAAACAGCTGCATTTAGCTATGTAAATTCCATGGGGTGTATGTGCCACGTCTTTTTGATCCACTCATCTATTGAATGATTTAGGTTGCTTCCATGGCCTGGGTGTTGACCATGGTATTGCACATGGTAGTAGCATGGGAAGTTATCTTCAGGTAGAGTATGTTGTAAGAGACAATGAGTGATTATTTAATCATTCAGCAAGGAATTAAGTACACATTTTGCATCAAATATAGTGCTAGTGTGTTCTAAAGATACCTGGGCATTTTCTTAATCAGGTGTGATAAGAAACATGGAAATGATAGTCATTTCCATGTCTGGAAATGTATAGTCATTTCCATGTCATGGAAATGATAGTCATTTCCATGTCTGGAAAAGTAGGGCTGCAGTCACGGAGTTGGGCCTCTTTAGTCAGGAGCCATTTCTGGAAATGTTGCCTAAAACTCAAGCACCTACCCTTTGCATGCCTGTGTAAGGATCCCTAGGGAATATGCAGATGAAGGAAAGGTGATTCTTGCTCTCAGGGGCAGCTCTGGCAGATAGGGGCATACCTGTGCTTGCTGCACCTCCTTCACAACAGACATTAGTCATCCATAGCAGACATCACTAATTTCTCTTTGCTCCCAATACAGTTTTCTGCCCAGAGCACAGAACCACCATTAGAATCCTCCATAGCACAATGCAGGGATTGTGGGCTCCAGCCACCTCTTTGAAATGTTTATAACCCTGATTCTAGAGACCCACAGGAGAAGAAAAAGAGGGGCAATTCTAACCAACTCCTGTGAGAGGCAAGACGTGATATAGGAGGTATGGAAAGGGGAAAATCACATCTGTGTTGAAGGAATTGCAGTGATGGAATTGATAGGATTTGAAAGGTGCTTCAAGGACTTTACCTCTGGCCGGGTGCAGGAGTAAGGGCATAAAGGCAGGCGGGTGGCAAAATGAGAGGCACAGGGCGGGAGGGTGGACAGTGCTTTGAGCAGTGATGGACATTTAGGTGTGAATGTGCTTTTCTAGTGGGACCGCAGAGACCCGTGGGAGCCTTTAGTGGAGACCTCAAATGCTGAGCTGGAAAGTATGGACCGAATTCTGCAATTCGGGGGGACGCTTGACTACTGCATGATCAGGGCAGTTTCAGGAAGAGGAGGCAGGGCAGCACAGAATGGTTTGAGTAGGGAGAGCTTAGGGTGGACAAAGTACCTGTTCAAAAGTGATTACAAATGAAAGACAAGGGACATAGATGTGCATAAGTTCGAGGAACGCAGAAATGCAAAGGACACGGATTCAGGGAACTCTGGATAGAGAAATCTGGAAAGAGCAGGAACCAGTTAGAGTAGGATCGTAATAAATCAAAGATTATAGGCCTGTTTTGGGTTTGAATGATTTGGAAGGATGAGGGGGTCATGAACTACCATGTGGAACCCCAGAGGACAAGTTTCCATGCAGTTTGAGGAGCCATGGAAAAACCAGGGAAATCCTTTGGACCTGTGGTGAACAGGGCCAGTCTACAGCTTTGGAAGGAGCCAAAGTGATTTATTTTGATATATGGGGGTGGTTGGACAACACTGAAAGTATTAAATGCATCTGAAAGGATGAGGCTTAATTTTATATAATGTGAATTTCACCTCAATTAAAAAAAGAGTACCGTTGGTACACAGATCCCTGCCTCACACCACATACCAAGATAAACTCTCAAGGATGGAAGATTAACATGTAAAAAATGAAACTTTTCTGGAGATGGAAGGTGGCCCACAACACTGTGGAGAAGGTGTACTTCATGCCATTGAACTGCACTTAAAAGTGCTTGAGAAAGTAGATTTTATGTATGTAGATGTTACAGCACACAAAAGATGAAACTGGAAACAACTCGCAGAAAATGTGGCTGACTTACTTTATAACCCAGGAGTAGAGGAGGCCTGTATAGCTAAGAATAAAAATTTAGATGCCATAAAAGACTTGTAAATGTGCTATTTAAAAATAAAAACTTTCTGCATAAACAAAGACAAAAGGCAGACAGCCAAGTTATAGACAAAGAATTAAAGAAATTTCAAGAAGAAGTGCAAAGCCCTGTTAGAAAAAATAAACAAGGACATGAATTCTCAGTTTACCAAAAACAAACAAAAAAGTTGACTCTTAAATATGAGAAGTCATGAAACGTATGTTTTCTCTCCTGTCATTTGGACAAAAATCAAAACATCTCTGTGGTGGGGCTGAAAGAAATGGGTGCCCTCTTGCACTTCACTGATATATATCCCCCATGCAGAATTTAGCAATTTTAGCAAATTGACCCAAATTACTTATGCATGTATTTTCAAACAAGAAACCCTGCATCTAGGCATATATCCTGAAACTACACCTTTACAAAAATGCAGTTAAATATCCCCAGATATTCATTAGAATGTTTAATAAATAAGAGATTGCTTGGATAAACTGCAGTTAACTTCACAAGAGAGTGTTATGTAGCAGTGAAACAGAATGAAGATGCAGTTTTTGGTTCTTTGTGATAGGAAGTAATTCTCAGAACATGTTAACAGTGGAAAAAAATATCTTGTGTAGCTATGCAGCATGCTAACTTTTCTGTGAGGTGGGGGGATGGGTAAGGATAGATAGATGATCAGTACAGGACAGGTAACAGATGAGTGGATGGAGGGAAGAAGAGAAGGGAGGGAAGGATGAATGGATGAATGAACAGACAGGTGGACAGATGGGTCAGTGGATGGATAGCTAGGTAATTTACTTATTTTTCCCTGAGGAAAAACGAGGGAGCAATTTAAATGATTAACTATAAGAAACAAGAGGGGGGTGGGTCGAGGGGATAGGAACAAGATTTAACTGGATGAATCCTTCACTGATTTATATATTTGGAAAAGATAATTGAATTGAAAAGCAGAAATGTGAAGTCTGTGATTAAAAGCATATTTAATTTGAAATTAATTAACCTGGCTGTGTATCAGTGAGGACACAGCATGCAAAGAAAATAATGAATACTTGTTTGTGACATTTTGACCTTCGCATACAGTGGGCTGGCTCTATCATTGAACTATATTCTAAGGACAAAGCAGAAATGCAGAGAGACGTAGGCTTCCCTCAGTTAATTGTGTTGTTGGTTGTAGTGGTTTTGTGATTTTGAAGCTAGTTTGTGTATTATAAATGCCACAAATAACTACATTAATGCTGTAAGAACCGAGATTTTCAGTGTCAGAATCAACCTATAAAATCAGAGAAGTTAAAAAAAAAAAAACCCTAGAACACTGATCTTTAATGGAAAATACCAATATAAATTCAAAAATTAAGTTTTCAGAAATTAAGTTTCTTAGTTCTGTCCTCTGAAAGGGCATAGAAGCAATATGCACGCCAGGGAGCATTGAGTACCCCCACATGTAAATCTTAATTTTTTTTTTATATTGTAAACCTCAATTTTAAGCACCATTCCACAGTTTAAAAAAAAAATGGAGAAATACTTCTTAGGTTTAGCTCTGGGGCAGGGAAGAACTGAGGCGACCTGATGACATTTGTGTCTAGAAGCAAAGAACATGGACACACTGGGAGGGACAGTTGGGTCCGGGTGCAAGACTCTTTCCTGTTCTGGTCTGTTAGCAATAGAAGTGAGGGGAATGTTCTAGATTAAAACAGACTAAAAAAGAATAGCAGCCACATACAATATCTGAACGTCACAACCTGGTTTTGAAAAAACAGCTATAAAATCCTTGGTGACAGCAGGAAAGTGACATTGGGCCAGAGTTCCTGGCTGCATTGGGGTGCTGGGGTGGGCCCGGGTGCTCAGGTAGCGGTGGCACTCTGACTCTGAGGACAAGGGTTAGCCTGAAGGGGTGACGTGTCACAGTAACTTTGGCTGATTTTATAAAACTTTTGATTTGGAAACAACCAAGTTTACAGAAAGTTTACTCCTACACACACACACACAAAAAAAAAAAACTGTCTCTTCTTTACCCACATTTGCCACTTGTGAAAATCGGTAATTTACACTAAATGATTCAGCCCTTTTTATATCTATAGAAGTGTAAACACAAAACAAATAAAATGTTGACAACTGTTGAACAAAGATGCCAGACATATGGGTGTTATGGTAACATTCTTCTCAGGTTTGCATGTGTTTGAAAACTTGTGTAGCTAAAAAGTTGGAGGGAAGAGCTGAAGAGGGCCCCACTTCCAATTTTGAAAGATCTTCAAGAGATACTGTCATGTGAAAAAGCGAAATGTGGATCAGGATACATTCTGTTTCTTACTGCTTGAAAAGGGGATCACTGCAGTCATGAAGTAGATTGGAGGAGATGTTGGTGATGTATTCCATGGCATCAGTGATAGAGGTGTTTCTAGATACTTGACCCCAATAACAAGGAAAATAAAAGTAAGACTCCACCACTGGGATTACCGCATATGGAAAGGCTTTTACACAACGAAAGAAAATATAACTTAAATATAAAATACTTAAGTTTTAAATCTAAATATATCAAATGATATATATCAATTTTATATATATTAAAATTCAATCATATTTAAAATATTAATCACTGGATTAATAATATACTATTATATATAATATAATTTAAATATATTTAAATATAAAATATTTAAGTTAAGAAAACACAAGTTTAAATAGATATCCTAAGGATGGGAGGAAATCATTTCATAAATCCCATCACTGACAAAAGGTGACTATAAAAAAATATGCACAACTCAACAGTAGAGCAACAGACAGCCCAATTAATAAGTTCACAGAGTGCAAACAGATAACTCATCGCAAAGGACATCTGTGAAGACCAGTGGATGTCTGGACAGATGTCGATTACTGCTTCCGGTAACAGTGATGCAGATTATACTGCTTCCGGTAACAGTGATGCAGATTAAAACCGCAGTATCATCTCACACCCGAGAGACTGGCACATATTAAGAAGACCCCCAGCAAGTGGGTGGGACACAGAGGACCCCATTTATACTGTAGGTCCACGAGTTTGGGGAGACTAGAGATGTTTGGAACTTGTCTGGGGTGGAGTCCGGTGAAGAGGCGCCGGTCATCAGGAGGCCCTGGTGTGGCCTGGCTCTCGGGCTCATGTGCCCCCCAGACTTCAGGGACCCTCTGGGCAGGGCGGCGGTGGGCTGTCCGGAGGCATACCCCAAGTCAGAACTCAGGGTCATGCCCCGAAACACTGAACAGAATTACCCTACGCCCACAATGCTGCGTCCGGGCTTTCACCCAGAAGAAGTGACAGTGGGAGCCTGGACGGATACTCGCACCCCATGTTCGCAGCACATTAGTCACAATGACCACAGGGGAAGCAGCCCAGGTGGCCATCGGGGTGAGGGGGACAAGGAAACGTGCGCTGCGTGTGGATCGCAGTGCTCCCCAGGCTTGGCGAGCAAGCCCCAAAACGTGCTCAATGTGGATACCAAGTGCCAAGCCAGGAACGGACCCAGGGCCGTGCTGGGCTCCCCTGCTGCCCCGTCCACTCACACGCACACTTAGAACAGTCACTTGGGAGAGGGGTGCAGGGGAAGGGCCAGGGTGATGGTGCTCATCTGCTCAGGCCGCCGCGACACAGCCACAGCGCTAGACATTTATTGCCTCGCATTTGTGGGGTGGAAGCTGAGATCGGGGAGCTGCTTTCTCGCCGGGGCTTGCGGGCGGCCGCCTTCCCCCTCAGCTCCTCTTCCGTGAGGACGCCGGTCGGCTGCAGTAGGGCCACTACCTCGTGGTACCTGGACCGCGTCTCCGAGGTCCCATCACCTTCTGCGCTCGAGGGGCGAGCACCTCACGCCACGTTTGGGGGCGATTCCGTTCCATCCGGCCGGGAGAGGTGCGCGAGCTCTGGAGCTGGCTGATGGCGCTTAGACGGTGTCAGTGTGCTTCATCCTCCGAGCCGGACACTAGGAACAGTGGCAAGAAGGGTGATTTTGCGTTATATATAGTTTATCATAATACAAAGTAAAAATATACTGAAACAGGGAAAAGAATCTTGAGAGGCACGGGGGAAGTGGGGTGCCTCTGAGAGGGGCCCCCGGCTGATGTCAGAGAGGCCAGGGGAGCTGACAGCGGGAGAAGGGGACAGCGGGAGGCGGGAGTTTGTGAGCCGGCCACAGCGCGTTTCTGAGCCTAGGTCGGGGCAGCGGGCAGGCCCAGCGGGCAGAGGCCTCATCCTTTGTATCTGTGAAGTGAGCGTCGTCGCCAGCGTGCCTGGCCACAGCGTCCTCGAGGGGGTGCTGGAAGGGGCTGGGCGAGCTCGCAGTGGGCACTTCCGCAGGAGCCTGCTTTGCCCTGGTGCGGGTTTTCAGCCAGCCCACCGCCCGCCCGCCCTCAGGCGGACCTGGAAGCCACAGCTGGCCTGCTGTTTCTATAGCGACTAATGTCCTCCAGAGAGCGGGGACTGGAGACACCCCAAGGAATGAGCAGCGTGGGGCCGCAACAGAGAATAAACTCCGGGAGGGTAGAACGTGACCCAGTTTCATTGCCGCCTAAGTGAGAAGATTCCTGGCACGCTCTCTTGGCTACTCTTTAAAAGACGTTTGTCATATTGTTGTCACTAAACCCGGAAAGCGAGGTCACCCTGCAACGGTTTGTGTTGTTCGAGGCTGGCATTGAAGCACATCCCTGAGGGCCCGGGAGGAGCTGGGGAAACCCAGGGAAATCCAGGCCCGGCAACCTGCTCTGGCCACGGGGCCGAAAGCTGCGGAGACCGTCCGCGCCGCCCTTTCTGTCTTCTTCGGACGTGGCCTCAAGGAAGACCCCGGGCGGGCAAGCCGCTTTGCGGGACTTCCACACTGACTCTTCACTGCTTGGCTGCGGACATTTTCCCTAACTGCTCTGTCCCACAGCCTCGCGGTCTGTAAGGGAGGGGAGACAGCACCGATGGCCAAGAGCTGGAAGGGCTTAAGTGAGGTGTGACACTCAGGTCTTTAATAGGCACAGCCGGTCACTAGGATGTGGGCACCACCGCGCCGGGGCAGCACTCAGCCCCCTGTAACTGCGTCCTCGTCTGCCTTCCCTTGCAGTCGGTCATGGGCAGAGCGAAGGAGAGAGGATGGTAGTGTCTGACTTCAGCGTGTTCGTCAGGGACGTGTTGCAGCACGTGGACATGATGCAGAAAGACTACCCGGGGCTGCCTGTCTTCCTGCTGGGCCACTCCATGGTAAGTAGGCCTCACAGGCCCCGTCCTGACGCGGCCTGGTCTCCAGCCTGGTGTGGGCCCTTCTCCTGCCCATCTGCTTTCGGCCAGCCTGGCACACCCCGCTCTGCACGTCCCACTGGGGCTTGCAGGCAACTTAGAGCTTAGGAGACAGAGTCCTGGGGACAGCCCCGACAGCTCACAGCCTCGGCCATTCCTTCCCGTCAGGGCCCCAGGCAGCCAGAGGTCGTCCCCCACCCGGGTCCTTTCTGAGGAATACCCACGTGGAGCCTCTGGGGAAACACCTGTTTTTCATGCCCATGACCCATCAGTCTGTTTCCTGGGAAGGCTCCCCAGGCCCCATCTGTCCCCTGCGGAGCCACACCTCAGAGTGGGGAGGCATCTCCTCGGGGAGAAGCCTGGGGATGTCCCAACCCTACAGGGACAAAGACTCCCTGTGGAAAAAGTCCTTAAAGGCCATGCAACATATGAAATCCCCTAGGAATAAACCAAGTGTAATCTTTACAGCTGAGGTCCTCAGACTGACCTCCCCCGGGACGGGCTTCCTAGGACACTGGCAGACTCTCCAGCGGCTGGAATTTGAGTGCCCATGAAGCTTTGCACTGGGAACAGGTTTCCACCCCTCTGGCCCCCAGCCTGACCCAGTCCCAGCATTTTTCTGACTGGCCTGGCTCCTGTAAGCATTTGCAGCTTCCACCTCCACTCATACTACCTTCTGGTGAGCAAACAGCCAAGGTTCCAGCACAGTCCACATTCACTCTCTTTCTTGGAACCTAAGTTTCTGGAATCTCTAATAGAACCAGGAAAAAAAAAGTATAGCAACCTCTTATTATCATCCTATTACAAAAAAAAAAAAATCTTATAATACGTTTGATGGCATGGCTGAATTGCGGGTCTGCCAGCTTTGGGCATGAAATGAAGCAGGAATGTGTTATTGTTTAGCTAGCAGTCCACAACAGGAGCCTTATTTATAGCTCTCTGAAATATTTGCTCTTGGAAAACCCAGGGAAAAAAAGTGTGTAATAAAATAGTGGCAAAGCGGCCCTCCCTGGTGGCGCAGCGGGTTAAAGCACAGCACTGAGAATCTGAAGCCACTTCCACATGAGTTCGATTCCTGCCTGCCGCCTGCCCTGGAGGAGACCACATGGTGAGCCAGACCTCTCCTGACCCGCCCGCTGCTCCCCTCAGCAGTGTACTTCGTAGATCTGCCTGTTCTGCTCCCCACTGTCTCTGGTGAAGCCTCTCACCGCCCCTGAGCCTCTGGCCTGTACCCCAGTTCTGTATGCACAAATAAATAAATAAATCTTTAAAAAAAAAAAATAGTGGCAAAGCCAGGTTAGCTAGCATTTGATGGTGTCGATTCCAAGGTCGACCTCCTCAGGGCTCTGGGCCAGGGCCACCGTCTAGAAGGCTGTCGGTGGTGCGTGTTGGAAACTGAGTTCTGGTGAGAAGCAGCACACAGCACTGCTGCCTGTCTTGCCTTGCAGGGCGGAGCCATCGCCATCCTCACGGCTGCCGAGCGGCCCGGCCACTTCTCCGGCATGGTCCTCATCTCGCCTTTGGTCATTGCCAATCCCGAGTCCGCGACAACTTTCAAGGTAAACTGACGTCCGGTTCGGTGACATTCCCGGCCCAGAGCATCCACTCCCCGTAGCCGGATCCCGGTGAAAGGGCCAAGGCGCATCCTAGGGCCTCGCACCATTGTGTTAAGGTTTGGACCCAGGGCAGATGCCACTGCCACCGGACTCTGTGACTCCTGCAGACACGTGTTTCCCCCACCACCCACCAGCAACAAAAGAGCAAATGGCGTCCTGCTCGTGCCTATTTTACTGATGAATGTTAAAAGGGGGAAAGGTCACACGTCACCTTTAACCAGTCACTCGCAAGGCTTGGGCTGTTTCATTGGTTGTTCGCCAACTCAGCAGCGTCTCGGAGTGAGTGGCACTGTAGGCAGCTTGTCGGTCCCCAACGGTCCTCTTCCATCCCTTCCCTTTGTTTTTGTGGGTGTCGTAGTGCATGATAGCTTGGGTGCAAGGCTTCGAGCTGCTTTCGCAAGGCAAGAGAGAAGAGCGGATGGTGCCCAGAGGTAGGACGATGCCTCTGTCCTTGAGAACGGGGATGAATGCAGCCACCTCAGCAGGGCTGTGTGGCTGTAGGTGTGGTTGGTGCTGGCCTGCTGTGGGCGTAGACTGTCCTTGGGGACGTGAGGTTCAGGAGAACACGCACCTGAGTGAAGGTGGCAAGTCCCAACCTCTGTATCCCTGTTCACTCTCTCCCTAAGGCCGGGCGATGGGGGGACCGGACAAGCTCGGGCTAACCTTCCTTGCTGTAACGTCACCGTTAAGTAACATCAGGACCAGTGTCCTTAGATCCGAGCCCCCAGCGGAATTGTCCCCGAACAGTGAAGCACAGTGCAAGATGACACTTTATTAAAAGTCCAAAAAGCTTTCCTTCAGCCCACAGCCACCAACTTAATCCCGACCCTTGATGGGGTCAGGAGGGGCCCAGTTAGAATCAGGAAACTGCCGGCTTGAACTGGAGACAGGCTGGGTAAGCCTGGAGCTCTCTGGTCGTTTAACCTGAGAACGCGATACACTGAATTTGCTGAGCAGTGAAGCCAGGTAGCTCCTCGAGCTGCATGCTGGTCTGCGGACGTCACCACTGACGTGGCCATGGACGGTTGTCGGTGAGTCTCAGCACTGCACGGGCTAGTGGAGCTGGGGGCGCCACAGGTCACTCACAGTCACAGGTGGCACGTGAGTGTGCTGCTGCTGGTCATGGAGATGTGTGAGAGGCGGCATCACCTCATCACCTCCGCGACTGGACGGTTGTGATGAGCGGACGAGAGGCAGAATCTTCAGAGGTTCTCCTCTCGTGGAAGAGGCAAGGCCAGGGTCTGAGGAGAGGCGCTCCCCTGAGAGACGTGTGCATTGATGGGAGGGGGGTGGTGATTGGGCTTGGGGCGTGCTGGGCTCGCACTGCATTGGTGCATTGCCTGGATTCCCTGCACCGAAGGCCCGGGAGGGCTCACAGCCTGCATTTGATGGACGAGAGCTCTGAGACATGGCTGGGTGACCCACCAGGACAGCTATACCTATGTGACGGGCTGTTTCCCTGCTGAAAATAGGGACTTTCTGCAGGTGATGATTCCCTTAGAAAACCGAGAGTAGCCGGGACTGCAGTGGGACCTTCCAGAGGCAGCTGGGCCCAGAGGTGGCGCCGGCGAGGTCTCCCCCCCAGTCCTCCAGGCTCCTGGCAGGGGTGGGGCTTCTGGGCAAGCCACCCCTGCGACCTTTCCGAGCCCTGTGCTAATAGATGACCCTGTCAAATCAGAAGCCAGCTGTCCCTGGGGTGGGGTGGGGGGTGCAAATCTCCTCTTATTAACCAAGGCAAATTAGATTTCCTGTTGCCCCCAGACCTGGGGACCCGTCCCCCTCACCCCTGCCCCCAAATCTGTTGCTGCCCCCTGGGTCTTGGGCAGTTTTGACTGACAGCGTCTGTGATTCCTTTGTCTGTATCTGTGCTGCTGGCTGACTTGATTACCCTCCGTGCATCTGCTAGTCTGTCTGACAACCCTTCTCAGAGTCTCACAGAGTCTTGTTTAAATTTAATTTTAACTCTGGAAGAATAATACACGCACTGGTTCAAAATTCAAAAGAGAGAGGGCGCTGAGAGACAGGTGTCGCTCCGGAGGGGCGGCCGGCCACGGCGACCGAGAGCCTCCCACAGCCGCCGCCCCTCTGTCTCACACACGGCACGTGTGCCCTGCGGTTCCGTCTGCGCCTGCCCTTTCGGTCTGCTTGTCTGTTTTCTGGATTTGAGTTTAATTGGGTCTGTTTGCTCCCCGACTCCGCTAGGTGCTCTTCGCCCGTCAGGACGGAAGTGGTGCCGTGTGGCGCCTGGATTAGGCGAGAGCCTGCTGCCCGGCCTCTGGCTCGTTGTTGCCCTCACTCGCTCTTAGGTCCCTAGAGACCACCTCCGGCCGAGAGAGCCGAGGCCAAGAAGGGGCCCCGTCACGTTGTCGGGGTTCCCGGCTGGGGTTGCAGATTCCAGGCCTGGCCTCTGGGTCCTCCCCCAGAGCTCTGTGCATCAACTGCCACACAGTTTCAGGGCACCAAGTCCCTGGGAGACGGAGCCCCAGAATCACTGGAGTGGGTAGCATGAGATGCCCTGACCTTTGAGGAGACAGACATGTGGAAGGTGGCACCCCTCGCCCCCAGAAATTGGAGTAGACAGATCCTCTCCACAGCCCGCACAAATCTGGTTCTTAACTCTACCCTGTATTTTCAATGAGCCGAGATATATTTAGCCTAGAAAAGAGACAAGAGGGACAGAGGCTTCTGGTCCCTCAGTGCTGTGCTAAGAATGTGGTTACACAAGAGGATGACAGCGGGAGAAATTTAGAATCGAAAATCCTGTACAGTTTATGAGGCCGTTTCATGGGGGTGAGTCCAGTGTCCCATGCTGGGAGAGGCAGGCCACAGGCGTCCTCGGAGCAGAGGGGAAGCCCTCGGTCACCCAGCTAGTGGGGTGTCAGGCTGCGACCCTTCTGGACTCCGTCCCTGGGAAAGACTCAGGACTGCAGGCTGCAGAAACCCTCTCCCTGCCAGCTGTGGGCAGGGCAGGACCTGCAGTCCCTCTGGGCAGAGCCCGGGGTCAAGACAGACCCAGCCTGGTAGGAAGGAAATCTTGTAAATGACCTCCTGTTATGGCCAAGAGGTTGTCCCCTGGGCTCCAGAGTTCCAGAAGGGGCAGCCAACCCACAGCTTTCCAGATGCTTCCACTACCCATCTACCAGGGCACCTGGCCAAGCAGGGAGAAGGAGAAGGCCTCTCTGAGAGCCCAGCGCTCCGTGCGTGACAGGCATTGTCTCGTGTCCTCTCCCTCACCACTCTGTCAGGAAGGGAAAGCATTCCCAATTTACAGACAGGGAAAAGAGGACAATTGTCTTGTTCAAGGCAACCTGAGCTGCAGTTAGGTTGGCAAAAACATGGCAGGAGGCCCCCATGCACCCTGAAACACCCCCAAGAGTTGCTGCACTTGGCTTTAGCTCACTTCCTGTCTGACTGTCGTTCATCCGTGTTCAGCCCCAGATCAACAATAGAAGGCTCTCGGAGTGTGTGTGTGTGTGTGTGTGTGTGTGTGTGTGTGTGTGTGTGTGTGTCGGGGTGGGCGGTGTGGACATGGGAACACGGGGAATGCCCATTCTTCCCCACTTCAAGTTAGACCCAGGCGCTTGGACTTAGCTGTGACCGTGACCTGGCCCACTTGGCTGCAACGTGTTGCCACTGACTGTCAGGCACCAGCTTCCCGACACAGGATGCTAGGTACAAGTCATCACCCCACCACGTTTTGGGGAGCTCCTGCTACGTGTCAGGCACTGCGTGCACATGCAGCAGCAACAGGTGCCCATCCTTCCCAGAGCAGGTTCCGTCTGCCCGAGGGGGCTTTCTGCCCTCCCCTCAGCAAGTCTGGGTCGACAGTTGACCCCTGCACAGCTGCCGCCCGCACAGATGGCGTGAACTTGCAGCCTCCTCTTGCACGGGTCAACTGGCTAGAGCCACTTTAGAAGAGAGTGATTGTAATTACCTCCCTCATGTCAAGTCTTTCACTGGCAGGAGCTTAAAAATGGTCTTAGGGAGCCATTACGACCTTTCCGATCAATAAAGGCATTTGTGCGAGTCTCTGGTGTTTAAAGTGACGGCACTGCCGTCCTCCAGGACACAGCAGGACAGTCGCTGGCCTCACGCCTCCGGGGATGGCCCTCACTTCTGCAGCAGCGTGCCCTTTGGCGGGTGACATGCCTGGGGTCTGTCCGCAGCGGTGGCATCTGCCTGGAAGCTGCGGGCCGCATGCTTCCTCGGTGTCTGCCCGCTCTTGCACTCGGCCGGTGCCGCTTCATGACCAGGAGCCGGAAGGCGGCTCACTGGGGCCCACCGTGTGGGGACTGTGTCTCGCGGGACCTCCCTGTAAGCTCTCGAGGTTCATCCTATTGCCGCTGTTTTAGAGGTGAAGAAACTGGGGACCAGAGGCCTTCTCAGGGATTCAGAACCAGAGTTTGGGCCCCTCGTGGCCTGGCGAAACTGGTCCTTGAGACCTGTCCCCGCCGAGTGCGCTTCCCTCAGCACTGAGGTTGCCCCGAACTGACTCAACCCTTGGAGGGTCATAATGAGGGTGGGGATGTCTTGCCGCAAGGGGTTCCACACCAGGTTACCCCTCTCCTGAGCTGGATCCGAAGCTCTCTCCACGCTCCCACAGGATTATCCGAAGATTTCGCAATCCTTGATGGAAACGGCAACCAGATTGGTAAATTCTTGGACCCCACTTGCTTCATGGGTGAGCCTCCCCCCCACACACACACCTCTGCCTGCCTCCTGTGTCTTCCTGTGGAATTGGGGGCGCTCACTACTGATGGTGGAAGCAGAGGGAGACGACGACAGGAAGCAGCCACTTGGGCAACATGCTGGTGTGGGGTCTCCTGGGTTCTGGGTGTCCCTGCCTCCTTGCTTCCTTCCTCCACCTGCCCTTTCCTCCTCCTGATGAAATGAGCAAACCCCAAACAGCAGAGAAAGGGGTGCCTTTGCAGCTGTTCCAAGCGCCCTGCACCCCCCCCCCCGGGGGGCTCCCTCAGGTCTTTTGTTGGGAAGAGGCTAAGCTCCCAGGCTTTTTTTAAATTATTATTATAACATCATTATCATCAGAAGATTTCCTTCCACCCAACTGAGTCTTATCAGAAATGTGGTTTGGAACAACTTACCCTGCAGGTTTAGAATAAAAGAGCAGAGGGTCAGGGGCTCCAGACATCCCTCTGTGCCCCCTCATGTCCCTGCCCCCCCCCACCCTAGTCAGGAGCACGGCTCTGCTCTGGCTGCACAGAAATCACCTGGGGAGCTTTGACAAATGCTCACGTCAGGGCCCCACCTCGGACAACTCAGTCAGACCCTCGCGGGCTTGACAGGTGATCAGAGAACCGTGTCTGACGCACGCACGCACGTGCCCTCGCGACTTCACGGCACACTCCGAGGTCCTGGGGGTTCTGTGAAAACGCTGTTCCTGACCCACAGACCCCAGTGTCCTCAGGAGCTGCTGGTGCTCCTGTGTGAGCAGCACGCGAGAGCAAGGCGACCGTAGACTACCAGGAGGAGGTGTGGCTGGAGGGTGGACCCCGTGGAGGTGCCATCGGGTGGGAGCAAGGGTTGTCTTCCTGGGAAGAGGGCGCCTGTGGCACGACACGGCCACGCACAACCATGAAGAAGCTGCGGAACCCGCAGGCTGCATCCCTGGTGGGGCCCGCGGCCTCGTCTATATTTGTGACTGGACAGCCAGTTCCAGTTGCTGGCGCACCAGTATCTTCCATGGATCAGCTGCCATGGAGCTGATCCTCTGGTGCAGCCGCTCCCCCCGAACCCCAGGAGCCGCAGGAGTGAGAACAGCACCACCCCGCGGGTCCTCTCGGGGGGATGTGCACTGCTGGGCACATCCGGGGACCTGGCACCTGCCACTTCTGGTCCTAAGCCTCATTCTCTCCTGCCACGTCTCCTGCTTGTGCTTTGGGGGGCAGGACACTGGTGGGGGAGGTGCGTCCTCACTCGGACTTGGCTGGGGGTCAGCTGCCTTGGATTATTTAGTTTGTGCAGGGGCCAAATCCTTGCACCACTCAGTTGTAAGACAGATGCTTCTCTGGAAATCGCGGTCCTCCTTTATTCCACCTGTGAAGCTTTCTTCTTGGAAGCTCCCTTTCACGGCAGAAAGTGTTCCTGTTGATGGAGGAGGACACGTCTGCTTTCCGGGAGAGAGCACAAGTGTTTTCTCTGCGCGTCTCATCTTTCCGGGCTTCCCAGCCCTGCGAAACCCAAGCAGGGATGGTTTGAGTCACGGCGTGGCTTGCCTTGTCCCTGCCTAAGCCTCAGTCTTGAGTGTCTCCCTGGAAATAGAGGCCTTGGCATTTTGGGTAAAAATGTTTTGGCTTAAGAGGTGCTAGTGGCAAGAGCGTAAACTCAAGAACAAAGCTGAGATCTCTTCACAGACAGCTGGCAGGTGCTCGAGTCCGCGCAGAACCGGGTGATACACAGCAAACCGTAAATTGCTGCAAAGGAGGGGTCCGGAGGTGGGCATGGGGTGTTGGAGCACACCTGTGCGGCCCCGCCTTCCCGGTGTCGGGGTGCGGTGTGCTTGCGCCTCTTGCTCACTCTTGATTAGCAAATCTAGAAGCAGGTGGGAAGGGCTGGCCGGTCACACCAGAGTCCGTGTCAGGCCCCAGGCCCGTTCTGAGAGCAGACTTGGAGATACACATTAATTTTCTCCCCAATAATGTTGCCCTTGAACCTCGATTTCTTCAAGAGAGTAGCTCTCTCTGCCCGCCTCCCTTACGCAGTGGGAACGCAGCGAAGGCCACCGGTGGAGCCAAAGCCCTCGCCTCGGCAGTGTGCTTCCCATCTGCCCTGTTCCTCTTCATTTCGACACGGCTTCTTCGTCTCGGGAAGCACAGATCCCAACTTCTGAATGGAGGCTCCTAGGGGAGCCCAGTTCCGTAGTAACTTGCAGACATTTGACTTGAGCTTACAACCCCCCGGATCCCCCTCCCAGTCCGGCACTCGCCCACAGAGCTCGCCCACCCCACCGCTTTGACCTTGCCTAGCACACCTTCTCCGTCCCACGAGGCATCCCATGCTGTGGACAGACTCGAGGGGCTTCCTGTAGAGTTCCTCATGTTTCTGCGCTAGGCTTCCACATGTCAGCCCAGGACTCAGCTTGCGCCTGCCGCCTTGAGGGCAGCCTGCCCACGTGATGGGGTCTGCTGTGCCCGGACACCTGGACACCAGGCTCAGGGTGCAGCGAGCACTAAGTCTCCGGGAGGTACCGTCGGCCCTGAGCACTGCTGACGCTCAGCACAGGTTCCTATGTAGCGTGTTCTTGGAGGAGCAAAGCCCTTTCTGAGTTCGCCTGCGCCCGTGGCCTGGGAACCAGGTCTGGAGTGAAGCTGCATCCTCCTGCGTACGTGGGGGATTTTTGCAGCCGTCAGTCTGATGGGAGGTTGGGGTGGGACACAGTGTCACCGGCAACTGCTGCTTCTGCTCGGCCACAGGAGAGGCCAGGCCCCTCCTTCGCCCTCACACACAGGAAAAGAACGATGCAGGTGGTGGCAGGCAGCTTAGGGGAGCAAGGCCCTTCCTTCTGCAGCTGACCGCATTGTACGGTGCTGAGCCTCTGTTTTCTTGTCTGTTAAATCAGGATAAAACCTCACCTCATGGTGTTCGTGGGCCGAGATCTCACGGCTTGCCACCTTCCGTGGGATTCTATTTTCAGCATCTCACAGCTCACTTGTGAAATCGCATCTTTCTTCCGAGTGTCTGCGCTCAGGGCAGAAATGAGAGCAGCGCCCCCGGGTAGACACCAGACCAACAGGGGAGATGGGGTGCGGTGGGGAGTTTTGTACCTGAATCGGGATCAAGTTCCAGGAGTGTGGGTCACTGCCTGCTGTACATCTGCTGGTGCACACGGGGATCCCGTGGGCAGCTAGGGAAAGGTAGTCAAATGCCACATCCAGGTGGCCATGCAGCACAGCCAGGAATCAAATCGGTTCTCTCGCCCTCTGCCACGCATCCCTTAATCGGGCTGGTGACTCTTGCTGTTTCTTGCCCAGCATAACTGGGACAATCAACAGACGCTTTCTGATCTCAGCAGGCTCCTTGGGGTCCTTCCGCGCTGACCTGCCTCACTCCCAGGTGACCCAGGTCCTCTGCTCGCTGTGTATTTTTAGGGTCCCCAGAGAAGTGGCTTGTGCACAAGAGCTTAACTAGGCCGCTCCTGTAAGTAATTAACGTTACGACCGACGAGGGATGACTGGGCAGACGACAGCCCAGTCATCCAGAGTGGCAAAAAAGGACCTGGCATCCCTGTCCGAGGCTGCAGGATCAGCGCCGGGAGCACCTCAGGCACTCAGCCTTGGGAAGGGAACCTGGCTGATGTTCAGCTTGGGCGTCACTTTCCTTAATTCACTGTAAACTGTCCCGTGGGCAGAGCTGGGCACGGATCCCACTGCGTTCACAGCCGTGTTCTCCTTCCCTGCTAGGTCCTTGCCGCGAAAGTCCTCAACCTTGTCATGCCAAACATGTCCCTGGGCCCGATCGACTCCAGTGTGCTCTCTCGGAATAAGGCGGAGGTAAGAGACGTTCTGGAGGTCTGGGCTAGTCTGGGAGGTGGGAAGTCCGAGTCCTGGCCCTCGCCTGTGTGTCCTGTGCCCAGAACCTTCATGAGGCAAAGGGGATGTGGAGACACGGAGACATCATTTGGCTTCAGGACTGGGTGGGAGGGGCTGGTGGGTGTGAGTCCTGAGCCGCTCCCTGAACATGGAAAGGAGCTAACCACATGAAGGGTCTGTAAATCTGCTTGGTCTCCTTTGGTTACAAGTAGCGAAAACCTAACCCAGGTGGCGTAAGTAATAAGCGGGCTTCCTTGGTGAATATAACTGAGACCTCAGGTATGGCCAGACTGCAGGCACACAAAGTCCTGGTCACCACCTGCCTCTTCCCAGCGCTCAGCTTCCCTGGTTTGACTTCACCCCCAGCCAGCCTTTCCCCAAGTAGAGGCAAAAATTGCCAGCAGAGCTTTACCTAAACAACCCCAGCAGAAAGTCTCGGGGCTTATTCATCCTGGCTGGCTCTGGGGCCTGAGTTACTTGTCGGGAAGGGGCCAGTGTCAACCTCAGGCAGCCTCAGAGAGGGTGGCGAAGGTCAAGTCCTTGGGGGCATGGAGGGTGGGCAGGTTTTGGGGTGGTGACATCAGAGGATGAAAATGTGGGTTCAGGCAGCCAAGTGTCACATGTCCCCTCCACTGGTGGGGGGCGTGAAGGCCGGGCAGGGGGACCTCAGAGAGACTGTGGTGGAGGGAACAGAGCGAGGTGAAGGCGTTCACCTGCAGAGCAGTCAGTCGATAGTTCAGCCAGAACATAGAGAGGCGGGTAAGCTCAGGTAAGCTTCAGCCCCCGCCCCATCTCCCAGAAGCTCCTGCCCTGGCAGGACAGGTTGCAGGTCAGAAAGAGGCTGGTCACTGTGGGAAAGATTAACTGGAGGTCGTGCCATCCAGCCACATCACCAGCTCTGGGCTCAGACTCCAGGCTCCACATGGACAAAAGGTCAAAGCCAGGCCTCCCTGCTGGCCTCGGGGCTAAGTCCCAGTGCTGTGCCCCCACGAAGGCCTGTATTTGGTCCCCAGCCAGGGAGGGACCCACACGGCGCGGCAGACTCCTCCTGTCTCCCCCCTGCTCCCCTCAGCGGTGTATGTCAGTAGAGCTGCCTGTTCCGCCCCCACTCTGTGTCTGGTGGATCCCCTCTCTCCCGCCCCCGTAACCTCTGGCCTACACCCTAGTTCTGTGGGGCAGCATATGCCCCACAGAATCCAGAATCCCAAAGACTGGGGCCGGCCTGATGAGACGCTGCCTGGCAAACCAACCCACTGCCCGTTTACGTAAAGACCAGCAGCCGCACCTTGCTGTGCGCCCGCCCGTGGGCAGTCTGCTCTCCTGGCGGCCCCGGAGTGCAGATGCACAGACGGAGGTTCCACGGGAGAACTCGCCGGGCCCCTCGGCGGGGAAGGTCCCCAGCCGCGCTCTGTCTGTGGGGCAGTGACCCTCTACCTACGGTCAGCAGCAGAAATAGTCCCTCCACCACCACCATCACCCCCGCCCCCAGCATCTGGAGACGCTGGAGTCGTCTTCAGGATTAACCAGATCCTTTTGCCTCATTTCTACCTCAGTTGTCCCCCTTTTGTTTGTTGGCTCCCTAGAGCCCCTGGACATGGGCTGGGGTACTCTGGCACTCCAGTGGAATTGTGGGCTCCCTTGAGACTGTTAGACTGTAGTTGTGTTAGGAAATTTGACCTCCTGGCCTTCCGAGGCACTTCAGAGTGGACACTGAAGTAAGAACTGCCCCTGAAGTGTAGGAGACACTGATCAGACCTGCCAGACCGCCCCGTCACTGTAAGTCAGGTGGCGAGAGAAGCTGGGGAGTGGTGGGGTCTGTGGGAGCCAGCAGGCACCCGAGTCATCCACATTCAACTTGATTTGATTTAAAACCATCTTGGGGTCCTCCCTGGTGGCGCAAGGGGTTAGGACGCAGCACTGCAAGTGAGCCACAGCCCTAGAGGCGACCCACATGGCACGGCAGACCTCGCCTGACCTGCCCGCTGCTCCCCTCAGCAGTGGACTTCATCGATCTGCCTGTTCTGCTCCCCACTGTGTCTCTGGTGAATGCTCTCACTGCCCCCTTCACCTCTGGCTTGTACCCCAGTTCTGTATGCAGAAATAAATCTTAAAAAAAAAAAACATCTTGAAGCCAAATTTGACCCACCAGTGTGTTGTCCTCTGGTCTTTCTGCAAGACTCATGAATAGAGAAAAATTACACAAACGAGCATATACAATGAAAAGGCCCAAGTTTAGGACTGAGAAAGATCACAGACAAAATATGCCACTTGATTCAATCCCGACGTGCATAAGACTGACTTTCACCCCATCTCAAAGGTGAAGAAACTGAGGCTCAAAGGCTCCATAACTTGTCCAAGTGTCCGGCTCCACAACCCGGTCTCGGGACAGGTTCTCTCCGCCAGGAAAAGAGCTTCCTCCTCCAGGTCCGCAGATGATGACGTGAACTGCTAAGGGGAGCAGAGGGCGGGTCAGGAGAGTCGGGGGTGCAGCTCATGCTGAAGCAGCTGCAGCTGGCTTGCGTGTTGTGTCCTCACCCGGTGCCCCACCAGGGAGGGCCCGAATGTGCAGTGTCTGGTGAAGTCCAGTATCTGCAGCGGCTGGGGTGGGGTGGCAATGGAGAGCGTGGAGCAGCTGAGGGGAGCCAGCTCCCTTTGAGATCTTTCAGAAGGAAACGCCCAGGGTCAGGTCCCTGGGTTTGTGCGTCTTAGCACCTGCCAACATATGGGCAAAGGGGTAGGAAAGAAGAGATAACACAATGATTCCAAATCCCTTTTGTTTCAAAGTAGTAGATTTTAGAACTTTTACTTCATTTTTGAAGTAATGGAGAATTCCATGATAAAACAGAAGAGTTGGGGGGCCAGCACCCCACTGTGACTCCCCTTCAGGGGTGCGGTGGTTTCTGACTGGCCAGGTAGGCCAGGTGGTCTTTAGAAACACTAATCAGCGAGCCTGCTGGGAACAGCGGGAGGGGGCGGGAGGCGGCTGTGTGCGCCTGCAGGCTGGACTCCAGCTGGAATAAATAGGAGCCAGGGTTTGCTGTCCTCAGACTCCTAAAGAGCCCCTCGCTTATCCCTGCCTCTCTCTCTCTCTCCCTTTGAACATTCCACTGAGCTTTAAAAATAGCAACGCCACCAGGGGGAAATCTGTTCAGAAAAGGCACCTCCCGGTTCTAACATCAGGGTGTCTTAAGGCCTGTCTTTAGCGGAGACTTTTCCTATGGAGCCCTGCAGCTATAAAAGCCTCCAAGAGATAAGCGATTTTCGCCTAACAAGCTCGCTAAGGCAGGGCTGTGGAGGAAGGGACCAGTGGCTGAGGATGGGGGTGCGCAGGGAGTTTGCAAGTCTGCCTCGGGAAGCCACCTTGCCATTTGAATGTCAATCGCAGGGGTTTGTTGGAGGTTTGCTGTGGCGAGTGTGCTCACAGCCCACCCAGGCTTGTTAGTGTGTCACCCTTCCAAGCTGCGGCTTTCAAGCTGCGGCTCACAGCTCACCTCCTCCCCGCCTGTGTGAAGTCTCCAGGGAGAAAAAGCCTTGCCTGGCCTCAGCACCCAGCCACTGTGCTGCGCTTCTGTGTCAGGCACTGTGGCCTTTTGCTCTTGCCAGCATTTGCCCTGGTGGCAGCTTGGGCCCATTTGCCCTGGTGGCAGCTTGGGCCCAGAAAGGGCAACTTTCTTACCCAAGGACACAGAGCTACGAAGTACGCACTTGAGCCCAGATCTCTCTACTCTGAGCCAAGTGCTCTTGGCACTGAAATCTTGGTAACAAAGAAGTTGCCAGTTGGGCCTTTTCTCCCTCTGTGTGTCTACACATTTGGAGTCACTGATCAGAACACTGGAGTGCTGAGATGCTAACCATTCCACCCTCGACAGTGGGTTTTTCAGAATGTAATGAATCCCTCCCACTCTAAAAAGCCTGGAATGTTCTAAATAGTTCCTTGGCTAAGGACATTTGGGGGAGCTGAGAGGAGGGAGTCTCTGAGGCTCTCTTCCTGCCCTCAGGTCATCAGTGACCCTCCAGTGACTCACAACCAGCAGGCACTGCTTGCTTTCTGGGGTCCAGTTTTCAGCCCTGTGAGCTGGGTAGAGGCAGGGAGGAGGACACCCCGCAGTTCCGAGAAGACCTCTCCAGGGACATCACTCTTCGGATAGGACAGCGAGGCTGCTGCCTTCGGGAGCCACGGCTCTGTTCTCTATAAATACTCTGGGAGGCCCTCCAAGCACATCCTGGCTAGTTTAGACTCACGCTGGCAGGCCAGATGGCGAGTTCTGCACGCCCTCCCCCAGCCCCGAGCTGTGAGAGTGGCGACTCTGCTTCCTTTCATTTCTCTGGGTGGGTGCTGCTCCTCACCCCCACCCAGCATGTCAGCTGTGCCCAGCTCTCCTGCTCCCCACGCCTCTTCCACCCACACTACCACGAGGCCACCTTAGCCCTGGCCCTCTGAGACCCTGCGGGGTCTGGGAAAACGTGGTCAGACTGAGGCTTCTGCCTAATTGAAACAGCTAAAGATAGACCCCAGCCTCCCACAGAAGCCCCCTCTCAGAATAGGTTATTCACTTCCTAGCAAGCCCAGCTGGGTGATTTTATTCTGCGAGTCTCCATCGCTTGTATCTTATATTCCCCGCAGAAGAACTGTGTGTGTGAGGCGGCTCTCACCCAGCCCTTAGAGAGATATAATGAGCCATCAGAACATCTCTTGACACTGCTCTGCCAGGGGCAGCTGTCGGGGAGAGCATGAGTGGGCCTCCCTTGTCCCAGGCCCCGTACAGGCCGGGTCTGGGGCTCTGCCCGCCGTGGCTGGTGGCTGCTTCCAGCCCTCCTCAGCCCAAGCACTCCAGGCACATCCCGGAAGTAGGCGCCTTTCACGGCTACAGAGAAGCCAGTGACGCAGATTTTCGGGGGTAATCCCAGCTGTCACCCAGGCCCAAGGCTAAACAAGGTGCTCCCTGGGCCCACGAGCCCAGCTTGGCTCTCCCGAGAGCCTGTACGGTGTGGTGGAAGAGGAAAGACGCCACACCTGGGCCGGGCCTCGCGCCAGCGCCTATGCCCACCCCAGAGCTGAGATTAAGGGTCCATTTCCACAAGCCCCCATGCAGCCCCGCTCGCCAAGGCCTGCAGTGAGGGGTCCAGCAGACACAGCCCAGATGGGGACTTTGACCACAGGGCTCTACCTGCCCCACGGCTGCTTGGCAACGTTAGCAAACAGGTCGGCATGAAGACCCTGGAGGCTGGGGGCGTGGGGAGGAGCGCTCAAGGTCAGCGGCCAGCTCTCAGTCATGGGCATTTCAAAGACGCAGGCCACAGCCGTGTGCTCGCCACCACTTTGGAAACACTCTGCCTTACTTTCTTTACCTGTGCTGAGAAAAGAGAACAGCAACATGAAATACCAGCTCTTCCAGACTTTATTTTCAGTCCTTTGGGGTATATACTGCGAAGCAGGATTGCTGGACCATGTGGTGACTCTTACTTTTTAAAGCACAGCCATTCCCTGTCCACAGCACCCCCCTGGTGTGCAGGAGGGCTCCCATCTCCCACACCCGTTTTCCACTCTGGGAAGCTAGCCACCCATTGGGTATGCGGTGGGGTCTCGCTGCGGTTCTCGCCCGCCAGCCGTATGAACGTCTGGCCGTGTGCCTGCTGCCAATTTCTGTCCTCTTCCGAGGAACGTCCATTCCAGCTGCTGTCCATGTTGTAATCAGGTTGTCTGGTGGTGTTGCTGTTGAATGGTAGTTATGGCGCCTCCATATCTGATATTTCCTTATCAAGTATGTGATTTGCAAATGTTCTCTCCCATTCTCTGGGTTGATGTTTCACTGGGCTGTCAGCAGTCTTCGATACAGAACTGCTTTCATGTCGATAGGAGGCCGTTTGTCTTTCTCACCTGTGCTTTGGGTATCATATTCAAGAAGTCAGAGCCAAATCCTTTGCGATGAAGTAGACACATTGTCTTGGCTAAGGGTTTGAAAGTAAGCCGCAGGGGGTGGGGACTGTCACACAGGGTCTGCCTTTGTCACACTTGGGGAACGGAGTGACATCCTCCACTAAGTCCACATGCCGATTTCATTAGCCGCTCCCACCTTTCAGTTTCAAGACTGAAGGCACATGACTAGTTTTGTGACCAGCAGTTAAGAAAGTCCTGCATGATGCAAGGAATTCGCTCCTGGTGTTCCTGTGAGTTCTGTAAGCCCTGGGCCTGTGAGAAGGTAGCGTGTGGCCAGCACGACCCGGTGAAGACACCGGGAGCTGCTGCTCTCCCTTCCCCGGGGGCCACTCAGAAGCCATGTCCAGGCCCCGGTCACACTTCGGGCCCCCGCACATTTCCAGATTTCACAGCGGTCACTTGGGTGAGCTGTAAAACTCTCTCCCCCGGGTGCTAGCTGAGTTTCCTGTGTTGGACGGGTTAAGAGGGATCTAAACAAGGGAAGGAGGAGGTGGGAATGGAGGATGGGCTTAAAGCACAGGCTCAGGGTGAGGCTCCCGTAGGAAAGGAGAGAGGGGGAGAAGGGAGGAAGAGCTCCCACCCCCTCTCACGATGCAAGCGAGGTTGGCTTCCTGCGTCACTCGGGCTGTGAAGACCCTCAGCCCCCCAGGACGGCCTCCGCGGAAACCCCCGCACCGCGTGCCCCGGGCCCAGGGCCGTCACCTCCAGTCCAGCCCTCCACTCAAAAAAAGCAGATGCCAGGGTGGCCGGAGCTCAGCTTCAATAACAAAAAATAATCTGGGGAAAGAACGGCCACACCCCCGCCCCTGCCGAAGTGGCAGCTCTCCTCAGGAATCCTGCCCACCGCGGCGTGTGCAGAATGGACGGCACGTCCTTGTGCCGTCCCCAGAGGTGGACCGGCCGGCACGTGGGAGCGAGGTGCTCGCGTGGGCCTCCTGGAGCTTCGGGAAAACAGGGGGACTTCTGTGGGCGGGCAGCCCTCTTTCGCCCCTCTGCCAGCCGGAGCAGGCAGCAGGCGAGTCAGCAGACTTCGCGGAGCTCCTGCTTTGGGCAAGTGGGACACCCGACGAGTCACCCCGTTTCCAAGGGGAGAGGCCGTCCACGCTTCTGCTGCAGGGGCCACGCGGCCGAGGCCCAGCGGGAAGAGGGCTCCGCTCCCTGCACCGCGCCCAAGCCCAGATAGGCGCCCCAGCTCCGGCGCCTGGTGCCGCCGGTGACCTCAGAAACCACACTCGTGTCGGTGCCCTGGGGTCCCTCGAGAGCCTCACAGAGGCCTGGGGGGCCGTGGGGGGGGGCTGTTGTTATTACAGCTGTTTTTAGAGAGGTTTTGTTGAAAATACTGGAGATCTGGGGAGAGAGACGCCAGTTGCCACAGCACCGCCAGGGCACCATCCGCGGGGAAAACACCAGGACTGGATTGTAAGGGGGGACAGGCTTGCGGGCTGACGAGAGAAAAGGTGTGGGCAGCGGGCCTTCTCGGAGCTAGAGAGGCCAGGGCCAGCCCTGCTCAGTGGGCACAGGTGGGAGCGGCAGCGTGCGGGGGAGCCCAGGGGCAGGCCGGAGGGCCCCTGGGAGGAAGGGGCAGTTGAGCTGAGTGTCCAGTAAAAGACTCTACAGGCATCCAAGAAAGGGCTCTAAAGGGAGAGAGGACAGCCATGCCAGTGCCCAGGGGTGCAAAGAGGGGAGGAGGCGGCAGGCAGTTGGGGTCCATCACATGTGGCCTCAAAAGCCATGAACCTGGCCCGTGTGGGGGTGGGTCGGGGAAGCATGGCAGAGTTCTTAGGGGCAGGGCGTTTGGCAGAACCTGGGTGCCGAGTGCAGGCAGTTGGGTGCTGAAAGCAGCTGTAGGGGGATGGTGGGGCCCAAGGCGGGGGGTTGGTGAGAGCACGCACGGGCCACGGGCTGTTTGCCTGCGCAGTGCGTGCTGTATTCAGGCTGCTTTCTATGATCAGCTCTTACTTGCTTTTGGAATAGTCCGTGAGCTTGGCATTCACGAGCACTCAGCCCCAGAGCCCTGAGGAAAGCTCCACCCAGCAACTTCAAGGAGCTGACCTCTGGGCGTTTCCGCAGTCGTGCCCGTCACTCTTCTGGAGAGGCAGTGAGGGACCTTTTGTTCTGAGGCCCTGGGTGTTGTTCCCTTTGTGAGCAGCGCCTTGCCCTGTTGGCCAGCCAGCCCGGTGCACCGTTCTGGTCCACACCGGGCTCGGTGTCCAGAAGTGCTGTTTCTTGGGCTGTAAGAGAAAGGTTAGCTTGTGGCTTCAACCAAGGCCCCTGTGCACAACCAGCACAAACAGTCCTGCCCGAGGGGCTGGCACCATAGTAGGGAGGAGAGAGGCACGGAGTCCGGGGACCGGGAGGCCTTCCTGAGGGCCCGAGGGGTGACATCAGCACTATGCGACATCACGGGGGGCTCGGGGGACACGAGCCTGCCTGTGCTCAGAAAGGCACCCCCACCCCCTGGGCCACCTTGGGACCCACCAAGTCACGTCGCCTGCTGTCAGGTCCGGGTGTTTATGGTTCTCATCAGGGACCCACTGCTGTTTCTCCGAGGAGCAGCACCTCCCTGGCTCCTGGGGGGATTCACCTTGACTTTCTCTAGACAGGCGGCAGAACCGTGAGTCATCACATTGCTGGCGGGGTTGCCGGACTGCCGGAGTAATCTTCTGGCTTTGCCCTTCACTTGCTGTGTAATTTTGGGGGAGTTAACCGAGCCTCTGTGAGCCTTGGCCTCAAGTCTAAAAGGGTGGTAAAAAGGATGGTCCCTACACAGGGCTCCTGTGAGCAACAAGTCCCAGTAAAATGCTTGAGGCGGCACAGAGTGACAAGTCTGCTGTGTTAGTTACTGTTAATACGGCACTAATTAAAAAATGTACTTTTACTCCAATTTTTTAAAAATAGATTTAGACATTTGACTTAGGAGTGGTGCCTAGGTTTTGCTCAACCAAAAGCTGAAGAAACTCCCAGCTGTGAATTGCAACGATATTGACCGTGCTTCAGGGCAAAGTGTCTCCCACAGAGACACCACGTTCCAGAGGCAGAAGGCCCAGTGGGCAAGTTCCTGGCTGTCACGTTCAGCCTTGCTGAGAGCCTCAGCACCGCCCCGAAACAGCACAGGCTCAGAGGGTCACTGAAGCACACGGAGGCCCTGAGACTCTCCGCAGATTGTAAAGCTTAAAACCCAGTTGGAGATGATTGTGCTTCACTTCAGTTGAGAGAAATAGCGTAGGGCCCCATATAGCCTCCACCCCGCTCCCCCGGGGTGATAACAAAACACTGGGGCCTACCACAGCCAGCCAGGACTCTGACTCCGTCAGTCAGGACCCAGAACAGTCCTCCACCACGAAGACCCCGCCCACTGTCCTCTCCCTCCTGACAGCCACTGACCTGCCCTCCTCCCCTCTGATGGCGCCACTCAAGGGCGCCATCGACGTGAGTGTCCACTCTCGGACTGTCCTAATGCCCTTAGGTGTTGAAGGGCCCCAGCGTGGTCTGCAAGGGAGGGAGCTCTTTGCCCGATGCCGGGGTCTCAGCCCAGCCCTCCCGCAAGGAGGACTTTGTGGCTTGAGGTCTCCAGCGCTCAGAAAGCAGAGCTCACTGTGACTGGGCCAGAGTGGTTACTTGAGGGGCGGGTTTGGGCCCTCTGAACCTCAGCTTCTGCATGTGGCTCTCCTGTCCCCCGGGGGCCATTTCTCTTTGTCCCTCGCTTCCCACTGTGGCTTAAACGAGGGGCCTGCCCTTTCTCCCACACATCTGGCAGTCCTGGTCGCACCCCCCAGCCCCCCCGCCCAGAACAGGCCTTGTGTAAACAGGACCTACGTGATCAAGACCTTGACAAAGAGGCCAAGAGCAGGAAGCCACTTGGCCGCCACAGGATTTAAAACCGGCAAGACTCCCGAGGGGCCACTCGTGTCTGGGATGCTCAGGGTCCGCAGGGAGAGAGGTCTGCCACTCTGGGAAGGAGGTGGGCTCCTGGGCTCTGGCACTGGGCCCCGTAAGCAGTGGGGTCCCATCAGCCTCTGAACCCAGGCCGGCAACAAGCTGCTTCGATGAGAAACGTATCTTTCCTGATGATGCCTTCTCAGTGTGGAGGACGCACCTGCTGGGGCCACTCCCGGGGGCACCCCCCTGTGGCCCCACTGTCTCCCTAGCTCCCAAGTTCTGACAGGAAGGGGGCGCCAAGGGCGGATCAACCTTGACCTGGGGCAGTGGCGCTCAGTTCCTGGTGGCCCGAAGGTGGTCATGAAGCCACGCTGGCGCAAGGGAGGCTGGGAAGTGCAGTCTTCATCTGACTTCAGGGTTCTCTGGGGGAGAACAGGAGTTGGGGTAGTTACTAGCTAGCCAGTAGGCCCCCCTCTGTAAAAAGGAGAGCCCTGCCCCTAGAGGGTGCTTATGAAGGGCGAGGGGCTGAGCCCTAGTATTGCCTGTGCAAAGAGTTCCCAAGATTCGTTACTCAGATACTTTTTTTTTTTTAAATATTTATTTATTTGTGCATACAGACCTGGGGTACAGGCCACAGGCTCAGGGGCGGCGAGAGGCTTCACCAGAGACAGAGTGGGGAGCAGAACAGGCAGATCTACAAAGCACACAGCTGAGGGGAGCAGCGGGCGGGTCAGGAGAGGTCTGCCGCGCCCTATGGTCACCTCCGGGGCAGGCGGGAATCGAACTCATGCAGAAGCGGCTTTTTAGTTTCTCAGTGCTGTGCTTTAACCCACTGCGCCGCCAGGGAGGGCCCCGGATACTTTTTACTGAACGAGGCCTCCCCGGTCCGCACTGGCCACTGCTCTCACGACTGGCGTCGGTGCTCCGTGTATTCCCATCCCAGGGCTCACTCGTGGCCCCACACAGCTTTCTTTCCAGCGGGGACTCCTAGCAGGACCCACCACGTCCTGCTGGGGCCCTGCCCTGCCACGCCAGCCCTGTGTGGCGCGGACCCCAGACAGGTGGCCAGGCCCTGCAGGACCCTGCCGGCCCAGCTGCGGGATGCCGCTGACCCGCCTCGTGCGGCTTTTCACAAATGGCCTGGCCTGCCAAGCTCGGTGCCCAGCACGGAGGAATCGGAGATGCAGGGGTGACAGCCTGTGAGTCTAGAGTGAGCCCAGAATCCTGGCCAAGGTCCTGTTAGCAGTGGCAACAGCGGGGTGATGCGACCCCCCCACCCCACCCCACCCAGAGGATGCAAGGAGAACACAGGGGACACCCCCTGCCCTTAGTGAGGCGCCCCTGTGCTCCCTCCCCGGACCCAGCGCCACATGTCACCCCTCCAGCCAGCCAGCAGCCCTTAGGCAAGGATGAGGAAAGTGAGTGCAGGGGTGGCATGGCCTCAGACCTGCCCATGCGGGCTTGAGACGGTTCTAGAAACTTCCCACCCAGATTCTGGTGGCGGATGCCCCGTCTTGGGTCACAGTGAACTGGCACCTCACTTCCCCTTGAAGGTGGGCGAAGTAAAGCCAGAAGGAGAGCAGGGTCAGGGTGCCAGGACAGCCCCACAACGCTGGCCAGATTCTGGGCCACACTCAGAGGGGGTGCAGTCAGGTCCTGGCGGCCGACGGTGGGGAGGGGGGCGCCCAGCGCCTGGGCATCCCGTGCAGGGCAGCACAGCCTGGGTGCACATGGCAGCAGGCCACCCAGAGGGCACAGGGCCGCCTGCCCGAGTGCTGAGCCCTGCCCCTCCTGAAGCCACTGCGGCGTCAAGGCGCTCCGGGGACGCGCACCGCCCCACGCCCCCAGCAGGGGCCCTGCTCTCCTCTGCAGCCTGTGTGCCCGTCACCGGCTCCAACGAGTGGGCGCCAGGTCAGGGAGACAGACGGCAGAAGCTTCAGGCCAGCGGTGAAGCTCTCTGCGCTCCGGGGTGGGGCAGTCCGAGCACACGCTGTGGTGCTGCGTGTATTTTCAAAGCCACGGCTCCTTACTGGAAACGGTCTGCAGTCACGCCTTGAGGGTGGGCCGCACAGAACAGAGCCTGGCGGACGGGCACCCAGCACAGTGCCCCACCGGGCTCCACCCTGCGCTAACAGCCCGTCAGGCAAAGCCCAGGGGGACCAGGCAGGAATCGGTATCCGCCTTGGAAGGCGAGCCCCGCACCCCGGAGCTGGTGATCCCCCTCTCTCTCTTCCCTTCCAGGTGGACAATTACAACTCAGACCCCCTCATCTGCCGGGCGGGGCTTAAAGTGTGCTTTGGCATCCAGCTCCTCAACGCGGTCTCTCGGGTGGAGCGGGCCCTGCCCAGGCTCACCCTGCCCCTCCTGCTGCTCCAGGGCTCCGCTGACCGCCTGTGCGACAGCAAGGGCGCCTATCTGCTCATGGAGTCTGCCAAGAGCCAGGACAAGACACTCAAGGTGAGCCGCGGCCCCGCCTCGCTTCCCCTGAGGGTGCCCGGCCGTGACTCCCGAGGACAATCTCTGCAGCCCGCAGTGGGCCATTGCAGGTGAGGTGTCTCGGGAGAGGGGACAGCCTGGCCCTCTGGGGACGAGGACTGGAAGTCGAGGCACCTATGAATTCTAGGAGAACACACGAGTGATTAGCTGGTCACTGCATATGAGTGAGCTGGAAAGGAAGCAGAGAACACTCAGAAGATGACTCGGTCAGGAAAAGAAACCCCCAGCCAGGCATTGAGCAAAAACAATCTCCCCAGAGACTCGTCATGTCCAAGGGCATGTGGGGGCAGGGGGTGCCTGCCTGGCCCTCTAGGGACTGGCTTTGTGCACCAGCAGCAGACCAGCCGCCTCGACCAGGGCCTCTGAGCACAAACGGGCAGTGAGACTTGGCAGAATGTGATCTGCAAGGGAATCTTCGAGAATATGTCCAGAAAAGTGGATGGTACCTGCAGCTTAGCCATGTGGCGTATCAGGCAGAAGAGACCATAGTCGACTCACTTCGAAGGTTTTGAGCTGGAAATGCTGTTTGCGGTCCAGGGGTACCCACTGTGTTTGCCTGATTGAAGTGGGAAGAGCCCAGCTGGAGGGTGGGAAGGGAGGAGGAGCGCCCTCTGTGAGCCTGTCAAAGGCCCGTTGACCCTGGACAGCCTCAGCTGCGTTCCTGAGTGAGGGGCCCCTACAGGGTAGGCCCCTATGCCTGCGCACAGACAGCTGGAGGCCCTGGGTCTGGGCCCCTCTGTTGGAAGGAAAGCAGCGGCTTCACACCCACGAGTGGGCGAGTCAGGTTTCCAACTCGGGTCCCCCAGCCTTAGCCCACTGCCCATTCCACCCCACACTGCGTAGACAAAGACCCTCAGCTTTGCAAACTGTGCCTCACACCACTGTGAATCGCAGCGCCTGGTCCACTCTGACTCCCAGGTAGAGCCGTAGAGGAAGAAAAAGAAGAAAAGGAAGACTGGCTGGTACTGTCATGAGAGAGCATGAAGACCCAGAGGGACACTTTGTAGCTTGGGTGATGGCATCACATGAGCATCCCCTGACGCTGGCCTGGAGCCTGTAGGCCGTGAAAGGGTCCGTGAAGAACATGCTCCTTTATTCGCTCTCCACTCACTCGTTCCTTCTTTAATCCTAGTAGCCACTGGGTGCTTACTTTGTGTCGTGTCAGGCCCAAAGAACAAGACAGGCAAAGTCCCGACCCTCCATAGTGGAGTAGTCCCAGAGGTGTGAGTGGCAAATAGATAATGCAACAGATGATGATGGGGAGGGCAGGCGTCCCAAGGGGGACTACACAGGAAATTGGGGTGGGGGAGCAGAGGAAGCAATGACTTCCGATGAGCCTAAGGTCTGACAGTGATAAGAGCAATGGAAGAACATTCTGGAACAAGGGAAGAACCGGTGTGAAGACCCAAGAATGGAAGGAGGAGGACCAAGAGAATGTGAACTATATGTAGGTAGGGAAGTCAGAGCAATGAAGGTTGAGCTCTGGGTTCTGAGCTGGTGCTAACGAGCAGAATGGGAGAGAAAAAGATTTGGGCAATACCAAGAGTTCTGTTTCAGATACCTGCTAGTGAGCCCACTAGAAATGGCAAGCAGAATCTGCAAAGAAGGTTGTACACCTGTGCTGTGGCAGCATCATCCCCAAGAGCTAAAAGATGGAAGCTTCCTACCACTGACTGATGAAGATGGAATGTGGTCTATATGGCAGAATATTACGCAGTCATAAAAAGGAAGGGGAATCCGACCCAGGCTATAACATGGGTGAACCTTGGGGACGTGATGTCACATGAAATAAGCCAGTCAGAGAACAGTAAATGGTATATGATCTCACTCAAATGAAGTATCTGAAGTAGTCAAAAATCATAGAAATAAGAAGGGAAGCTTAGACTTGGGGAAGAAGGAGGAAAGGGGGAACTGTATAGGGGAAAGTTTCAGTTTCAAAAGGTGAAAAGTTCTAGAGGGCTGTTGTGTAACAGTGCGAAGAGGCTGACACTACTGAACTCAGAAATGGTAATTTAATGGTTTTTTGTTTGTTTTTACCATAGTTAGGAAAAAATAACCAAGATATTTGGAGATTAGAAAGGCAAATAGGTAGTTGGATACCCACATCGTGAGTTGAGAAGGAAGTGGAGATGGAGATGCCAAGGCTGGGTCACCAGCACAGACTTTACCAAGCTCCGGAAGTGAACATGATGACTAGGGAGCAGGAGGCCAAAGGCCACGGCCACATCCTTGGCCACCAGCCTGCAGGGTCAGGCCACGGCTGCGACTGAGAGGCAGGAAGAACACCCTGGAAACGCAGGAGGAGCGTGTTTCCAGATGATTGACTGAGATTGACTTTTGAATGATGCCAAGAAGTCTAAAACAGAACGTGTGCCCAGGGAAGGATGGTGTGAGGGTGACCAGGTCAGGCCAAGAGGTCCCCTGTGGCCCGCTGGAAAGGGAAACAGGTGCAGATGGGGGTGAGCCGAGGTCTGCGGGAGAGGGGAGGCCGTGGAGACGTCTGTCCATGGAGATGGCGTCGGACCAGGCCGCCCAATGGGCCGGAGAAGTGGGGTCAGGGGGAGGTGCTGGACACCTTAACTAGGCCGTGATCAGAGGCACTGGCCTGGGCTTCAAGGGCTCTGTCCGTAGCCTTGACTTCCTGCCTTTCCTAATTGCAGATTTACGAAGGTGCCTACCATGTTCTCCACAAAGAACTTCCTGAAGTCACCAACTCTGTCTTCCAAGAAATAAGCCTGTGGTTCTCTCAAAGGACAGCAGCAGCGAGAAAGGGGTCCCCGCCCTGAATGCACTGGCCAGGCGGCCGTCCCACAGTCAGGGAAGCGGGCAGAGGAAGGGCAGAAGCTGGCTTTGCAGATGTGGTTTGAAAAAAAAAATGCACATACACACAAAACCATAAAACTATAAATTGGAGGATCCCTAGTGCAATTTACAAAAAAAAAAAAAAAAGCAGCGAGAGAAAAAACCTGACTTTGTCATATGTTAGGCTGTCCGCCATGGGATCTACCTTAGCTAGAGGTAGACCCTTTATGCAAAAACAGAAAGGCTCCGGGCAGTTGTCCAGGAGGGAGCGGGCTGCCATGCCCGTCAAGCACGCACAGCCTCTGCCCCCCCTCTCCCGGCTCCCACAAAGGGGCCCAGGACTCCTGGTGTTCCCGGGACCCCTGACTGCAATAACTGGAGGAGTCTCCCCCTCTGCCCACTCCTCCACCCCGAGCCCTGCCCCCGCTCCCACCAGCCGTGCTCAGTGGCCTTTTACTGGCTGTGGGATGAGGTGGCCAGCGTCGGCTCCCCCAAGCAGACCCAGTGCCCTCCAAGGCCCAGAAAACGTCCAGTACTTCCTCACAGGGGCATCGCCCTGACCCACGTCAGCCTTGTCCGCCCAGAGCTGGTGTTGGCATGGGCGGCCTCTTGGTCCAGAAAGAGACCAGGCGAGAAGCTGCTCCTGCCTGCTGGGCGCCAGGCCGCCGCCGGGCACTGTGTATGGTCAGGGCTGCGTTTCCTCCCGTGACGGACTTTACCTGACACCACAGGAGGACAACTGTATTGCAGATGAAATATCTAATATATAATGTATATTCTAAAGCAGAGATTATTTTGATGGGGGTTGGGGGGTGGGGCCGAGGGAGGCCTAAAGGCATGGAAGTCCCGTGCCTTGGCACAGGAGGGGCCACTGGCCAGAGACCTGGGCGCCAGTGCCCAGAAGCCTCGGGCTGGCAGTATAGCTACCTCTGGTGGCCGAAGAGGGTCCCAACACCGCAGCCCTGTGCAGGGTCCTGGCCGGGACGGGAGCGGCCGATGGGGGGAGCCAACCTTTCCCAGCCCGAGCCCCAGCAGCGCCTGACCTGCCTTCCTCAGGTGCCACCCCCACCCCTTACCTTCCCTTGACCCTCACTTGGTGCCAGCAATAAACGGGGACGGCTGCCCACAGTGAAAAACTTCACTTTCCGGGGGACCCACTGTTACCTCACGGGCTCCCGAGTGCCACCATGACCCTGGGTGGGGCAGGGCTGCTGGGAACACCAGCTGGCCTCACAGTGCAAGTCCAGGGGCTCTGTGGCTCCACACTTTAGGTGGTGGCTCCCCGCTTGAGCCCTCTGACAGGGAGGCTGGGAGTAGGGCTCCCACCCCACTTCCTCCGGCAGTGAGATCCACTGCCCTGCACCCACACCCTGTTCTTCTCAGATACATTCTGGTCCCCAGAGGGGGGCGTCCTTCCAGAAACCCTGCTCACGTGTGGTGGAGGCAACCCCCCCCCCAAGGTCACACTTGCCTGGGGGCGAAACATGTTCTCCCACCCAGCCCTGGGGGGCAGGCAGCCGGGCACCCACCCTCCGGGGCGGGCCAGGGGCCACAGAGAGCAGCTTCCTTTGCTCCTCTTACTTTTCTGGCTTCTTTATGGAGGAGAAAAGGTAGATTGCGTGCTGCCGGAGAAGGGGGCCCCCAGCCGCTCAGCTCCTCCCATAGAGCCCCAGATCCGGAGCTTGAGGGGGGCCAGAGCCCGCGCCCTCCAGCCCGCTGCTCGCCCCCGTCCCAGGAGGGCCGCGCCCTCTCCCAGCCTGCACGCTGGCACGGGTCTGGCTGGGAACCTCTCCGATGCATGAGTTTATTTACACGAGCGCACTCACGCAGGTCATTCCATCACGTCTCCATATCCAGTTAACGAATCACCCGCATTGAAAAGATAAAATGTTCGTGGAAACCGGACTGTCTCCTACTGCACAGAGAGGACAGGGATCCGGCCCTTCGGCGCACCTGAGCCTCAGGTGAGCCTCAGGTGGGCCGGCCGGGCCGCGCGAGTCTGGAGTTGAGTTCAGTCTCAGTGGTGACGGCTCGTGCCAGCCTCCCGAGCCTGGAGGTCCTGCCCTCACAGCCGGGTGGCGGAGCCGGATTTAGGGGCCGAGTCGCCCCCCAAGGCGAGGGAGGGCAGGGACGGGGTCCTGAGAGGCAGCTGACCCAGACCGGCCCGAGGGCCTGCTCATCTGACTCAGACACGCGGGGCCCAAGTTCTGACCTCACACAGCAGCTTCCTGGGAGCGGGGGCCGGGCCCGCAGAGAAACAGGCCCACGCTTGAAAATCTTCTAGGGAGAGATCTGCCTGCAGCCAGTGGGGATCCCACCCTCGCGGGCCTTCGCAGGGATGGGGTAGGGGACACGGGTCACCTCCCTCCTGTCCTTCAGTGTCCCCAGCCTCCCCATCAGCATGTGGGGGCTCACGGTGAGCGCATGAAGGACACCACGAGACCCCGCCTGGCCCGACTGGTCACGACTGCAGGACCCACGGGCCATTGTCTCTCGTCCGCTGCTGACAGACCTCTAGGAGGACAGCGACTTCCCAGTGACTGACCGGTTTGCCCTTGTCAGTGCAGCCCAGCCTCATCCCTACGTGTATACTGCAGTGGGGACACGCATTAGAGCTGTTAGAGGAACCAGTGTACACCACCGCTAATCCTAATAAACCAGATGTTTTCGGAACGTGTCGTCTGCTCTGTCTGTCACGTGGGGCTCTGATCCCCAGCCCTCCCCCCCCGCACCCCTCCACTCTTTCCACACAGTGGCCAGAGGGGCTGTTCAATGGGGCCTTCACTGCGCACTTTCTCCCATGGCTCCCACCGCACTCCAACCAGACCACAGAACTTACGCAGCCGACAGGCCCCGGCCCGTGGCCCCCAGGCCTGCCCTGCTGTGTCCATCAGCCCGGGACACGCCTGCCGCCTCTCCAGCCTCCTTCTTGGTGAGGCCTCCCTGCTCCTGCCCTTGCTCACCAACCACGGCCCCACCGGGACGCCTCCCCTTCTCCAGTACATGGATTGTCCTCGGCCAGGACCTGCACCCACTTGTCTACTGGTAGCTCTGTCCCCCTAGAACTGAGCGGCAGGGCAGGGTGTCCTGCTTTTAGATCTCTGACTGGTGTCAAAGGGGCCCCGGGAAATACCTGTCCAGTGAGAAATGGCCAGGCGTTGAGTTGGGCCTTGGGTCGTGGACAGGGTTGACCCCACAGCGTGCAGCCACTTAGAAGGACCAGCGTGGATTTGGTGATTGGCTGGTGGCTTCAGCCTCTCAGGTGCTCTGGCACAGCCGCACGTGGTCAGCCTGCGCTGGGCCCTGCCGATGGGGCCTGGTGTGGGTCTGGCCGGAGCCCACCCTGCCGGGCCTTGACCCCTGCCCAGAGGCCCCTCCCAGGGGCTCAGATTCACTGACACCAACCTAACCCTGAGCCTGAGGAACTCAGACCTGGGCAGCACTGCCTTTATTGGCCTTTCCTGTGGCCGGTGAGCATTCCCACACCATCAGAGGCTCCCAACCGAGCACCCACCCACAATCTGCTGGCCTGAGCAGCAGGGACAGGAGAGCAAGGATCCGACCCAGGGGGGCCGGAGGCAGCCCCGAGGGAGTGGGAAATAAGCAGGAGTGGGGTGCCAGGCCTGCAGCGGAGGGGGTCCAGGGAAGCCTCGGGGGCAGAGGGAGCCCAGGCGCGTCCTAGAAGTGAGACTTACAGGATGGGTACAGGAAGCCCAGGACCCCCTCAAGGATGAGTAGCCAGGGGAGAGCCCAGCGGGAGGTGCAGTACCAGCAGCAGCCACAGGGGGCAGTCAACTGCCGACTGGAGGGGTCTGGCTGCGACTGAGCAGACTGCTGAGCAGGCCACAGCCTTGGCTGAGGAAAGCTGGCGGGGAGGGACAGCCACGACTCTCTCCCCCATTTTCCCCGGCTTCCTAGGGTGACAGTAAGGGTGAGGGTGACGGTGGGGGTGAGGGTGACCGTGAGGGTGGATTAGGGTTAAGACCAGAAGTCTCCAGCCCTTGGCTTCCAGTCCCTGGCCCAAGATGGCTGCCCAGCTCCTGCCAAAGCGTCTTTGTCCCAGCCGAAAGGAAGAGGTCGCAGCTTGTGTTTTAGTTCATGCCCAGAATCTGGTGGCACTGCCCTGGCTAAATGCAAGCGAGGCTGGGCAATAGCCAGGCAGAAAAGGAGAGAGGCTCCTGTCAGAAGCCGCTGGAAGCCTGTGCCCCAAAATGAAGAGTTTGAGCCGCGGCTTTATCCGAGAGGAGAACCAGGCCACCATGTGCCTGGAGAGGCGGCCAAGGCAGGTGAGTGGTGAGAATGGGCCATGGGGAGAGGCCCCGAGGGCGGAGGCAGGCGCCTCCTTGACCAAGCCTTGACCAAGGCTGAGGTGGTGGGGATGGACTGAGCCAGCAGCCACTGAAGGGTAGATCAAGGCTTGGGGGCCAACCACTGCCAGGGGCCCAGGAACCCCGAGAGAACGTGAGGCTCAGGTGTACTTTAGAAAACGCAACAGCCAAGTTGAAAAAATATGCCCCAATTACTCGTTTTATTTTTCAGGAAAGAATGGAGCTCCATCTTGGTGGAACCCCCACCCCTACAGCAAGCGGGAGTGACACCCCAATCTGTCACACCTGCTTTGGGTGGTTGGCCGTGGGGCCTCCGTTCAGCTCCATGAATAAGCAGGCGCAGCGGGATTCTCATTCACGCCAAGGAGCTGAGCGCTGCCCAGGTCACAGCCAAGGTGCAGGCCATGCTGTGACCCCAGAGACAGCAGAGGGAGGCTGGTGGCGGAGACCAAGTGACCAAGTGCAGTCAGGGCCGGCGGATCGCAGACCACCAGCAGGGGGCAGTATCGCCGAGAGCCGCCTCCTGGCCCAGAAGCAGAAACTCCCCGAGGCCGGACTCTTCATAAATCCTTCCGAGGTCAGTGGTACATTTATTTTTCCAACAGTGACAGTTTTATGCCCTCACAATGTCTCCCCCGTGATCTGGGGCTGCCCTCGGCCCTGGCGAGAGCTCGCCTGGCTTTGCAGCCAGAGGCAGGGCCACTTCCCCTGGGGTCCTGTCAGCTGCGGTGAGACAGGGCCTTGGCGCTTGCCAGGTAGAGGAAAGACAAGACACAAAGTCTCTTTTTTTTTTCCCAGGTAGGGAGGATATTGTAGGGTAAGTGGGGGAGAAAACTGTTTTCTATAGACTTAACTCATGTAACTGGATCAGGGCCAGGAGGAGGGCGAGGCAAGGGAGGCACTGATCCTGATACAAATGTAAGAGGACACCCCGAGACTCAGACTACGGGCTTCCTTTTGCTTCTAGTCCCAGCATGACTCAGCATGGAGCTGATTTGCCTCCTGGCCTCCACCCCCCAGACCCATTTTCCCCTTTGGGGGGGTACAACAAGCTATCCTCAAATTTACACTTTTGATATACAAGTTGTTTATTCCTTTGTCCAGTTGATCTATTTTTCTGCCTGTGAAAAGTTGGTGGCTATTTTGAGTTGGGCTAGAATGCATGTATCTCCCAATAGATCTGAAAATATTTTGTTATTCAACAGTTTTACAGAAAAGACTGAATGAATGAAAGTCTTTAAATATTTATTTATTGATGCATACAAGAACTGGGGTACAGGCCAGAGGTGTGGGGGTGAGAGGAGTCACCGGAGACAGAGTGGTGGATAGATTGAAATCCACTGCTGAGGGGAGCAGCGGGGAGACAGGAGAGGTCAGCTGCGCCCCGTGGGTCAGCTCCCTGGTGGGGGATTGAACTCGTGCTGCAGTGGCTGCTGATAGCTTCACAGTGCTCAGCTTTAACCTGTTGCGCCACCAGGGAGGTCCCAGAGGTTGTTTTTTAAATTGAAAGTGCAACCACATTCAGACTTCTAAAGAGAAGTCAGATGATATCCAATTCTTTGCGGAATGTGTTCCTTCTGGGGGCTCCCCATGTTTGTGGGCCTGGAGGGTGGGGACAGCCTGCATGGCCCTCACACACAGCCCCAACATCTGTGACTTAACTTCCTTCCTGCTTACTACAGGCAGCCGCTGCTTCCTGTTTGTGTGTTTGCGTGAACACCTCAGCCAGAAGCCCGTCCCTTTATCTAGCAGCAGCAGAGACTGCAGGAGGGTGTGGCGTGGCTGGGAGGACCCACCTTGCTGCTGGGGGTGGGCAGTTCTGGGGTGTCAATCCTGGGCTGTGCCCCTGCCGTGTGCTTGTATCAGGGAACTAAAGAACTATCAGTATAAAGGACGATTTTCCCTTACACCTGCACTTGGATTCTTACTTGAAATTAGTGGTATTTTACCACTAAAATAGCTTTATATCATTTTAAGTATCCATGAAAAAAAAAAAAAAGATGGGTTTTTATGTAGCTTTCCCCCGAATCCCTATTAAAAGACACCCCAGTAATTTAAAATGTTTAGCGTCCAAACCTCGCATACTTTGGCTCCGTGGGGTGGAGCCCAGCATTTAACAAACATCCAGGCTCCCTGTGATCCGGCTAGTGCCGTGGTGACTCACTCAATGCCCAGGCGAGGGAGTGGTGACCACAGTCACCCCAATAACAAGTGGGCAAACTGAGGCTCGGAGCGGCGGCCAGGCAGCAGGCAGCGCAGCCACGGGGGGATCCCGGCCTCTGGCTCTGGCCCTGGGTTCTGGCCTTGCTGACCCTCGAGGCTCCGGGACCCAGCCCGTCACCGCTCCCTTCCAGACATACAGACGAGCTCGGCGGGCGGGAGCGTGCGCAGGCCGATGCGGCGACAGGAGCCAGTCCTCTCTCCTGCTCGGGGCACAACGTTGACCTCCCAGGCCCTCCCAGGGCAGAAAAGAGCTCAGAGAAGCCTTGGGGTGCTTGCTGCCTGGCATCAGGGCCCAGGCAGTGGGGGACCTGAAGGGTATCTTGACAAAGTGCCTCTGACTGCTCCCCTGAGGGGACCCCAGGGAGGAGGCCTGGCCCTGGGCTGAGGGAGTGGGGGCTTCTGGCTTCAGTCCCTCAGCCACAACAAGGACACTACTGCCCGTGGCCAGTGGAGCGGGGGAGAGGGAGGCAGCTGGGCCCAGGTGAGGGCAGGGGCAGCCTGCCACCCACCGCCGCGGCCGGGCTCTCCGGGCCTCTCTGTCCCCAGCCTGCGGCTCTCCGTGTGTGTGGCGCAGGTGGTCAGTCACACCACAGCTGCAGGACCGGCCTTCGGCAGACGGCTGTGCCCAGCAAATATGTCCAGGGCCACACTGGCTGGCTGGGGGGAAGCAGCGGCTGCCCTGCAGTCACCTCTACTCCACCCAAGCTCCCAGGCCACCAAGTGGAACCCCGAGGGGAGCCCCACTAGCTCCTGTGTGCCCAAGCCCCTCTCTTGCCCTGAATGAGGGGTCTCCCCTCCAGAGCTCTCTCCCGGGCCCTCCCCAGTTCCTGCCCCTAAAGCTGCCAGCCCCACCCCCAGGCTGCCAGGACACGGGCTCAGGCTCCCACGGTGAACTCAAGCTTTATTGCCACGCAGACCCTCCTGTTCCCTCCTGGCCAGCCCTGTGCCCAGGAGGAGACGGTGGGTTTGGGGAAGCAGCCAACCAGGGCCGGGAGGGCCAGCGTGGAGGGAGGGGTGGACACGCCCCACCCCAGGCTTCCCTGAGTGGTGCCCAGCCCCAGGACCTGGAGGCTGGTCTGTGCCTGGGGGAGGGGGCTCATTCCGAGGTGACACCCCCCCGAACCGCCCAGGCACCGGGGGCAGGGCACTCCACTGAGACCCTGCAGTCCGCCATGCACCCATGGGCGCAAGGAGCAGGAAGAGCGGCTGTGCATAGGCAGCCACGGGTGCAGTCCCCAGAGCCCAGGCGACTCGGGTCAGCAGTCCAGGCCGATGGACACCAGCAGGTCCTCGAGCGCCCGCAGCCGCTGCTGAGCCTCCTCAATGGCGCTGTAGGTCTGCACCGTGCTGGCCACATGGAAGCGGATGTCGTCCACCAGGGGGATGGAGTCCGTCTCCTGCCGGGCCGCCACGGCCGCCGCCTCCTCCCTCACGGCCTCGGCAAAGTCCTCCCTCTCCACCAGCTGCGGACAGGCCGGCTCAGGGCACGTCCACTCCCGCTCAGCCCCCACCCACTGGAGCGCCGCGGCCCACCTTCTCGATGACCTTGGCCATGAACTCTGTGCACTGATCCTCGAGCCGCGCCAGGCGGAACAGCTTGGCCACGCGCCACACGCCCACCACGCTGTCCTCGTCCAGCAGCTGAGCCAGGCTACGTCCGCACAGTCGCTTCAGGCCGGGCAGCAGGTACATGTCGGCCACGCTCAGCACGTCGTAGGCCGCTTCAGGAGGCAGCTGCCATGAGGGGAGAGGTGAGGGGAGATGCTGGGTCACCAAGGCCTTGCAGGGGCCCAGAGGCCAAGGCTGGGGACAGAGGACGAGGGGGAGCAGAGGAGCCCGGGGGGTGGGGGGCCCAAGTCCCAGGCATCTCTGTGGGCCAGGCCAGGCAGCAGGCAGGGCCTTTCCGGGGACGTTAAAGACCTGAGCCACGCAGCAGGCCTGTGACCTAGGAGTGAGATCCTGGACTGGTCACTCCATGATCCCTGCCCGTTTCCTGTCTGTGCGGTGCAGGGAGCCAGGCTGGCCGCGGAGACTGGGCTATCCAGCTCCTGCTCTTCCTGCCCCCACGGTGTACCCCAGGCTGGGGGAGGCCATGCTCAGCTCCTGTCCAGACTGCGGCAGGCCAGGGAGCGGGCTGCAGACAGGACAGACCTTTGCCGCCGCATCCCAGGCTGCGAGCACGTGGCGTGCCCCTTCATCTGCTGAAGACTTGAGGAAGTAACAACTGTGAGGCCCCATTTTATAAAGGGGGAACCCGAGGCATGCAGCTGTGAAGGGCTTGGAGCCACTGGAAGCTGCCTACGAGGGGGCGAGGCTCCTGTAGGAGCTGACTGGACAGGCCAGAGCCTGGACAGCTGCAGCAGGCAGGATGTTAAGGAGGTGAGAGGCTGGGCCCAGCGGGGGGCCCATCAGAGGCAGGGGGAGCAGCCAAGCCCCTGGACAGGGGGGCCGGGCCGCCCCCCTTATGCCACAGTGACAGTGGCCCCGCTCCCCAGCTCACCTCCTGGGCAGCTACGGCTCCCTCTTGTGCCGCTTCTGGCTGCTCACAGCTGAAGAGCAGCGCCCCCGCCTCATGCAAGACCCGGCCCACGCAGCCACCCGCCTGGCCGGCGCCCCCCGGGCCTAGGCCCGCACCTCCGTGTGGTCGCTGTAGATGTAGTAGAGCACGTGGGTGAAGATGTCGGGGGAGATGCCGTGCAGGGTGATGGCCGGGAGGCCCCCCGCGGCCTCTAGCTCCTCGTTCTCACAGAAGTGGTCATCCAGCAGGGCCCGGAAGTAGTCGCTGCGTCCACAGAAGAAGGCCTGGGGGAGGCTGGATTCAGGAAGGACCAGGCCAGGGCTGTGCCCGGATGAGCTGGCCCAGGGCCTAAGGTGGGAGCGGGCCGGGGGGACGGGGACGGCACCTTGTGGCAGAGGAAGCTGCAGTCGTTCACCCGGAAGCAGACGTCAGGACAGCTGTTGAAGCCATCAGGACAAGGGAAGGGCAGCTCCCCGAGATCGCCCTGGAGCCGGAAGAGGACGCGCCATCAGAGCAGGCCAAGGAAGAGTGATGGGCTCCACCAGGACCCTGTTCTGCTTTGATTCCCAGAGGACGAGCGAGGCCCCGTTTGCAGATATAAACACAGAAGCAGTAAACGTCAACACTCAAGCTCAGCAAAAAGGACAGGCTCAAGGTCACCCAGGAGCTGAGCCCGGGGTGCAGGCCCCGCCACCACGGCCTAGCCCGCAGGCCCACGCGGGCCCCCTGCCTTGGGCCCGGGCTGCGCTGCTTACGCGGAGCTGAGGGGGCAGGGCGCAGTCGGCCAGCAGGGCCAGGTCCTCCCGGAGCCGGGGGTCCAGGGGCGGGGGCTCGATGGTCAGCACCTTCACGCACGTGCCTGGCTTGGATGCCACTGCGGAGGGAAGAGACTCCTTCAGGAAGCCAGTCACCCCCAGTTCCCGCCTGAGGCCCTGGACCCCGAAACCTGGACACACCGAACTCAGACACCTTCTCGCACTTGGCTTCCAGGTCACCGAGGAGGTCCCACAGCTGGCACTGCTTGGCCAGGCGCTCGCAGTCACTGACGTGCTCCACACCCACGTCCAGGCGGCCTGAGTGTGGCGGGAAGCTCAGGGCCTAGGTGCGCTGGGCTGTCCCCGGGCGCAGCGTCAGCACGGTCCCTCCCGCCGGCCACTAGGCTGGGGCCTGGCCCCTCCCGCAGCCTTAGGCCCGGGCCCGGCACGCCCAGGCCTACTTGCAGCCTGGTTTCCCCATCAAGAGCTGACACCCAAGGTCTGCAGGCCCAGGAGCGAGCAGAGGGCCTCGTCTCTGGTGGAGCACGCTGATCCTGAGCAGGTCCACCAGCCTCGTTATAACCCCCCGGGGGGCGGCTGGATGCACCCCACGCTGCAGTCCCGAGGCAGCCCAAGGCGACAGTCAACCCGCGGCCACACCTGGGTGTGCTGCCAGACAGAAGCACACCCCCTCCCGGGGCCCGCCCCGGTCCTGGGGTCACCTGTGTACAGGTACTGTAGAAGGGCCCCAAAAGCCACAGGGTTGATCTGTGGGCAGAGACAGAGAGGTTAGTGGCAGCTGCCAGCACACCCCCGCTGCTGTCCCTGGGCAGCCTGCTGACCCTCCCGCTCCCAGGGCCGCACCAATGGGTGCCTGAGGACCACAACGCTCTTGCCCTTCCATTTGGTGTCCAGCATGTTGGCGAAGTAGGTGCTGCGCGCGCCCAGGACACAGCGATGTGCCCGGAAGGGCTTCCCGTGTACCACGAAGACCACGTCGCTGTGGATGCCCTGCTCCAGGAGCCTGGAGGGGCAGAGGGGGTGCGCAGCTTCAGCCCCATTCTGTCCCACAGGAGAGTCCACCACCCCGCGAGGCCACGTGCACGGGCCACCCTGCACCCCTTCTCACCGCTGCAGGAAGTCGTCATAGTAATCCCGCCTCCGGCACGAGGCTGTCACCTGCTTGTAATCGCGCAGGGCCCGGCGGATGCCGTCGCTCAGTGCCCCGTAGAGGCAGCGCTCACCATCAAAGGTATTGGCCTCACAGCGGGCTCCTGGGGGCGGCAAGGCTCCCCGGTCAGCAGGGTCCTGGGGCTGCTTGCTGCAGCTGGGGAGGGGCCGCAGGGAAATTCTAATCTCCTTCACTCTCCTCCCCTCTTCCCACAAGCTGTAAGCCCCGGAGACCCCTCCCCAAATTACTCGGGGCCCCACTGGCCCCCACACTTCCCTGCCCGGGCCCAGAGACACAAGCGCATTCGTGTGCACTCACACACATCTCCATGCATGGACACAGACCACACTAAGCTGAAAGCAGGCTCGCAGCTCAGCCTGTCTGTTATCAGGGGCAACACGCAGAGACCCATGACGTGAAGGAGCTGGCCATGCAAAGACCTGGGTAGGGTGGCCTAAGGAGGGCAGTGAGTGCAAAAGTCCTGAGGCAGGGGCAGTCCCGGTGCCGGAGCTCCGGAGACACCTGAGCTCCATCCCTAGTGCGGCCAGAAAGTCACTGGCGCGTCGCCGGGCTGCAGTACCGCGAACGGACTGTAGGTGGGGAAAGGGGCAGCAGGGAGACCAGAGGCAGCTGGTGAGGGTCCAGGCAGAGGGGCTGCGGTGAGCCGGTGGCAGCGGTGAAGGTGGGAGGTGGTCAGATAGGAAGGCTGATGACTACTCGCGGGTGGGACGCAGGGAGCAGGGAAAGTGGCCACGGCCACGGCCACGTCTCAGAGGTGCACGCGCCTTGGAGCCCACCCACCGCGGCCCTGCGCTCACCATTAGCCAGAAGGTAGAGGACCAGCTCCTCGTGCCCACACAGGCAAGCGTAGTACCTGAGGGAGGGAGGGCGGCGCGCTCGAGGCACAGGCAGGACCCCGGCCCGCAGCCCCCCCGCCCCCCCGCCCTGGCACTCACAAGGGGGTGCTGTCCCACTTGTCCCGCACATTCACTTCCACATCCCGCTGCTCCAGCAGGTACCTGAAGGGTGGGGTCAGAGCCTGTGTCACAGGGCTCACGCTCTGGGAGAGGAGAGGGGGGGGGCTCCCCCAGGGCATGACAGGGGCCCAGTAGGCCAGAGCGGAAAGGCGGTCCACACAGGCCAGTGCCCACCGGTGTGGGGGTCGGGCAGCGTGCTGCCGCCGAGTCTGACTGGCCTCAAGGCACTGGAAGAAAGAGGAGGTGGTGACGGGACACCTGCCCCTCCCAGAGCCCTCTGGCTCCTTGGGGTGCAGGGCTGGCTGGGGACAGTGGCGGCAGGAGACCAAGGAGAAGCTGCTGCCGGCATTCTAATAGTGTGGATGTGTCAAGAGAAGCCGTCAGATTCTAGAAGGTGGAAGTTACAAGATTCAGTCGCTGATGGGGTGTGGGAGGTCAGGAGGGCTCCGAGGATGCTCAGGGAGGCAGCAGGCTGAGGCGGGGCCTGGGAGCCGGCTGCGTGGATCCTGGGAGTGCTGAGCGGCTCTCGGCTCTGGGGGTAGCAACTGACTCCTAAGGGGCACCTGAGGCTGGGCAAGGCTCACGGGGTCGGGTGGGGCCAGGAGCAGAAGCCCTGGACCAGCCCCAGTGGTGGTGGGTGAGTGGGGCAGGAGCGGAGAATGGGTAAGGGCCAAGGAAGGAAGAGACCCCACATTCGCCCTCGGCTGGCCAGTGAGCTGGCCATTCCAGCGTCCGGTCTGCATCTAAGAGTGTCGGGATCCCCGGGGCTGGAGGACCACTGGATGCTGGGCAGGCCGAGTCCAGCGCGGCAGCGGTGAGTCGCCTGGCGCCCGCCGGCCCACTGCGCAGAGGCGCCCTCTTCTCTACCCCTCCCTGGGCTCCGCGTAGCAGCGGCCCTCTGCGACCCCGGCGGCAAAGCGCCACCCGTCCCCGCGCGCGGCTGGCGGAGGCCCCAGGGAGGCTCGTGTTCCGGCCGGGAGCCCGGTGGAGGGTGGTCTGCGCTGGGTCCGGCGCCCGCCGCCCGCCCGCCCCGCGTCACCCACTGCACGCTCGGAGCCACGGGCACTGCTGGGCGCCGCACCCCACCCCTGTCCGCACCCTCCCGGGGCTGCGGCGTCCTCACCGCACTCGGCCTACATCCCCTTTCCTGCAGCTGGCGAAGAGATCGCTGGTGTCCATGGTGCGGTCGGCTCGGACCCGAGTCGAACGACCTCAGGCGGCGGCGGAGCGCCCCGGCCGGATGTAAACACGCGCGGCCCCGCCCGCCCGCCCGCCCG
>NW_004567134.1:12118517-12138643 GCF_000260355.1 Condylura cristata | reverse complement strand
AGCTGCCGGAGCCCTCACAGGTGCGTATCCTCCTCGAACACGTCCGAGTCCTCTGGGTCCCGCTTGCCCGCCATGAGCGCGCCCCAGCCCCCCGGGCCGTTGACAGCCCCGCCGCCGTTCAGGCTGGGCTGCTTCTCCTGCATCTCCGACTGGCTGTCGCTGGCCACGTCCAGCGTGGGGTTGTCGTGGCAGCCGTTCTCCACGAAGCGCAGCTCCTCGCCGTGCGACTGGGGTGGGGTGGGGGGGATAGGGGGCGACGAGAGGGCTGCTGGGTGGGCAGCGGCTGCCTGCGCCCCCCACCCGCCCCTGCAGGTGCAGGCTCCAGGCCTCTTGCCCTTGCCAACAGCCCATGACCTTGAACGAGTCACTTAAAGGTGCCTTCCCTCAGTTCCCTTCTGTACCCCAGCTCAGCACCCTCCTTAAGATAATATCGCCGAGCCCTGTGGCTTCCCTCCCGTCTTCCCGTCCCTCCCAGCACCAGGAGCTGCCTGGCACTTTAGGACCTGCCCCTGCCCTCTCCTTTAGGAGTAAACCGCCAGGTTGCCTGAGCCTCCTCTTGACCCTCCAGGCACCCAGGCCCTCTCTGTGGCATCCAGGGAAGCTGGGGCCAGCCCTGCACCTCCAGCCCGTCAGCAGTGGTTCCGGGCAGAGGGGCAGTTGGCGCCCAGCTCAGGATCAGGGCTTGCCTTCCACGCCAGGCCCTTCGCTGCAAGCCCCCACGCTGGGGGACCCCGGCTCTGGTGGCTGCGCCTGCCACACACCACCCAGCCCAGGCCCCAGGCCTCGCGCCGTCAGGCTCACCACGTGTTTCAGTTTGGGCAGCCGGCGCTGCCAGCAGTTGTAGAGCAGGCCCAGCACGATGATGACCACGCAGATGGCGCCGATGACCACCAGCACCACAAAGAGCGTCCCGTAGTCGCTGCGCACCTGGCTGGCCTGCGCCTGGCAGCTGCTTGTGGTAGAGTAGTTCTGGATGCCAATCTGGGGTGGGGGAAGGGTCCAGGTTCCTGGGTGCCAGGGCTCCACCAGGCTGGTGAGGTGGGGGCTCAGACATGGCACAGGCTTTGAGCTGGCATGACCCTAGCTCCGGAAGCCCCCTCAGAGGCCCGACTGTGCCGTCAGGGACGTTGCCTCTCCCCACCCCTTTCGCCTCTCACCTCTACCCCAGCCTCCCCTCCCTCCCCTCGGGGCTCTGCCCCACCCTGACCCTGCGGAGCAGAAGCCTGGCTCTGGATGCAGCCGGCTGCTGGGGCGTGACCACACTAGGAAGCACCCACACCTGTCCTCTCCCTTGTAAGCAAGACCAGTGGGGGCGCTGTGAACTCTCCGGTGGCCTCCCAGGAGTCAGGCCCCTGAAGCACTGGGGCTCCCTGGGGGCAGGAGCCGCTGGGATCACTGCCCATGAAGGACCAGAAGACAGTGCAGGGAGACAGAGACGTGGGGCCCGGGGACGGCGTCATGGGCCACCCCGAACCTCCCAGCCCCCTCTTCCCACTGCAGTGTCCCGAGCGCACAGCTCATCTTGGGTGGCCGGAGACCACTATGCCCCGCAGGGCCAGGCGCTCCCTCCGCTCAGGAGGGCAGTGTGGGCACGCAGGGCCGTCATCAAATGACAGGCGACAGGGTGAAGGTGCACTACTGGCTCCTGGTGAGAGGCCGGGGGTGCCCTTTCTGCCTTGGGTGCCCCCTTCTGAGGCAGGTATTCGGCTCTTCTTTGGCTTCTGTGAAGCGCACATGTATTCCCAGTACCTTTTTTTTTTTCCTGTTGACATTTAAAGTTATTGAGGGTCAGTTTTTCTTACTTGAATTGACAAAATTTACCCCTAAGATACTTCTGAAGGCCCAGTGTACCTTTTGGCCAAATCAGCCTTTACTGGATGTCCAGTAGAGCCAGAATGGCCAGGGGTCAGAAGAAGAGAAAGGAGAGTGTGTATAAAAACGTCAAGGCTAGCCCAAGCGTCCACCAGTCACTGGCCTCCGCCCCTGACCGTGCACCCAGAATTACACAACTAGAAAGGCCCACAGGGCCACCAGGTGGTTCAGAGGAGCACCGCAGTGCAAGGCCCCGCCTCTGGGTGATTCCAGCCCAGCGCAGCCTCTCCTCTCCTGCTCACGAACGAGCTTCTCAGGCACCCCCGTCCTTCTTGGGGCTTCAGCTTGCAGCTTAACTGGAGTGCCAGTAGTACTCATGAGGAAGTCTTAGGGCGCTCATCATCAGTGAGGGCTGAGAGAACCCAGCAGTCTGGGGGACAGTAAGCACTGAGTGTGCTTATCATAAACCAGCCACCACAGAAACCACCTCAGCCTGGCAGTGTCAGAGGGGCCTCTCCTCACTGCCAGCAGGTATGGCAGGCCCTGGGGAGGGAGGGCCGTGGACAGTGGGTGTGAAGGGAGGGCCGTGGACAGTGGGAGGTGAGGACGAGGCGCGGGAGGGGCCCGGCCCAGCAGCAGGGGCAGGGGCTGGCCAGCCTGTCTCCACAGCCCCTGCTCCAGAAGGGCCAGGCTGCCGGTCAGGGCACCTCTCTAGATGGGGCCCCCAGCAGGCGGCGCCCTGGCGACCCCAGGAATACCTGGTGAATGTCTCCCGACCCGTGCCCCTGCTTCCGGGCACTGAGCTTCCTGACAGGCAGCGTGCTCTGCCAGCCCTCTAGGCTGCTGCGCAATTCCGTGTCAGATGTGGCGTTTTCCCATTATCCACCCTCTGAGGCCCCACCATGTCCTCTCCTGACCGTCCTACCCGACCCTGCCACCACCGACACCCAGCTGGTATTAGGGTTCACACCTGCCCCACTCTCCACTGTGGGCCTTCCGAGGGGCCCGAGGAGACGCGGCCTGCCTCCTGCCCTCAGCAGGCCCTGTCCTAGGGCTGGACGAAGGGAAGGCCTGCGCTTACCTCCACCAGACTCCTGCGGATGTCGCCCAGCATGGAGAGGACATCTTGTGTGGGCACCACCCCTGGGGGAGACACCAACCGTCGTGAGGTCTGCGTTGGCTACGGAGGCGCTCCCCACGGCTCCCGCTGAGCGCCCACGGCCAGCTGCACAGGCCTCTCGGGCTCGCACGCGCTGCGCCTCCCGTTAGCGGGGCTCATCAGTCCTGCTCGCCGCACGCAGCGCTGCCCGCGCCCGCCCGCCTTTGCCTGCTCGGCCTCCTCCCCTGTGCGGGGCACCCCGGCTGTCTGTGCCCCCGACTCAAAGGGGGAGTCCCAGAACCTCCTTCTGCCACGGAGCGCCCCGAGCCCTGCCGTGCAGCCTCCCTGCGCTGTGGCCCTGCGCCCTGCTGCCCTCCTGGGCGGCCGGCACCCAGCCCCGCCCGCCCCTGCGCACACCCTGGCTCACCCTGCTCGCCCACCAGGGCCATCAGAAGGTGCTGCTCCTTCTCGCTGGGCTTGCTCAGGGAGATGTGCCAGTCCCCGTGGCGGCCGCTGCCGTGGCGGGGCAGCACCTCCTCCACCAGCGCCAGGAGCTGCAGGCCCCGGTGCTGCCGGAACACCTCCTGCGGGCAGGGAGCCGGGGCTCGGTGAGGGAGGGGGGCTGCTGGCCGCCACCTCCGGGCCTGGCCCCACCCCCGCTGCGCCACACTCCGGAGCGGGCGGCTGCGGGTGGCTGCTGCTTGGGGCAGCTGCCCGGCAGCTCCTACAGCCAGAGAGGCCGTGGGCGCCGCCTTTGGGTGGGGCTGTGGGGCACTCAGAGAGTTTCTTTGTTTCCTCAGGCCTCCAGATGCTCGTCCTGCCCTGGCCTCACCACAAGGAGCGTGTGCGGCCCACACACAGGTAAACTGGGGGGCCGGGTGCCCACAGACCAAGACCAGCCCACGTCCAGGGAGCAGGGAGCATAGAGGACTGGGAGGACTGTGCTGCCCAAGTTGGCCGGGGGTTCGGGTGTGCAGCGGGGAGGGACCGCGCGGCAGGGTTTCCCCCCAAACTCAGGAGCAGTGGGATGTGTTCTAGCTACGCCCGTCTCTGGCCTGCCATGGTAGATGGCACTAGAGTGGGTGAGTCGGGGGCAGTAACAGCTCACAGGTGGCTGGTGAAGGAAGACAAAGATGGTTCAACCACCTGAAGCAGGGCTGGGAGCAGGAAGAAGGGGTCGGAGACTGCTCTCTCCTCCTGTCAGGTTTTGCCTGGTGTAAATGTAGTCATGCATGAGTGAAAACACAGGGCTGGCCCAGGACAGGAATCAGAGTGGTGGGCCCTTGCAGAGGCCCTTGCCTCTGCTCACGCCACCATTGCCGGCCGAGCCTCCTCAGCGGCGAGGTCCCTCTTGGACACTGGCTGCTCCCCATCCATAGCCCACCCGCCACCTTCCCTTCGGCAGCCTTGCCCCTCCGGTACCTGGCCTCCAGAGTGCCAGGCCATGCCCTCTCCCGCTGCTCAGCTCTCTCAAGCACCCTGCTGTGGAGATGGGAGCGGGCTGCCCAGGCACAGGCATCTCACCAGGCCACCCCTGTGGGGTCCCTCTGATGCCAGCTGTATTTCTTCTAGAACCCAAGCCTTGGGCTGTGCTGGTTACCACACCTGAAGTCCAGCAGGATAATAAAGGACAAGGTCAGGCTTGGCATTTGCTGGCCTAACAGGAAACCGAGTCAGTTGTAAGTGTGGTCCAAGGTCGGTACCTGGAGATAGCCGGCACAGAGAGGGAAGCTCCAGTGCCTGAAACGGCTGTCACGCGTGTGTGTGCACGTAGGAAGCGGTGTGCCCTGCCCCTGCCTCAGCTGCCCAAGGTGCAGATTTTGTGGCCCAGCAGCCTCGGTGCTGGCAAGAGGACGCCCTTCCCGCAGCAGCCGGTCTCCCCACATCTGGCCCTGTGCCCCAGCACGTGTGCATGCCCCCCCTTTCCTCGGTAGAGCAGGGACTGATGCCTGCTTCATACCACGTATTTTGTGGGTGGAGACTGAGTGGGGTGGCAGGCGGAAGCCCTGGTTTTGGAATCAAATAAATCTGGGTCCAAAACTTGGTCCTGCACTTGCCAGCTCCATGATCAGTAGCAAAGTACTGCACCTCTCTGGGCCCGAGTCCCCCAACTGACAACAGAGGCTTTGGTCTCAACCTCCTGGACTTACTGTGAGAATTAAAAGGAAAATGGTTACTCAGGTGTGACAACTGGATACCCCTAACAAAAAGAAAAGCCTCCCCAGCTCGTACTTCACACCTCACACCAAAATCAAGTCCAGCCACTCTAAAGGACTCTAAAGCTTTAGTCATAAGCACAGAAAGCTATCTTCACGGTGTTGGGTAAAGTCAAGGTTAGGAAGAAGAAGTTAAACCCAGAAGAAAGGAGTGGAAATGTAAGGAAACATGTGAGCAAAGAAAATAGAAAATGTCTTGAGAAAATGACTAATGTTCCACGTCATTAATCACTACCAAAGTGCAAATCAAATCCGTGAGCTCCCACCCCACAGAGGTCAGGCAACTATCAGAAATACAGGCGGTGACAAGTGTGACTGCGGATGTAGATGCTGGAGCTCTGCTCACAGCTGGGCGCGGCTATGAAAACAGTATGATGGCTTCTCAAAAAATTAAACACAGAATTACCTAATGCGCTCAAAAGAATTGAAAGCAGGATGTCAAAGGTATCTGCTTACCCATATTTCAATAGCTGGAGGTAGGAGCCACACAAGTGTCTATCGGCAGCTGAATAGATAAATAGACAAGTAAGATGTGATCCGTACATTGGGCAGAATACTATTCAGCCTTGAAAAGGAAGGTAATTCTGACACATATAAATCACTGGGAACCCTGAGGACGTTATGCTATGTGGAATAAACCTGCCACAAGAAGACAAACGCTTGATGGCTCATTTACACGAGGCTCCTACGGTGGTCAAATTTAAAGAGGAAGTTAGAATGGCTGTTACCAGAGGCTACCGGAGAGTGAAAAGGAAGGTTGTAATTTGAATGGTATAGAGTCTTAATCTGGCAAGATGAAACGTTCTGGAGATCTGTTTCACAACTATGTGAATACACCTAATACAAGTGTGTATTTAACGATGGTTAAGAGGGTAAGTTTGACGTTAGATGTCTTTACCACAATAAAAATAATCCACCATAAAAAAATAATAGTGACTAACTAGGTAGATGTTAATTTAGAATCATGGAGCAGACATGAACAGGGCAGCAGAATAAAAGCATCATGATATCAGCATATCATCTGGAGAGAAAAGCAATGGTAATTCTCCACGTCACTGCTCAAGTCAAGTCTACACTCCAAACCCCAAGGGTCCCCCGTACCTACGCCGTGTCTCTAACGGCCATTTCCCAAAAGAAGGATCGGGGGCTTCGTGGAGGGATGTGGATTCCGTGGTGGGGCAGGAATGTCCAAGGTGAGCCTGCACCAGAAAGCAGGGAAACTGTGAGACATCAGTAGATTGTTCAAAAGGAATCAGAACCCAATTCGAAGGGGCTTTCACGGGTCAAAGATGGGGCCTCAGTTCACCTGTTTATCATGATGCTGGGCAAAAAGAAAGCTACCTCATTGGTTGAACTATATACATTTGGCTTAAATATATACATTTCCCTCAGATCCACCAAACATAAGTACAGAACTTTTTCAAGATCCGAAGCCAGAGACGAACAAAACAAAGCAGAAGAGGAGATAAAAGTAACAAAATGTGCACACTGGAAGCAGATGGAGGAGTCCGATTTTCTCCCCTTCGCCAGCCCGAAAGAGAAGAGACCTGAGCCAAAACAGGGAGGCTAAGAAGCACAGACTCACAGGCCGAGCTCCCAAACGCTCCGGAAGCAGCAGTGCTGGTTACCTTGGAAGAGAGGTGAGAAAGTTCCTAACAGTAGGAAAGCTTTCTGAAAGTGTGTCCAGGGAGCAGCTGGGTGCACAGCTTCGCCAAGCCTGCACAGCCGACGACTGTCCCTTCTCCCAGCAGAAGACAGAAGCTTATTCTTCAGAGGCAAAGGAGAGGGTCTCTGACCTCGGGGACACAGAAGAAGCGTGGGAGGGCTCGTGGGCAAATGACCAGGGGACACCTCGGAGCAGGTTTTCAGACCCAGCGACTCCCCACCTCCGAGCCTGGAGTGCTGGCAGTGGCCTTTACTCCCAGAGGGCAGAAGTGCCCTCTTAAGAGTCTAATCGCCGGGGAGAGAACCTGAGGACGAGGACATCCTCACCCAGGCCCTCCTGGGAAGCCACCAGCAACATGCCCCGCCGAGCTCAGAGCCTCCAGCAGGGTCCTGATGGCCTCCCTAACAGCTCAGAGGAGCACCCACAGACAGTGGAGGGGTGCACGGGCGAAACGGCATGGGCTGACTGGCGGGGAGGCCAGCTGCACAGGGAGAAAGAAGGGAGAAAACAGCTTCTTAAAAACCCATACCTGAATCCTCAGGGGCAAGATTCTGCACACAGGAACACAATTCTTTTAAATTAAAAACAGTGGGGAGCAAGAACGAAAGAGCCCCTAGAAACAGAGAAATGAGAATGGCATTCTGCCCTCCCTGGCGAGGCCGTGCCCTCTGGCCTAAGGCTCATCTGCCACGTGGACTGCCCGCGCCCCGGGCCTCCCAGCCCCTCACAGCACTCACACAGTCTATGTTCTCCGTCATGTTCAGAATGATGTAGTTTTTCCCCGCCAGGTTGCTCCAGTCTTTGCAGATGACCTGTGCCGCGGACAAAGGAAGCTAGCGTTACAGGGGCGGGGCCAGCACGGCAGCTCTGGCGGGCAGCCGGTGAGGCCCAGGCAGGCCGAGCTGCCAGCCTCTGCACAGCGGCGCGCCAGGGATCCAGCCCAAGGTGTCAGGGACCAAGCAGAGGGTGTCTGGGGGAGAGGAGGAGACCAGAGGCGACGCACGGGAAGAAGGGGGTGTGCGAGGGGCCAGACTGCAGAGGGCTTGTCCGGCTGCAGGTGTTCAGGGGCAGACTTGTACAGAATGTTCTATGGGCAGAGGCAGGCACCGACTGGGGCCCCCTTTCCTTTCCTCGCGGTGCAGGTGAATGTGAGCGCTGGCTTGGGCGTCGTCTGTGGGCACATGTGTGCTGGGTGGGGGAGGTGAAGAGGAGAGCTGATGGTAGGGGCGTGGCGACGGGAGGAGCCCAGGTCACAGTTACGTGCTCTCTGGAAACCACACGCCGCACGCTGCTCTCAGGGCTTTTGACTTGCTTGTAAGTGCGGGCAGAGCGCTGCTGCCGGCGGCCAGGGAGCTGCAGGAGCGGTGGGCTGCGCAGGCAGGCGCTCCGCTCCTGCAGCCTCCGGTGGCAGTGGCCGCACGCACTGGTACCTTACCTGAGTAGAATCCCAGGGTATTCTGGACTGAGCTTCAGCGGCCTGCCCTTCCCGGGACTGCTGGCTGAGGTCTTCTTGCCCCACAGTAGCCGAGGAGGGCGTCAGGTCCACGTCTCGGGGGGCTAGTGGGAGAGAGGCTGAAGCTCCAGGATAAAGGGGGTCTTCATCTGGGGTCTCAGCCCCACTGGGAGCCTCAGTGTGAGGGAATGCAGCCAAGGACGGCCCCTCCCCTTGCTTGCCAGCCAACCCGGCTGCTCCCACAGTGACCTCTTCACTCGCCTCCTGAGGGGCCTCAAACTCTACCCCGTGCCCTGCAGCCGGCAGCACTGTGGCCCCTGCCTCCTGGCTGGTGAAGTCCTGCCCTCCCGGGGTCACTGTACTTGGGGTGACTGAGGGCGGTGACAGGCTCGGCTCCATGCTGCTTCCCACCTCCACGCCAGAGGAGGCCGGGTCCCCAGAATCTTCATGCCTTTGTCTGGGGGTCCCTGGGGTCTGGCTGCTGCTGGTGGAAGAGAAGTCGTGAGCCTCAGTTTGGGTTTCCTCGTGGGATTCATTCACAGGTAGCAGCTCCTCTTCCTCCTCCTCCTCTTCCTCCTCCTCCTCTCCCTCCTCTTTCTCCCGCTCCTCTTCCTCCTCCTCCTCTTCCTCCTCTTCTTCCTCATCTTCAGGAGCCATGTGCCAGGGTGGCTCTACCAGATTCATCTTGGGCAAGGGAGAGGGCAGGCTTGGCACCTCTTGGCCCTGGCTGGTGTCTTCGATGGGACCTGCCTTCTCAGTTAAGTCTGGAAAAACGTAGTCTAAGAACAGAGATGGACAGTTCATTCACTCATTTCATCATGTACTCACCTGACCAGTATTTGCTGTGCAGATGATACCAACAAGCAAAGGCTCTCACGGGCACAGTGGGGGCCTGGACCACTGTCATGTTGGAAAAGGTGGGGGGCAGGCTGCGTAAGAGGAAGGAATGAGACTGCAGGGAAGCAAGGCCAGGCTGGCTGTCTTTCCTTTATAATAAAAATGTAAAGATTTGCAACTAAAAGTCCACTTGCACGGGACATCTGGAGTAAAGTGAAGGTTTGCTGAGCGCACCCCTCAAGATAGCTTGGCTAAGTACGGCGCATCTCCTCTCTAGTGCTTGTATAAGGGCTTGGGTTTCCTCATCTAGGGATTTCAGCCCTTCTGTGATACTGTACCCCAAAGGCAGAGCCTGAATCGAACCACAGGGGAACACGAGCAAACCAAACTTGAGGAGACTCTGTAAAATAAATGGCCTTTCTGCTTGTGACATACCAAGGTCTCAAGGGACAAAGACAAGCTCTTGGCCAGTGCCCACCCGGCTCGGTAACTCTTCTTTGCTGTAAGGTTGCTCAGTGCCCTGGAGGCCTTAACACAAAACTCATCCTCCCTAGAATGCTTGGGAAAGACAGGTCTCCGGATTGAACTCTGGGATGTTTGTGATCTAGGACCCTTGGTCTGGCTTTCACAAAAACCCAGACGGGAGGATAATTGCTCTAAACTGCGGCACTGGACTAGTCATACTGTAAAGCTGTAAGGGATCCCGGATCCCCACTTTTCCAAGATATTTCCTGGCGGATCCAGTCAGGACTTGGCTCTGGAGGACCGGAACGGAGCGAGGTGACAGGAATAGCATTACCTCTCCCTGTCCATCTGCACTCTGGTCACAACCAGTTTGCTTTAAAGTGGAACTTGAATCACCAGACTAGTTGACACATTCAGAGCTCAAAGAGTTGACAGGGGTTGGAATTCTGGCTCCCTCCCTTCCCCTACCCAGCCCTTGCCTTGGCAAGGCTGGGCACACCCGTCCCTCTGGCACAAGACTAAGATGAAATGACATGAAAAATGCAAAATACCTGGCCTCCAGAATGTACTTTTCTCCCCAACACTATCTCTTAAAGTCACTCCATAGCACTCGGAGTGGGACGAGGGGGCAGGGGAGGGAGTCAGGATCGTGTGTGGCTGTAATGGGATTCTGGGGAGCCAAGTGTCCTAACAGCCAGTGGGACCTAGATGGTTAGATGTCTGGGAGGTAGGAAAGCTGTGCTAGCAACGTGCTTCCAGAACATGTCTTAGCCTCTTTACAGAGAGGCATGTCCGTAATGTTAACCCCCTCCCCGACACCAATTTCCTTAACTCAACCAGACTGGCTAGGTAAGGAACACCCGAGACACCTCCTCCCCAGGAAAAAAAACCCACACTTTCTCTTTGTTTTTCTAATTTAGCCTTCTTTACCTGGGGTTACAAAAGTGTGATTACCCTTTATTTTTGACCCTTCCCATTGGCATTTTCTTTGGAAAACTTTGGATATGCCATATTTCTAAGAATGGTTACAAAATCAACATAGTAGGTACATAATAATGGCTGAATTGAACAAAAGTCACAAACTCGAGGCCAACTGAGGTGACCTGTAAAGTCAGACTTCTTGATTCCAGGGATGTCATTTGACTTCATCACAGCGTTGAACTGTGTCCTCCTTGCACGACGTGACGGCGTGGAGGCAGCAGAGGTCACTGTGATGAAGCCCTTGGGTTTGGACAACTTAGGCTCCCGAGGCCTCTATCGCCCTTAGTCGATAGCTAAGGTGCTAGCTTTTGCTTCCTGAACATAGCACTGCACACTCGTCCATATTTCATCACAGTACTGGGGAGCTTTCCCCAGTGCATCAAGCTCACCCTGGACTTTATCTCTCCCAGGGTGGCCACGATTTTATGAATGACCTTCAGCAGCCACTGAAATATTAATGAACTGATTCTTCTGCTTAAAACGTGGAAATTAAAATGGGCATCAGGGCCAGTGGCCTTGAAAGATCACTTTAGATGTCCCTTTAGGTTAATGTCAAATCACTGGAAATTGTCCCTTGAGTGCAACTCTGAAGCCAGTTATTCAACCAAGTATTAATGAAAAGACACATAATTCAAAATTATTTGTATGAAACAGAGCTGCAAGGGGAGAACCTCTCCTCAGCGTGACGAAAAACTACCGAATGATCAACCTCAGGATGTAAATTAAACGATGACAATGTTTGTGGACTACTAACCTGATACATGTCTATTCTTGGCGATCACTGGCTAGTATTAGACAAGACTGCTGAGAGGAATGGACTCAGGACTCTTGTGGGGCTACCGAGCGTATGAACGAAAAGCTCTGAAGACGTTCTGGAGCTGCAGTTTCAGAAACGCTCACAACAGCTGGGCTTTGAGGACTGCCCTCCCGGGGCAGGCCACCTTACAAGGGCCAGACACAATTGGGCTCTCACAGCACAAGGGACCCACTGAAGAAACGGGAGCCTGTCCGCGTGTTTTATGTATTTCCCCAGTAGGAAGAAAGTCCAGAAAGATACATGCTAAAAGGTTAACATTTGTTAACAGTGTACCTGGCTGATGGGGCTGGGAACTGGTTTTATTTTCTTCTTTTAATGTATCTGCATTTTCTAATCCTCACATGATGATAATTACTAGCATAAAGCAAAGCACAGGGCTTTTTCTTCCTTCCCTTTTTGGTGCGAAGGTGAGTGCTTCCGGCAGCTGGTCCTCCTCTCGGTAGCCATGTTGGTGTGTACAGTAACCTAGAGCTCAACTCATTTGGCAGCAGACCCTGTCTACAAGGGCGCAGAAGCGTGTCCAGATACTAGCAGGCAGCTGGGTGATGGTTCTGCAGAACTCAGAACAGTAACCGCGGTAGTGCAGTAAGTGACTTCCTGTGGCGCAGGTACAGATCTTAGAGTAGAAATCCCAAATTTGAGACTTAGCTCTGCCACTTATTAACTGAATATTAAGTGCCATTTTTAAATCTCCCTAAGCCAATTTCTTTAGCTATAAAGCAGCAATACTAGGAAATGGCTGCTTTTTACAGATTTCATTAGGTGGCAATGAAGTTTTTAGAAATTATATGAAAATGATGCCTGAAGTGTAAGCACTTCATGGCTGTTCTTTACTTAAGTGCAATGTGGTTTATGCCCAACCGTCATTTCATTCCCCTCTTTCTATTAAAGGCAACTCACTTCTCTTTTGCGGGGCACCTCTTGGCTCCTCTGGGACCAGGAATGTGGAGCCTTTCCCTCTGGCTTCAGGGGGCCCTCAAGACCCACGTCTTGGCCAATTGAAGCCTCTGCCCCTAGGGCTTTAAGACTGGTTTTTGCGGTGTGCTCAAGTCCCAGACCAGACTCCTGCGCTACTCTGCAGACTTTCCTGGAGCCCTGGGAAAGCAGAGTTCTGCCTCTGCTGGGTTGCCTCAGGCATGGAGGATGGAGCTGGACCTAGTGGGGGTTTTCTGAGCTGCCGCACAGGAACAGCCTGCCTACGAGTGAAGCCAAGGAAGTGGTGGAGCTCCAGGAAGCAAGGCAGTTCTCACAGTGTTTCAGGCCTGAGCCCCACCTGGCTGGCTCTAGAAACCTACTGGCCCAGTAAACTCCCCGCTTTCCACAGGTCGGGGAGCCTGACTCAGGTTTCTAGAATTTGCTGTCTCCAAAGGGTTCTCTTTTTTCTTGTAGTTCATTCACCAAGAAACTTAAAACTGCAAACAGAGGTCATTTATTACAGGTGTTGGGAAAGGAAAGGGGTGAGGGGTGACCACAGGGCCAGTTTGGGATGAGAAGGACCTGGGTGACAGTTTTGTGAGATGAGGGTGCTGGTGCTAGCTGGTGCAGCGGTACCCACACTCCACCCACTACCTTGTTGGGGCCATGTTTCCCCTGTGATGTCACAGAGTCATACTGGAAAGATGAAAAGAGCTTCTATGTATCATTTCCATGGTCTTACTCTGAGATAAAATAAGTGGAGCTGGGGTAAGGAGAAGAATGTGTGCAAAGAGCCATTATTCAGCTTGTGTTCATGAATGGCAGTTATTTTTACTCTTAAGGGACTGGTGGGAAAAGAAGAGAGATTAAGTAAGTGAAAAGAGGGCCCTCCCTGGTGGCGCAGCAGGTTGAAGCACAGCACTAAGAAGCTAAAGCTGCTTCAACATGAGTTTGATCCCTGCCCCGGAGGTGACCCACAAGGCATGGCAGACCTCTCCTGACCCACTGGCTGCTCCCCTCAGCAGTGTACTCACCCATCTTGCCTGTTCTGCACCTCTGGCCTGTACCCCAGTTCTGTATGCATAAATAAATAAATCTTTAAAAAAAAAAGTGAAAAGAAGGGAGCAGGGCAAATCTGAGCTAATCCAGCGCAAGGACGCCCAGGCCCTCAGGAAACCCTAGGTGCACAGCCATCTTTCCACGGAGGCTCTCTGAGTGACTACTTATATCCAGCAGTCTGAACAGAAGGAAAAGTCCGCTAAGCCTAAGGGCATATAACTGTTTGGTACAAAGTAAAGATTATCTACACGGAGAAAATGAATTTGATCTCTATTTTTTACCACACCCTAAAGTAAATTACAGCTAGAATTAAAAAGAAGGAAAACAAAGATAAAAAGGTAAAAGAAGCCCTCCCTGGTGGCACAGCGGGTTAAAGCACAGCACTGAGAAGCTAAAACCACTTCCGCATGAGTTCGATTCTGGCAAGTTACCCTGAGGAGACAGTCAGAAAGTACCACAGCCTAAAAACATTGTCACAGCGCTAAAGTTGCAGACAATCTAATCATTCCGTTGTCACTAGAGAGAAGCTTGCACCACAGGAAGTGGGCACACGTGAAATCCCAGATCCATGAAGACCTTCGCCTGAATCATGACTGAACATCTAAACAGCAAGCTTTGCACTTCTCTGTAATTTACTTATCTCATAGGCTATAAGCATTGCTTGAATGATACAAGCACAGACCACAGCTCACAGCTCACTGAAGAGTGCTGAATAGTAGAGAAGGGACTTCTGTGCTGATAGCACCCAGAGACCCAGAGAGTTGGCTTTGAAGTGCAGAGACAGCGGGCAAGGGGATGGTTATCTGGCCCTCGCCCAGCCTGCTCACGCTCAGAGGCAATCCGCACACACCCTTGGGTGAGAATGCTACCTGCAGTGGGCCCCAGGTCCAGGCTGGAGTCATTCAGCTCCTCCTCCTCTTCCCAGAAGTACTGCGGGGGCTGCAGAATGCGGGACTCCTCGCTCTCCTCGCTGGGGAAGCCTGAGCCGGGGGCCCCCAGGCCGGCTCCCAGGCCCATGGCCTCACTGGGCTCCTCCGAGTCCAGCGGCTCCAGGCCGGTCGGTAGCAGGAGGTCCAACAGCGAGGTAGAGGTCAGGCCCTCCGGGCCAGGCTCGTCTGGCGCAGCCGCACGCGCGCCCAGGGATGCGCCTGCAGACGAAAGGCAGCCGTTAGGGGAGGCCGGGGCAGACTGGCGTGGGCTCAAAAAGGCTTCGCTCCCTATCCCAGGGGCAAGGGGTTCTCGGGGAGCCCCAAGAACCAACTGACTCAGCATCCACAGGGCATTTGTTAGAAACCTTTGCAAACCTGTGCTAGGTTTGGGAGCACAGATGCAAAGAAGCGGGGGGCCCTGCTTTTAAGGACCTAGCTACATGGTCGTCAGGCTTCTAGCCTGGGCTGGACTTTTCCTCAAAGTACATTAAGAAGGGGATGAGTGTTTCAGCGATATCCTGGACAGCCTAGGCGTATCCATGCTGCAGTGACACGCTGGCTGGAACCCTGGCTCCTTCTCGTCTGACTTATCTAAACATAGAAATAAATGAACAAGAGCAACACTTCAAAGAACACCCCCCACGCTATTTCACTAAGAATAGAGTACAGCTCTACTGACCAGTTTCTACAATTTTATACTAACTTATTTACACTTGTGTTCCGAGTTGCTGTATGTCTGCTGCACAGTTGTTTAAAACCGCTGGGTCTTAGTTTCCTCATCTAGAAAGTGGGGAAGGTGGATGAGATGACCTCCAAACTCCTTCCCATGGTTAACATTCAGTGATGCAGGAGAAAGGTAACATCGGGAGTAATGTCCTACACTCCCCCTGGTGACACTCTGACCCGGCTTGACAGAAGTTCATGGGAATTCTTCGAGAAGCTCACAGTAACCATAAAAGCCAACACTAGAGGTGCATGTGCTTTGCAAGTGTTATCTGAACTCTCATCCTTACAACCTCACGAGACAGTGGCTCACGAGCTCGGCATCACCGAGCACAGGATGGACCACTAAAAAAATAAGCATTCCAGACCATTCTCCTGGAAACAGCTTGTGGAGCGTCTGGGAGGTACGAGAGACCACACGCTCTGTGCCGGTGGGCCGCCAGCACCGCTGTGACGCCCAGTGCCAGGGAAGCATCTGGGCTTGGGGACAAAGGACCTTCGTGATTCAGAAGTGTGCAGAAGAGGCCCCTCCCTGGGGGCGCAACAGGTTAAAGCACAGCACTGTGGAGCTATTGGCCGCCACTGCAGCACGAGTTCGATCCCCAGCCAGGGAGGTGACCACAGGGCGCGGTGGACCTCTCCTGTCCCTCCCGCTGCTCCCCTCAGCAATGTGTTTCAGTCCAGCTGCCTGTTCTGCTCCCCGCTCTGTCTCTGGTGAATCCCCCGTACCTCTGGCCTGTAACCCAGTTCTTGTATGCATAAATAAATAAGTCTTAAAAAAGAAAAGTGTGCAGAAGAGGATAAGCAGGCACTGAAGTCAAACAAGAAGGATGGCGTCATAGCGAGAACTTGGTGCCAGGAAAGCAGTTTGCTTCCATAGCTGAGCGGCTCTGGGTAAGCTACTTCACCAGCTGCAGCCAAGTGTCCTCATCTGTAAAGCAAGGACAAAAACTCCTCAGCCTCACAGAGCAGGGCCAGCAAAGGAGCAAGCACCACACAGTGTGTATAAACCACGCCACAGGAGCAGGCTGCAGAGTCCTGCAAATGTCCGCAGTATTGTCCAGTGTAAAGAACAGAGAAATGGATGTTCTTGGCCTGGAAAAGAGAACACTTGAGAGAGACCATGGTCAGTATCCTCAAATGTAACAAAATGAAAGGGTGATGTGAAGAACAAAGGTTGGAGTTACTCGAGGTGGCTTCAAAGGAAACCCTGGGACAAACGGGTGGAGCGCGGCACGCAGCAGAGCCTCAAAAGCACTGACTCAGAAGCTGGGAATGGCTGTACCACCTCCCCCCACCTGCCTCATCCTAGCCTGCCTCCGGAGATGGAGCTGTCGGAGCCTCTGAGGCAGCTTCTGACGGGGGCGAGGCGTCAGGCGTCCGTGTTACCGTAGCCTTTTGCACAAGTCAGTGTGGCTGCACTTTCCTCACCGACTTGCAACATGTTTCCTGACCACACAGCGATCACCTGGGTGTCTCGAGTGTCTGTTCAACTTTCTCATTCCAGTGCTCTCGCCGCCTCTGAATATAAGGTCTTGATGAATGTTTGAGTAAGTGAACAAATGAATGAATAAACAATCTGATTGAACCCTCTTGTTTTACAGATGAAATAACTGAGGCCTCCTGATAATAAGGTCAAATAGCTCAGTTAATAGAGGATCTGCAATTAGTTGGTTTCTCTCACAAAAAGGGCTTAGAGATGCTCTGCAAAGAAAGACTGCTTGTGAGGCTGGGGACCCTCCCTCCAAGGACACATGAAAGAAGAGAACGTCCCAGATAGAGCCAGTGTTTCATGTGCGCCAAGGAAAGAAGTCGGGGTTGAAGACTAAAGGCTTTACATTCCTCCCAGAGTGCCCGCGGCTCAGGGTCCCCCCGCAAACCCCAACCACAGCTCAGCTCAGAGTCAGGACGCTTCTCTCCTCCTGCAAAAAACCTAGAGTCAGTCAAGCATCCCCCTCTATCTTCACTATCAAGGACCCCCTTTATTTATATTTCTGTATGGACTCTGGAAAAATCTCACTTACAGTTATTTTCTAATTTTTGAAAAATCAGTCAGAATCACTCAACACTGCCAATCAGATAGGACGCCAGTTAGAATCAAACTTCAGTTTTAGGCTGTACTCTTATTGGAGGGAAAACCTGAATTAGATTTTTAGTTGCGCAAAAAGTGGTCTATCCTGTGCCATATATTATGCCAGGCCCTCCCTGGCAAGAGGAAGACACATGATAGCTTTTGCCCTCAGAGAAATGACCATTTTTTGGAAAATGGAAGCCAAGTTTTATATAAAATGCCAGCTGCAGGACAGCCCAACTTTGCAAGTACAGAATTCCTTACGTAGCATTGGGGGAACGGAATATGAGAAAGTGATCTGAGAAAAGTTCAGGCAGGAACGAAGTCAGTGGATGAGAAATGCTTGTGAAAATTAAAAACTAAAAAGTCACAGGCTCCAGGGTCCCTGAGCAGACCACCTTCGAGAAGGCATGAGGTGAGGAACTTCATACGCGCTAGCCTCCAGCAGGTATTCGGAGGAGACACTGGTCCTGCCTTTTTGGAAAAGAACAAACTGACTTCTTGGAATTCCATCTTCTACAAAAGTACTAAAGGATCAAACATAGAACTTTCTCTCAGAGCTGGTAGGAGAGAAGTCCTGGCCCCACTCCCTAAACAGTTTGGATCTCCTGAAACCTGCCCGTGCCTGCTGAAGGCAAGCCAGCCGGGGGTCCTGTCCACCAGTCAGAGAAGCTCTCTGTGCTGAGGACCTGGAGCCGGTGACCTCAGGGGTCAACCGCATTTCCAGGAGGTGGGCAAGCCCCTCCATCCTCTGAGCCTCTCCTCCACTGACAGGGGGGTGAGGCGCAGTCTCCCTCTCACACCTCCCCCTTTCCCCACAGTCTTAAAAACCTCCTGAAAGCTATGTGGCAAAGGAACCTGGCATTCGCTTGGTGTTACATTCCTCCTCCAGTAAGCAGTTCCATTTTTTTGAAGTTATCTCTCCCTACGATGATGACTTTTTCTTTATATAGACCTTGATATTTTCAAAAGCCTTGGCAATGGGTAATTATTTAGGCAATTACAAGAGATTACTTATTTTCAAACTTGCCCACCAGAATAATAGCTGAGACCCAGCCACTGTGTACAGTCACTTTTGTACTTAATAATTAATATGTCTGAATTGAGACCCCTCTCCCCGGATTTAAAATTTCAGAATTATGTTCTATGTGATTGATTTTCTTCCTTTTTTTTTCTCTAGCATCTATAATTTTGTTACAACATCATTGGAAATAGAGAAGGGAGTGAAAAACAAGACACATGAAAAGGACTCAGGGATGAACCTTAAAGAATTGAAACTGTAACCCAAAATAGAGAAAATAGGCAAATGAAGCATGCTTATATCTTGGGGAATGAAAAACAAGGTTCCGGTAATCCCTGTGTTTGATCCTCCTGCAATCTGCTCCTGATCCAGACAGCCTCTTCTGAGTGCCACCGTCAGCTACACCCCCACCCCTCCCCTAATCAGCAGCTTTGAAGTCCAGATCTCCCCAAGTCCCTGCCAGACATCAACACAGGAGCTGCCGGGCAGCATCTGTCACCAGCCCCCACACCCATGAGTGTCAGCTACAACAGAAACTGTCTGGCATGTCACCTACCATTCGCACACTTCCACTCCCGTGTGTCTGCATGCGTCTGCGAAACAACGCACACGGGTTCTTGTAGGTTGTCCACACAGATGTGTGTAAGAAAGAGACACACTGCTAGACACACACAGGCCACCCAAGCACAGGGTAATAACTTGCGTCATGATGCGTGTGTGCAGGAGGGAGGAGGGAGAAAGTAGATGGGAGCAAAGCTGCCCACAGTAACCTGAGGCTCATCATGTACGGGCAGTAGCAGCTACAGCTGGGCACGGATCCCGGCAGACGCTGCTGGTCAGTGCTTGTGTGACTGTCACACAGAGGTAGCAGGCAAATCAACGTTTCTCCCAAAGGGGGTTGAAGGTGTGCAGGGAGAGAGGCAGGGGTGTGTGACTGTCTGAGGTAAACACCAATGGTCGTTTTTTTGGTGCACACCACACAGGCCCTGACCCATCCCAGGACTGAGAGCAGAGAAAAATGCACCTTCCTGAGGCAGAGCCTTCCCAGAGCCTGCAGCCCCTCTCCCCTCCCAGCTGTTTTCTGTGGGATTCTATCATCTTGGCCCCAATGCAATGACCCATCTCACGACCACCATCAGGCAAAGATAGCTCCTCCCTTGGGGAGAAACCCCTTTCCAAGTCTCCCCTTCACTCACACACGCATGCACACAAGGTGTCCACAGGTTACCTGTGTGGGAAGTGCTTACAGCCAGCGGCCCGTGCGCGATCCTCCACACGTATGTACGTTAGACTCTGGTGTGCCCACTGGAAGTGGGTTTACTGAAGGCTCTTACACACCAGCAGGTACACACGCACCCACACTTCATGCCTGAGCACTTCTCCACCAACACCAGCTACCAATCAATCCCACCTAATAAACCCTCACTGAAAACCCCACTGCTGTGTCGGCCACGTGGAGAAACTGTCACTTACTTGATACCCCCTTGCAGACCACCTTTCTCCCAACCCCCACTTTGTGCTGGTGGCCTGTCTCCCAGACTGTCACATACCTTGTGCCCATCCCCCATGCACACACCTAAATCCCTAGTCTGCCAGCAGGGAGCTGTTCCGCAAGCAGGCTGTCTCTCTCTCACAGGCACATCCACTCCACACCTGCTCCCTCCCCGCCCCCAAAGCAGTCATCGCCCACACACCCTTGTGTCCTTGGGTGTCTGGAGGGTCCTTTATACACACCCCTCGTGTCAGCTGTGCAAGAGCCGGACAGCCGTGTCACTGTCACAGAGACCTTTCCGCGGCCCTCACACCTTTGGTATCAGCTCTTAATAAAGTTGCCGGCCCCGTGGCGGACACACGATCACAGTGCCACACACCCCCTCCAGCCCCGTCACACCGCGCACGTAAACACACCCCCCACTGTCGCAGCAGCTGTGTGTAGAGGCTCTTTGGCAGTTTCCCTCTCGCAGCCGCAGACACCCCCGCTCCACGCTCTGTAGTGGCCCCGTGGGACCTGGCAAGGCCGCCTCTCCCTCCCGGGCAGCGCGCCGGCAGCTGGCGAGCGGGG
>NW_004567134.1:12027860-12117793 GCF_000260355.1 Condylura cristata | reverse complement strand
CCTCGCACCTCGCGCCTCGCGCCTCAGCGGGCGGCTGTGGGCTGGCGCCGCCCCGAGTGGGGAGCCGCTCGGGCAAAGGCGCCCCTGCCACCTACGCACCCAGCTTCCTGCGGGCCCACCGCGGGGCGGGAGTGGCCACTCGCTTCGATTTCAGCAGAGAAGGCAGCAAGCAACGCTCATCCTGCGTGGACCGGCCACGGTCAGGTAAGGCTGTAGGAGCGCGGGAACTGGGCGGGTCTCGAGGGCCCAGAACAGGGCGAGAGCCCTGGGCCAGCGGGAGCAAAGAATGGGATGTAGGCCAGCAAGTCTGCATGCTTGAGATCACCCCAACCTTCAGGGAATCTCTTCTCACCTGGTGCGACCTCACCCCTGGGGGCTTGGGGTTATCAGGACCTTACTCCCCAACTTTTGGGTTTTGACCCGTTGCCCATGAAGGCTCATCATGTAGCTAGAGCCATGGCAGGAAACAAAATAGGCACAGGCTAGGTCCTCGAATTGCAGGAGAGACTCAAAGTCAGCAGGAGACTCGGAGAGCTGATAGCAGTTGCAGTGAGATCTGTGCAGAAGAGTCGGGGGCCCCACAGTACAGAAGGGGACCCTCACCTTCACCTGCTTGAAGAATGACTGCAAAGGCTGGCCCCTGGAAGGATGTCTGGGTGTTAGATGGGAGGGTGGGTTGGGGAGAATATTCCAGGCAGAGGGAGAAGCCTCGTTGGTCGTTGGTAATCTGTGACTTAGAAAGCACACTTGCCTCTGTTAAGAACAGAGAAAAGTCTCAACTCTACTGGAATTACTACCATAAATCTCAACCAGTGATAACTTTGTGCAATGTCACATTATAGACTATTTTGAATTTTCCTTTAAAATAAGAAAAGGTTAAATGCGCTTTTTCAGATGCCGCCCTCAGCTCTCTCTCTAGCTGTAGATGATGTTGGAGGGTTTACCAAGGACAAATACATAGGAGAAAGACTTGGGTGGAGGGAGACAGGTTGTAAATAGGGCCCAGGCAAAGGAAAGAACATGAGTAAATATAGTGCAGTGTGATAGAACCTGACATTCCATGTTTAGTGACATGACAAGTTTCATGATCAGGAGTGGGACAGAAAAAAACACCAGAAAAGTAATTGGCTTGCTAGCTACCCTAATGAATTTTTTACTTTATTACTCTGACTTCTGTACAAAATCATAGTCTTTAGATTTCAAATGAGAAGTGAGAAACAAGCAAAAGGTGACTAAGAACATAATGAAAAGTAGTACCATAAAATTGGAGTTTTTAGGTAAAGAAATTCTTATTTAATTCACAGTGCTACATTTCATTTAAACTCTCCAACCTGTTTTGTAGGCTGGGCATTATGACTTCCAGAAAGATGTGTAAGGACATGATATTAAGGATCTTGAATGTTGTGATGAAGTTACGTTCACTTAATTTCACTCCGTAAATAGAAATACTGGTGTTATTTAGTCTTTAAGAAAAACAATTCTGAAAGCAGTGGGGGAAGACTAGAGATGGAAGAATGAGCAAAGCAGCCTGTGGAGAGAGTGTGGCCTAAGCCCTCGGGGCACATGGTGAAGGGCCCATGGGTCCACACATCCAGTTTGAGGAGACTCCCGAGACCGAAATAGGGCTTGAAGAATGGCTGGATTGAGGTTTGTTGATGTGGGTTTGGTGCTGTGCTCTATGGGAGTACAAATTAGAAGAGACTTAACTTATCACAGTTCACATGAAAAACCCACAAATAAATAATTGCTACGAAGAGTAATCTTAGGCTTAAAATGAGTCCAGTGCCCAGACGAGGGAATGAATTGTTCTCTTCTTATTCTGAGCTACCTGAACTTATTGACATCTGTTTTTATACTAACCTTTTCTATTTGGAAAGTGTCGAGTGATAGAGAAGAAAGGAAGATTGAAAGACAATTAAAAATCAAGAGTGTCTGGCTTTGAAAAGAGAGAATGCTTCTGACGGACGCATCTGCTCTGTCCTGTCCTCTGAGGGAAATGCCCCTTCTTTGCCACAGACCAGTTTCCACCACCCAGGCTCATCTTGGCATTATTGTCTCCTCGTCAAGGACTTCATCTCAGAGAATCTTTTCTGACAGTTTCAGTCACTTTTTTGGATCAATCTCTAGATCCAAACATGACCTACAATGTCCCACCTTAAAACAACAAAATCTGGGGAGAGAAGGCAGCTGCTGGGAGGCTGACTACATGTGCATACTTGACCTCCTGCCCTTGACTCCTACAAATGAGAGGAAAGACACACGCACACAAATAAGTCCAAAAACACTGGAAGACAAGATGGGATCAATTGATAGGTCTACAATTTAAGGAATCACTTGAAAGATATAAAATTGCAAATGAGATGTAATTGACAGGGTAAACCACAGCCCAGAATGTATGCCCTTCTAAATGACTCTTAGGTTAAAGAGTAAATCACAAGACAAATTTTAGTCTATTTAGAAGTTGACAATGTGAGAACATTCCCATATCAAAATCCATGGGATGTAGCCAACAAATTCACAGAGGCGATTTTATAGCTGCAAGTACATATATTAGGGAAAAAGAAATTGATTAAAGGTAAATGAACTAAGCATTCTATTTAGATGCTTCAAATCATACATATACACACATCAATAAATTTCAACTGTTAGCAAAACCCAGTAGTACTTATGGGTAAGGTTTGTTATTAAAAATAAAAATAAAATAGTCAAACCTTTAACATCGGTAAAAAAAAAAAAAAGAAGGCAAATACTGTTAGAAATGAAACAGTAACATTGCAAATAAGATTTTAAAAATTAGACAAAACTTGACATGTAATTTATGAGTAAGATTTTAAATATAATTGAAATGAATATTTTTCAGAATAATACAAATGACTGAAATCAGTTCAAGTAGTGTAAAAGTTAAACAACTAAATAACAGTGAGGGGAATAAAAAGTAAAAGCCTACCCTTAAGAAAGAATAACCTCATCTGGAATGAGTGTACTCTTACTAAACCTTTAATATATAAACTTTACCAAAGCAAAGTTAGAAGACTTCTCAATTCACTTTACAAGACTAATATAACCCTGATATCAAGACAACTAAGAATAAGAAAACAAAAAACCCTAGCCAATCTTACCAAACACAGATTGACTTTCATAAAGGATATATAAGCAGATGATTGCAGCAATGTATTAAATATCAAGATGAAGTAGGACTTCTAGAGATGGAAGATTGATTGAATATTAGCAAAAGCCACTAATTTTGTTCTCTGCAGTAAGAGAGTAAAGGAAAAATATTTCTCAGCAGATAAACCCCAAAACAACATGTAATGAAACTTTGCATCTACTTCTGCTAATAGAAACAAAGCATTAGAAGCAAACAAGGAATAGAAAGAAACTTCTTTAACTAAATCAGTGGTGACTCTTGTGCTTAATGAAGAAACATTAGAAGCAATCCATTCAAGAGTGAGGAAAAAAGAAGAGATATTCATCTTCCCCACAAATACTGACTATTCTGTGAGAGATGATGCAATAAAGGCTGGTAAAGGAAATAAATTAAAAATATTGGGGAAAATTTGGTTAGGTTAATTATTTGCAAATTTACCTAGAAAATTCAAACCAATCAATGGATAGACTAATTGAAATCTATTAAGAGGTGAACAAGATTATTGGATTCAAGATGACATATAGGAATCAATAAATTTTCTATGTATTATTAATTCCAATTCTATATTTAGTAAGTGAAAATATCCCATACATAATAACAACCACTAAAAACCAGGAATAAACCAAATTATATGTACAGGATCTAAATTAAGAAAACTCTAAAATTTCACATAATATTAGGATAAAGCAGACAATGTAGCTTGTCCCTAGGTAGGAAGATTCAGAATTGTAAAGATGTTATTGCTAAGATTAACCAATAAATTCAATATTGTACCAACAAAAAATCTTAATAGAATGTTTTATGGCAATTTCAAGCTGATTAAAAATTCATCTTTAAGAGAAAGTGAAGGGTCAAAGGGATTTTCATCAAAACACAATATTAAAATATAGAAATTTCAAGAGTATGTTATTGAATCTGGATAATATAGTCATATGCATAAATCAACAGATAAAACATCAGAAACAAATCCCTAATCACATGGAACTTTTTGATAGATATTTTCAAAGTAGTGAGGAATGGATGCTTAATAATGTGTCTTAATATATTTGAAAATATGAACTTAGATCCATACTCGGTAACATTGTATCAGTTAGGCTGAAGGGCTAACTATAATAATTTGAGAAAGCTACTTTAAAATAATGGAAGTAATAAAGAAACTCTGATAGCCAGACACAAAAAGCATAAAGGAAATAATTGAGACTTACAAATATAAAAAAATGAGTATCAAACATTTAAAGACAAATCAATACTAATACTTCACAAACTATTCTCAAAAAATAGAAGAACAGAGAACACTCCCCAGCTCTTTATATGAGGCTAAAACCAAACACAGATATTACAAGGGTAAAGAAAAAACACTGCAGATCAATATCTCTTGTGAGATAACAAAGATGCTAAATAAAATACTAGCAAACCAAATCCAGTAACATAGAAGATGAATTTTATACCATAACCAAAGGCAATTTATCCTAGAAACGTAAGGTTAATTTTTTTTAAATATTTATTTATTTATTCATACAGAGCTGGGGTACAGGCCAGAGATGCTGGAGGGTGAGAGGATTCACCAGGGACAGAGTGGGGAGCAGAACAGGCAGATCGACGAACTACACTGCTGAGGGAGCAGCGGGCAGGTCAGGAGAGGTCTGCCGCGCCATGTGGTCACCTCCGGGGCAGGCGGGGATCGAACTCATGCGGAAGTGGCTTAAGCTTCTTAGTGCAGTGCTTTAACCCGCTGCGCCACAAGGGAGGGCCCGTAAGGTTAATTTTTAACATCTGAAGATTAATCAGTCCAACACCTCTACATGATAAAAACACTCAAGAAACTAGTAAGAGAAGGCAAATCCCTTGATCCCTGCAGCTAATATCACTCTTAACAGTAAAAGAGTGAATACCCGCCCCAAGATAAGGAATATGAATTTCTATACTTTCCAAAATCTAAGCACTATAGTAGAAATTCTAGCCTAAGAAATGAGAAAGTGAAGTAAAAGCCATCCAGACTGAAAAGGAAGAAGCAAAACTATATCTATTTGTTGCTCTCATAAGCTTGTATGTGGAAAATCCTAAAGATCCATCCACTAAAATACTGTTAGAATTAATAAATAAATATGTCCAGTAGTATTGTAGAATACAAAATCAATATACAAAATCAAGTGTATTTCTGTGAATTTTCATGGAAGGCAGAAGGACTCTGTCCTACTCCCCAGAACCTGTGAATATGTCACCTCATCTGGTAAAGGGACTTTGTAGATAATCTTGTGACCTTGAGATGAAGAATGTCCTGGATCATCCAGGTGAAGCCAGTGTGACAAAGGGAAGAAGGGTAAAAAGCAGAGTTATATGTGATGAGGGAAGCAGAGCGCCTAATGACTCAAACTGGCTTTGAAAACAGAGGAAGGGATCGTGCGCCACAGAATACTGGCAACTTCTAGAAGCTGGAAAAAGCAAAGAAGGAGCTTGCAGAAAGAACACAGCCCTGCTTATAAATGACAGAGCTTTGATTTTCAAAACTAAGATAATAGGCTTGTGGTATTTTGAGTTACTGAGTTCATTGTATGCTACTGTGACAGTAATAGAAAGCTAATCAAATTGTAGGAAATTTAAGAAAATAAGTCAGTTTACAACATCAAGCAATATAAAATTTAGGCATAAATCTAATGAAATATGTACAATACTTTGAAAACTATAAACATTTTTGAATGACATCAAAGAAGAGCTAAAAAATGGAAAGATATTCCATATTCATGGGTCAAAATATCAAATTTGTTAAAATGACAATCCTAAACTTGATCTACAGATTCAGTGCAATCCCCTTCAAAACTGCTGGCTGCTTTACAGAAGCTGACAAGGTGATTCTTGAATGGGAATACAGAAAAGTTGAAATAATCTTGAGAACAACAAAGTTGACAATGGCACAGAACAGACACATACTTGGAATAATGTTGCGAGTTCAGAAATAAGCATTCACACTTAAGGTGAATTAACTTGCCCAGGCCATTCAATGGAGAGAGAATATTATCTTCAATAATTGATCCTGGGACAACTGGTATCTGCATGTGAAAGAATCAGGCTGTACCCTTTCCTCATACCATCTACAAAAATTCATCCCAAAAGTCTCAAAGACCTAAATAGAAGAGCTAAAACATAAAATAGAAGAAAACAAGTCTATTTTCATGCCCTTTGGTTAAGCAATGGTTTCTGAAATGGTACTAAAACGGGCATATCTATACAGACAGAAAATAGACGTGTAGTTACCAGACTGGGGAGGATGGGGGGCTAGGGTGACAGGAAGAGAGCTGCCAGTGGGTGTAGAGCTGTATTTGGGGGGCAAGGACTGATGAAAATATTCTAAAATTGATTGTAATAATGGCCACACAGCTCCACATATGCTAAAACCATCAAATTATACACTCCTAACCCCATGGTATGTAAATTGTAATTCAATAAATCTGTCACTTTAAACATCCCAAGAATGCACGTGCATCCGTTTTATATTGTTTTTAGTATACGTACACACATACACATACTAACGAGCAGCATGTAATATTGGTATATTTAAGGTGTTTGCATAGATCACATCATATTCTTTGACATCTTTTTCTTTACTCAATTTTCTTTCATATTAGTCCATTAGTAAACTCTCGCATGATTGTGTAATTAAAAGCTTTGCTTATCCAATCCTAAAAAGCCTTCCCTTCATCTGACTGTCTGTCTATCTATGTATCTATCTATCTACGTTGCCAGCTGTCCCATTTTACTTTTTTTTTTTTTAAAGATTTATTTATTCATGAGTAACTGGGGTACAGGCCAGAGATGCGGAGGGTGAGAGGATTCACCAGGGACAGAGTGGGGAGCAGAACAGGCAGATCTACGAAGTACACTGCTGAGGGGAGCAGCGGGCGGGCCAGGAGAGGTCTGCCACGCCATGTGGTCTCCTCCGGGGCAGGCGGGCATCGAACTCATGCGGAAGTGGCTTTCTCAGTGCTGTGCTTTAACCCGCTGCGCCACCAGGGAGGGCCCCATTTTACTTTTTTACCTTCAGTCAAACTTCTCAAAAGTTTCTACTTCCTTATCTCCTCTTAATTCAACTCACAGCATTGAAACTCTAGGCACACTACCACAAATAATGTATTTCAACTTAAAATGCTCATTTAAAACAATTTCCCAACATCTTTAAACGGGCCTGTCTTATGGTTGATGACATCTAATCATTCTAAATGTTAGCATTTTTTCTCAGTGGCACATAAAATAATGGTGATTCTGATAATAGATGGCATTTTATGAAACATGGTACAGTGGACAGGTTTGTCATTTCACCCGATCTTTTAGCTACACCGGTCTCGATTGACCTCAATCTTCTTGAATTTTCTTCTTCTGACTTCCATAAATACCCTTTTCCCCAAGTTTCCCTCCCACTCTGTGCACACTTCTGAATGTCCTTTGTTGGATCAAATGATGTGCACTCAAGTCTCTTCCAGCGATCACTGCTCTCTGCAGGCTGCCCTGTGATTACCCAGCCCCATGGTGACAGCTGACAGATAATTGCAGCTCATGCCCAAACCACCACTCAGCACTCTACTCAGATCTGCAAAGTTCACGTGCCTTGTGTGCATGTTTAAAATGAAGCTCCTGCTTCTGCTAAACCTCAACCTATTTCACAAGCCAGAAACCTGGTCATTAGTTTCTTTACTCCTGCTTTTTTCCTCATCACTAAATTTTGTCTATAATCTGCAGAATGCATCTCAAATATGCCCACTTTCTGCCATCCCCACCCCAAATCACTGCCACATCTAGATTACACAATAGATAGCCTTCTGCTCTTCTTTCAGTACAACTTACAGTGGCAGGGAACTCGTAAAATACACCGGACCATTTATTCTCCTGCTTAGAAGCCTCAGGAACTGTACTGTTGTAAACTAAAGGCCTTGCTCTATCTCTGTGAGACTGTGACATCTTAAATATATACTTTGGTCTTTGTTCCTGGCTCCTGGCCAGAACTCCTAAAACCCTTGTAATTTCTGCAATGCAAAGAGCACAGGAGGGCCTTTTGTGATCTATTTGGGTCACTACTAGCTGAAACAGCTCAGCACTATAAGTACAAGGAGTATCTTTTGTTAGTTAGAACAAGCCCCTTTCAAACACTGCAGTTAAAGAGGTGAATTTTGGAAAGTCCTGAAAGATAGGGCGGGGCACCAGGAGAAACAAACCAAGAGACACAAGGCTGGGGGGATTTCAGTCCTACCCCCTGAACTCTGGGGAGGAGAGACCAAAGGTGAGTCAATCGCTAATGAACGACTTGATTATGGTTGTACAATGATGCTGCCATAAAACCCTGAGGAGTTCAGAGAGCTTCTAGTTAGAGAACAGGCAGACGCCCTTCTCCACAGGCCAGCAGCTCCCATGCTGGGGACCCTGGGCTGCACTGCTTCATCTAGCTGTCCCTCTGTATCCTTCCATATGACTGCCATAGTAAGTCAGGAATAGTGTAGCATGTTGCCCTGGATTCTGAGGCAGTGGCAATTTTCTTGATTTATAGCCAAGGTGCAAAGACCCACTACTTGTGACTAGGGCTTTAAGTGGGGGACAGACTTGTGGGGCTGAGCTCTTAACATGTGGGGTCTGTGCTAACTCCAGGCAGTGTCAGAGCTGAGGTAAGTGACACCCAGGCTGTGACTGTAGAGAACTAGAGGTCTGGTGTGCCAAGTCCTCAAGGCTGGCATCGAGGTGTTGGCTGTATTAGTCTTCCAGCCTGCTCCCTGTAAGTCTGCCTTCCACCTGCCTCTGCCCTCAGTCCTTGAACAGGTTCTCTGCTTTGCCCACTGTCTTCGCAGCTGGTTCCTTAACACTCTTTGTAAAGAGCTCACTTCTACAAGATCCCTCATTAAGGCCACTCCCAACTCAGCTGCATAAAATGTGACTGTCCTAGCTCTTTGCCTAGGCTGGTATCTGATTTCCTCTTTCTCCCACAGGAGATGATATCTGAATTTTCTATCAGGACCTACATAAGGATTTGTGGTAGAAAGCCAGGAGAATCAGAATTACTGCTTTCAATCATCTGCAGAGCTTTCACATGAAAAAAAAAAAGTCATCAGAAGCTCCAGAAGGAAACCTTGCACAAGAGAAGATGCAGTAAGACATTTCTATTGGACCTCAGGTAAAAATCACTAAGAATTACAGGTGTCCATCCACCCTCAGGCAGTTGATCAGGTGGAGGCCAGCTGCACTCAAGAGCATCTACAGTTGCTTGGCTTTCTCTACTTCCGACCAAAGCAGCTCTTCTACCCTGATCCACTTCCTGCAGAAAGCTAAAGGTGGAAGAGGGAGCAACCTTCAGGGAAGCCCTGGAGAGCTTGTGTTACATTAAGACAGCACTGAGACCAACAAACATCAATATTTAGATTTTATTCAATTTTATTAAAAATTAAAACCACAAAAACAAAACCTAAATGTACACACAAGAGAACAGGGAAACAGTCAGGTAGAAGACACAGGGTGATGGTGAGGGGTTGCTGCTGGCCCAGGACCGTCCTTGCTACTGGGTCAACCCTCCCCATCTGCATCCCTGCAGGTGGAAGGAAGCCAGCCAGGCCTGCTACTCCCGAGAATGGGGGCTGGTGCTCACTTCTGCCCACAGAAGCCCAATGAAACCTCAGGACAGAGCTCAGAAACCCTTGAAGCTGCTCTTTGGCAAAAGTGGCAGAAGCAACCAGGACTGGAACTCACACCAAGAGGCAACAGTTCTCATAACACCCTGAATCCACTCAGCTCCCAACAGGCTGCAGACTCCTGAACACAAGCGACTCCATCCAAGGCACTGGGCGGAGACAAACTCCTGTGGGCAGGTGGTGGGCTGCTGAGTGGCTCTAAAAAATGCTTGTGAAGTATGTCTGTCCACCTATGCTGGCAGGAAGCAGAAGAGGATACCATCTTTTCTTTTTTTCTTTTTCATTAAAGAAATAAATACCTTCATTCTCAGTCCAAGCCCAAGCCCAAGAAGTGTGGGGCAACAGGCCCCACCACACCCAGGCACTGGGGGTCCAGTCTCCTGTCTGAGCAAAGGGAGAACTGCCCTGGTCCCCCCCAGAAGCAGAGCAGCTGTGGGTGCTCAGAACTGCTGCAGGATCATTTTCCGCTTCAGGTCGTGGCTGAACTTGTTCATCCTGAAGAGCTCGCTGTCGTAAAAAGCGGAGAGGTTGTGGATGTTGATCTGACGAGCCTGAAAGGTCAGGTAAGCCATGAGTCGGGTTCTGGTGCGAGTCTAAAGTGTGTCCGTCAGACAGGACAGGCTGTCTTTGCAGGATGGGGCAGGAGCCACAGCCTGAATCAGGGTCTGGGTCTGGACTCAGAGCTTGAAATCTTAGCTCCACCAGTTCCTGTCACCTGTGAACTTGGCCAAGCTACCTGAGGGGTGCCAGCAACAGAGCACCTCTTTTTGGCTGCTGTCAAGATTATAAGAGCACAGAAAGGTGTTCAGCACATAACAATAAATGGCTGTCACTCCAGCCCTCCCAATTAATGACAGAGAAAGGACTTTTCCGCCCAAAGGTGAGTGGCGGAGCCCCAAGTAGCAAGCCCCATTCTCCCTTCCAAGCCCCTACCTTGTCCACCAAGTCCTTCTCGGGCACTTCAATTGTGTCCTGCTGGGCCCCAAAGCGGTTCCGTTGATATGTCACCTGCTCTGCCACTAGCTGCTTCAGTATGAAGAGCAATAGCTCGTTGTTATCACGCCGGAAGGAAAGGTAGCGGGCGAAGGTCTGCAGGGCAGAAAAACCAGTCAACCAACGTGGCTCCCGGGCAGGACCCTGAAAGCGACTACAGTGGCCAGAGCAGCCAGCTCAGGGACATGCTGCAGCCCGGGGAGAGCGCAACACCGGGGCCGTGGGCTGCCCACTGTGGGGCGGCCTCGGACCGCTGCCGCGCTCAGCCCCACCCACCTTCCGCATGCTGCGCATGACGCTGAACTTCTGCGTGTCGATGAAGCTCTCCAGCATCACCCGGATGGCCATGTTGACGTCATCCTCGATCACGTAGTCCCGCAGGTGGATGCGCGCGTGGGCCTCTGCCATGCGGATCATGGACTCGATGTGCCGCACGGTGATGGGGATGCTGCCTGTGGCCTGGGAGGCAGACAGCGTCAGATCTGGCCAGAGGGGCCAGAGGGGCAGGGAGACGGGGAAGTGGCCCCGCCGGCGGCCTGGACACTCGTCCAACAGCCCTGCAGGGGAAGCGCGTCCCCGAGCTGCCGGCAAGCGCACACTCAGGCTCCTGCTGGATGCCTATGGTGCCCTGGAGGCCGCTGCTCTGGCTGCCTGCCCCTCAGGGGTGCCCCCACCCCGGAGTCCACGAGCTCGCAGCAGCTGTATCGTCACTGTCCTGTACCAGCCCTGCAGGCTCCAGTGTGTGTGAAAATAAAGCTGCCGTTGGCTTCTATGAAAAGACTTGATCAAAAAGAGATAAAAGTATCTGTCTAGATTAGCAGTGGGCAAACAGGACAATCTCTAAGAATTCTGTGTCCAGCTGTTTGCAGCTGCCTTTAAATTCTCAGGCCTTTATAAAAGAACCAAAGCCCAAACCAGTGCAGACACATGCTCTCTGGGTGACATTTAGGTAAAGTCAACCTGGAATTGAATCGGTCAGTGGCCAGTCATCAGACGCAAGCCCTGCCAGAGCGCCAAGAGCCCACACGTGTAAGTGGCGTGGGATCTTCCTCTGTGTCTGGGAGCTTCCCTGTCTGCGCCTGACCCTCACCAGGGACTCTTTCCTCAGGTCGCTATACATCTTGGCCACTTTGTCCTGGTCCATCTGGTTGAGCTTCGGGCGGACCTTCTCCTTGGCGTAGATGATGTACTTCTTCAGGACCTCCTGCGGCAGGGGCTCCACGCCGTACGTGTTGGGCATGGCTGGCAACGGGGCATCATCAGGGCCCAGGCCCTCCTCCCTGTTGCTGGGGTGGTGTCTGACATGGCTGCCGACCACAAAACGGGCCAGCATCTCATCCTAGGACAGGCGGGAGAGAACAGGTCACAGGGTGAGTCTTGTGACCTGGCTTGAAGTCAGTGCCAGCAGTTATGTGCTGAGGAGAGTGTCCTCGCGGCCACAGGAACCCTGCAGCTCTACATGCTGGCACCCCCGGTGCCAGCACACACAGCTGAGCCCTGGGAAGAGCACATCTCCTAGTGAGGGGAGAGGAGACACTTTTTAAAATTAACTACAAAAAATTACAGGTGCTATAAAGAGAAAATAGGCCAACCAGCTCCAGGCCCTGGAGACTCCCCAGCCAAGGTGCCAGAGCGCCTCCACAAACCAACAGTCCAGAAGAGCCTTCCAGGACGAGAAAGGGCGATGTGGAAGGGTGGGGGAGATGGGCACAGAACCCATCCCGAGAGCGGCTGCCCTGGGAAGGTGGTGGCGTTTGTGCCAGGGCAGCTGCAAGCAAGTTTTAAGGAGGGGCACGATATGATAAATGATGGGCTGGCTTCCACCACAGGACAGAGTGGGCAGGAGGGGAGGCCAGGAGACCCGTCAGTGACAGCAGCACTGCAGGTCAGAACAGGAGGGGCTGAGACTCAGGCTGCAGCAGGGGAGCAGCGGGAGGTGAACCCAGACGACAGGCCAGGACTTGGGGATGCATGTTATGCTGGGCGAGGGGCCGGCAAAGGAAGAGAAATGCGGGTCGAGTCTGGTCACTGCCGTACTCCTGCCAGTGCTGGGTGCATGCTGGCCAAGGCTTTTCCCGACCCCAGGCATGTGGCTGTACCTGGACGGGGTCCACTGTGTCCCTCACCACACACAGGACGTCAAATCGAGAAATGATGGGCTCTGTGAGGTCCACGTTTTCCGAGAAGGTCAGTGAAGGGTCGTAGCGGCCTCCTGTTAACACAAAGGAACCTCCCCATCAAGACTCGGGCTTTCTGGTCCTGCCTTCTGGGCTGGAAGAGGCTCCCACCCCACGTCATTTCGGTAAGGGGACAGACTGGCGCGGGGATGGCGGCGCAGTGCCTGCTGTCTCTCAGGACTCCCCCCGCAGCTGCCTGTGACGGCCTTGAGCTGGAGAGCTGAACTGTCTCCTGGGGACAATCTCCAAGAACAGACGGGCCGGCGCGCCAGGGCTCTACCCACCAGCGCAGCCACCAGCAGTCCACCCAGCCTGGACCACAGCTCAATTCTTCTGTCCTCTGAGGACAGCCTCAGTGCTCTGAGATGTGGCTCAAGGAAAAACACCCCGAGTCCTGCTTCTGTTCCCCTCTTCTGGCAAGAAACACAGAAGAGAGGGTCACTTTCTGTGCCTCAGTCCCCTCCTCGATCTGTGACAAGATTAGTGGGCGCTGGGGCTCCCGACCCCAGGGCAGGTCCCCAGCCCGGTCCCCTGTCGGCCGGTGTGGCACCCGCGGTACCTATGGGGTTGGCTGCGGCAATGACGGTGCAGCGTGCCTGCAGGGAGGTGACGATGCCCGCCTTCGAGATGGAGATGCTCTGCTGCTCCATGGCCTCGTGGATGCTCGTTCGGTCCTGGTCGTTCATCTGCAAGAGACTCAGATCATCCTTCTGGCCTGTCTCTTCCCACCGCTGTCTCTCCGATGAGGCCCCAGTGCTCCACTGAAGGCTGAGCCACACCCCAAGTCCCCCACAAGGCCCAGGACCCACCTTGTCAAATTCATCGATGAGACACACCCCTCTGTCAGCCAGCACCAGGGCCCCGGCCTCCAGGGTCCACTCCCTGCTGACCGGGTGCCGCTGGACATATGCGGTGAGGCCCACAGCTGAGGCCCCCTGCCCGGTGGTGAAGATGGCTCGGCTGGACACCTTCTCCACATACTTGAGGAACTGGGACTTGGCGGTGCCCGGGTCTCCACACAGGAGCACGTTGATGTCACCTCGCACCTTGTGCTTGCCGCCTGCAGGGGCAGGGAATAGGCGGCCTGATGACACTGATTTCTCTGCCAGTTTATTACACATGGCCAAGGAACGATCTCTCTAGGACCAGCCATTCCACTCCACTCTGAACAAAACCCAGAGGAAGCAAATACTAGGAATCTAGAGGAAACACAACACTAGGAAGCATTTTTGTAAATGAAAAAAAGACGGACAGCTCACACTCTCCAACTAGAGTCCCTCAGGACGCTGTGCTGTGCGGACCCTCACACAGCGCTTGCCAGAGGGAACTTGCTGACTCACTGACACGAAACACCACCAGACACACTCACGAGGGAGGAGCAGCGAGCTACACACGGTCTTCATCAGCGACACTAATATGTACAGGACGCTTGTAAATAGGAACGTGCGCGCTGGGGGACCCTGTTTTCTGTATGAGTGTGCACGACTACGTGAAACATGACAGAGGGGAGTGGACACCCTCAGGGATGCCAGGCCCCTAGAGGGAGGATTAGAAGGGCGGTCGCCAGTGACTTTAGCCTTTCGTGACTTTTTATGATGGAAGAATATGACATGCTCATCCATACCCTCTTATCATGGGTAAACTTAACTTTCGAAGAGCATTTTAAAAGTACAACAGAGGCAAAGACAAATTTGCTCAACTCATAAAGGAGGGCAGTTGTAGTGACAGGACCACCAGCTCCTGGACATGACCCAGGGCCAGGCCGCAGGCCCTGCACCCGCCCACCCATGCTGACCAAGCCATCTATGAATGGCTTCTCTACAGCCAGAAAGCCCGGCTTTGATCCAGGGTCGCGCCTCGTCCGGCACCAGCGTGCTGGCTCCCACTGCAGTCCTTGCAGGAGAGGTGGGGTAGCTGGTGCTGCTCACCTGGGTTTTTGGGCTCCCCTCCAAACAGAGCCAGCGCCAGGCCTCTCTTGATGTCTTCGTGACCGTAGATGGAAGGAGCAATACTGGCAAAGATCTACAAGAAATGGAGGGAGAGCGTGAATGGAAATAAGAGCTTCCATTCTGGAGTCTGGGTCACCCCCTTCGCCCCCCAGCACAGCACATCACCCTGTGCCTCAGTCCCGGGAATGGGGCCACCTTCAGCCCTATCGCGCCCACTGCAGGGCGGCTCTGCGTGCATCAGCCTTTGACACTGGGCCCTGCAACAGCTGGCTCTTCCTGAGAATCACGGAACTTTAGAGCTTAACAAAACCCTGGTCCGACCTCTGCTTTGTCCTCTCAGTAAGGACTATCCTTGCGTGCAGACCAAGAACAGAAGTGGTCAAGACACAGGCCCAGGAGACTGCGTGTGGGAGGGCGAGACTCTTGACAATAACCACGGTACCGCCCCTCACGCTGGCCAAGGCCTTCATAAGCCTGTTTCCTCAAATGGAAACGAGAGGAAACTATTCACAGAGTATGTGAGCTCTGACTGAGGCCTTGAGGTAAGTGCCTGGCTCCGAGGGGCTGTGACAGGTAAAGTAGGGCGCACCTAGGCGACGGTGCATGAGGAAGCATTTCAGATGGAGTGTCACTGAACCCGTTCTCCACTTCTCTGTGTGAGAGGCCAGGCAAATTTATATATATATTTTAAATAAGTTTATTTTTACATCATTTTGTACACTCAATTGCAATCCCCGCAGGTTTCCCATCACCGAGTCACCCATGTGCCATCACCATAGTCCCATGCACTTCCCTCCCCACCCCCCACCCCCGTTTTTGATCCCATTCCCCACTCCACCCCCACAAAATGTCTCTGGTATATGGCTGCTCATTATTCTTACTATTTTCTCGCCTGAGACCAGGCAAATTTTAAAGATAAAGCTGAAGTAAAGAAATGCCTTGCTGACTGGAGAGGCCTCCACCCCTACCTATGACACAGGTGTGGTTTTAAGATTCTCAACTCCCTGCCCTCCATGTGGAGGGCTCCGCAGCAGCAGAGGGGTGCACACACTGCCCCCGACAGGGCAGGCCCAGGGGGCGGGAACACAGAAGAGCGATACTCAGCTGGCATCAGGGAGGAGTTCCACCCCAGGGGCCGGCGTGCTGTGCTGTCCCGCCCCGCCACCAGCCGTGCTCTGTCCCCCAGGGGCATGTAGACCAGAGAAATCCAATTCTGGGAACTGGAGCTGGGAGGCCGCGTTTATCCCGAGCATGGCTACTCTGCTCCCTGGCCAGACTGCTGCGTGACCTTCTGAACAGGACCTGCCAGGGCCGCTGGCGCGGGGCCGGGAAGGCTTCCTGCCGTCACTTTATGCAGTAAGTTAGGAATGGGGGTCCGTTTCCACCACACGTACACTTCTGCTGGTTCTAAAATTTACTGCAAAACCCAGCCCGGGAGAGGCAGTCCAGCCACATGGCTGACAGTGATCCTATCTCAAAATACTATTTCCCATGGAAAGGAAGGAACACTTCCAGGGCTTCTCAGAGAAATGGCTGACTTCAGGTGTGGAGCAGGCACCGTCCGAGAACAGCCTGCCTTGTCTTAGGGGCCCACAGTGCCTGGACCTCAATGAGGCGAGGTCTGTTAACTTGCAGTGACACTCACAGTTCACCTCTGAATGGGCCCTAGAGATTATGTTGAAAACAGGTGAACAAAGGGAAATGGCCAAGCATTTTATCCTGCTTTTCTAGAGGGGCTCTACAGATCGAGTCACGAGTCGATGGTGTTTCTCTTTATGGAAGTGCCAGGTAAAATGAACAGACTCGGAACTGGAAGGCAGCACTGCGCAGACGCCACTGAATAGAAGGGTTAGCCCAGGGCCACCAAGGGCTGCTGTCTTCAGAGACCAGCACCTGTGACCGGGGCCTGGAGGAAGTTCACCATCACCTCACAAATCGTCTTGCTGTGCCCCGACCCAAAGATAAAATAAATTATACCTGAATGTGATCAAACCTCTGGATCTGGCTGCCAACTTATAGAATACTGACAGAGGAATAGATATTCATCAAGGACATAATCAGCAACACCTCAACTGTGGAAAACAAATGACCTGATTTCTTCCACAAAAAAAATTCAAGAAAAAGAGATGAAAAGAAGACCCAAAGATGACGAGGCTCTAGGACAGATCAGCCAGTCACGGCATGTGGACCTTACTTGGCTACCGACTCTAAAGAAATGGTTTGAAAAGAAAGTAAGCCATGAGGGAGATGGGAACGCCAACCAAATACGTGACGTCGGGGTGGCTGTCATGCGCGGCAGGGTTCACTGGAGGGGCCTTTTCAGCAACACGCAGGGGTGCAGCTATGAAGTGCTGTGTCTGGAATTTGCGTCAAAGTAACTGAAAGGGGTCGAGGTGGAGATACCGCAGCTAAGATGGGCGAAGAAGGACAGGCTGGGCGACAGATAGACAGTCATTACTCACTCCTCATCTGTGTTTATAACCTGTAGTAGAGTCTGAGAGCAGGCCCAGTCCACAGACACGTCCTCCCACGCTGCCGCATCTGCAGAGGGAGCGTGATGCCAAGGGCAAGTGGCCACAGTGACGTGGCCGTGAAACTTGGTCAAGCCCCATGCCTCAGTCTACTCACTAACAGCTACACGGCACCTCTGTTTTGAGGCGTTGTCATTATCCAAAAATTAGCCGGACAGGGCCGAGCAGGTACTAAATGCTTGGCATATGAAATGATTTTCTCATGAAACGTGCATCTGTGCTGGGCAAGAGTCCTCTGCGGATGGCCGAACTGCCCATACATCTTGAGGGTCTGCCAAGGCTGCCAGCCCCTGAGTTCCCTTTATCCAGATGATTTCTCAGGGCTATTTTTATAGCAAACACCCTAGCAGGATGAGATAATGTCTCCCTCCAGGGCCAAAGCAGCAGGCACCCCCACTCAGTTTCTCCCCTGCAGAGCCACTATCGGGGTGTGAGCACCCCAGCATTGACCCAGTGACAGCAAGAATAAGTAGCAGGCCAACTGAATGGCTGCTGCGTAGGTCAGATCAGACTTGCCAGGGAACAGCCCTGCACCTGGACTGGAAAACACCTAGGCTATTTTATTTATCCCTCATAACCCAGAGCTCACACTCTAAAATCTCTACAGGCTCTGTCCCCGCTGCCCCTCAGCAAGTCCACCCCTAAATGGAAACAAATGCCCACGGCACAGCCACCCTGAGGGCGTCTGGTGTGCCAGGCTCATCCTACTGCCTGGCTCTTTATGCTTCTTACCTAGGTGCTGCTACCAATCTTGTCCAAGTCATCTTATACCGTAAAAATAACAGCTCCTTGCGGAGCACCTCTTGACGTTCACCTGCACAGCAGACGCAACACCAGCACTGCTTTCCTGCCTCCCTCCGCGGGGTAGAGGGCGGCACATCCGAGCTCGCTAAGAAGCAGGGCAGAATTCAGCCCAGGAAGTCTGGCTGCAGACTGCTCGATTCTCCTCCTTGGTCCTTGGAGCATTCAGCCCGCCAGTGGCCAGCGCCCACGAGAGGCAAGCAGGGTTATTACCATGAGCTCATCGGCTGCACAGAGCAGGGCGGAGGCTGGACACACACCCTGTGTTCGAGGGCAGCTGCCACTCAGCGGCCACTGGACACAGAGCAGGATGGACACAGGCCTGTAAGGTCAAGCCCAGGGCATCCAGGCCACACAAAAACTTCTATTTTGAAAGAGTGATACAAATTCAAAAAGAAAACAAAGCAGACCATGCACCAATCGACCCAGGTCTGTCAGCTGACTGGAGGAGGCCACCATTTTTGAATCTTATTGGTCATTCACTTTGTCCCCCAAATGTCTGAGAGTGCCTGGCACACTGCTATTCAAGTCTGGTAAAAAACACTCATAAAGTGCACTGAAAGATGGGGCCCTTTTTGGGAAGGTCCAGACCAAGCCTCCCCGCTGTCTTCCTGCCCTTACTTCCCAGGGCCAGAAAGGCCTCACGTGCAGAGATCCCAGACCTTGGCATCGTCTTCTCCAGCCAAGGCATCTCAGTCAGAGAGGTAAGTGACAGTGAGCAGCCAGCACCTCGAGTTCCACACAGGTCTGCCTGCTGCCACAGCCTGACATAGAAGTCAGCCAGACAACAAGGGAAGGAGGCTCTGAGGCAGGCAGACAGCGGGCAGAGAGCACAGCAGGAGGGCAAGGCCCAGGCCCAGGGCATAAATCCAAGTATGTTTTGTCTACTACAGGCCCCCCAGGCTCCTCAATCAACACGGGGGAGAGACTAGTGGCTAAAAATGGCAGCGGAGGCGAAGAGGGTGTAGGCTAAGACTGTTCCCGAAGCACACCGCTCCTGACACGTGAGAGGGCGGAGACAAGCTGAGGTGCGCACAGGACACGGGCAGCCCGGCTGCTCCGCACCGGAGTTCAGACACTGCTGAAACCCTGTAAACGCACCCGTCACATTAGCACTGATTTTCCCGAGGGTGGCGAGCAGAAGGGGGGAGCACCGAACGATGCTTCCTTTCCTGCTACTGGTCTCACCTCTGCTTCTTTGTCTCCTCACTTATTATCAGAGCCCTGATGGCACGAACCGACCTGCTCACCAAGGTCCCAGGACCTGGCACCAGAAGGCAGTCACCGTCTGCGTGTGTACTAGTGAAAGGGAAGCTCTTGTCCTCCTGAGGCTGGAGAAATACCTGCTTCCCTTGCAGATACCCCAGATCTTGGCAGACCGAAAAAGGCGGCCCAGACAGGTGAGAGAGAATGAGCATGTCAGATATGCCCCCCCACCAGTTCCCACCGGGAAGGTGGGGCTCCCGTTCACTAAACCGGCCGGCTGGAAACAAGTGATTGACCCCAGCTGAGCTAGGGCTCTCTAGGAAGAGCAGGGTACAGGTGGGAGGGGGTCAGCCCCCTCCCCTGCGTTAAAGGGCAGATAGGAGGTAGGTTGGGGAGGAAGAGGGAGGAACTGTGAGCTTGTGAAGAAAACTCAGTGACCTTGGAGCAGGGTGCCTGCGTGGTGGAAAGAGCAGAGCACCTGTTGACTGGAACCTGAGCATTCCGTTTGATTAGAGAAACGAGTGCTGGCAGGAGGCTGACAGCCAGTGACACCTGTATGGCACGAGTGATGCCAGCTCCAGGCCTGCCTAATTCTCACCACAACCCTCCCTTAACAGGTGGAGTTGGGGCTACCAGCGGCACACTGTCAACCTTCAGTGAGGACAATCCCCATGCCACATCTCTTGCTTCCCCCAAAACACGAGGCCCCCGCAAGGTAAGTTTACTGAGCCGATATTGGAAATGAAAATAAGGGAGCCCCATTTCCAAGAACAGGGAGTTAAGAGTGAATGCGGAGGCAGCTGGGACACCCCAAGGCCTACGCCACAGGCCACAGCACCCCCAGCAAGCCCGCAGCCGCCTCAGAGCTCCAGCCTGACTTCCACCTACCTTCTCCCCGATCTGCTGGTCCTTGGAGAGACTGATGATCATCTTCACATCCTCATCAGTCAGCTCCCCCACTGCGACTTTATTGTCCTTCTTGGCTACGTGGTTGGCCAAGATGACGGTGGCAAAAACAGGGAAGCCATTGGTGGTGTTGAGGGAGCCATCATAGTTGTTGTGGTAGATGCCAGTCAGCTCCTGGGGAGGGAGGGACCAAGAGGTGAGCAACCCAGGCCAGAGGTGGGAGCTGGGCCCACCTCCACGCTGGCTGCATCCAGTTTCCTCAATGTCAAGCCCTCAGCCACCCGCAGACACGAAGACAAGTAACTCCTCAAAGTCGAAGTCAGATTACCCCAACACCCAACTGGCCAGTCCACCTTGAGCGCCAGCTCCTCTTCCAGGGCTCTGGGACAGCTCAGCAGACTCCCTTGCTACCACCGACCTTCTCCCACCACAAATGTTCCCAGTTTCCATGGCAACTCGGCCCCTCCCGGCCACTTACGATCTCATCTCCCGGCTTACAGCTGTCCACCAGGTCGGCGAGGAGGATAGCGTCCTTGGAGCGGGGCAGCCGGCCGGCCGCCACTTTGCCGGGGCTCTCCTGAATGCGGATGCGCTGATAGTTCTGATAGACGGTCTGTGCGAGACAGACAGACAGACAGTCACAGGGGCCTCCCCTATGGCAGGCAGTGCTGTGCTCCTCTGAGCACTGATCAGTGTCACCTGGCCTCGACCACAGGCCACAAGGGGGCCCGGGAGTAGTGCGTCACCGACTGGGAAACGGGCCCCAGCCACTGTGACCAGAGTGCAGGCCCCCACCCCTGCCTCTACCCTCTGGACGTCCACGTGCTCAGTGATTCTACGCAAGTGTGTCCTCTGCAGAATGGGTGCTAAGCCGCTCGGCAGCCTCACGGTGGGATTAATCAAGGCACACAGGCCCCCACTTAAGCCAGCGCCCAGCAGTGGGGAGCGAGTCACCCGAGTGTGGACTGCACCACGTCACAAGCACCGTGCGGTGCAACTTTCACCTGTCATTTCTCTAGTTTCCTAGAAAAAATGACATTACTATTGCAGCCAAAAGCACACATTCTGGATCAAAACGCCTGAGTTTTAACCTTCTGGGTCACTTTTTGGGTCAGTGACCTCACAGACAAAATGGGATCAACAACAGCACCTGCCTTATGGCTGTGACGGAGAACAGGTAACATCATCCACCAGCTGACGCCTGGCCACGCCCTCCAGAAATGCCGGCTACAGCTATCCATCCTATACTATACTAGTTCCTGAGAAGCAGCGCTTGCCGGTCTGCTCGTGGGCGAGATACTCTTGGGAAGGGAGAAGCTGTAAAGGAGGTCAGGCCGGACCGGGAGGGGAAGACTGGGCGAAGGCACGCTCAGCCACGTCCAGCCTCGCAGCTCTTCCTCCAGACAAGGCTTACTTGGGCTTGCAGACCAGTCAGGTTTAGGCTGCCGCTAGCATGTCTCCCACGCGTCCCTGCTGGGAAGGCCGCTCCAGGTAGGGCATTTCTCAGAGGGACAGTGTGAAAAGGTAGCAGCCAAAAAGGGAGGTGTGGAGTCCAGGCATCCACCGAAGGTACTAGAAGACCCTGACTTCACCGGATTAAGCCATTTTAGTACGAAGGCATGTGGGGGCTGTTTGGTGTCTGAGGGGTTAAGGGGCAGGGATGCCTGCATATGACAGGGACCCCAATAAAAGGCCCAAGAGAAGAAAGCCCTGGATGTATCAAGGGGAAGTCTGGGTGGACTGCAGGGACCATGTGAGTGATAGGTCGGAGAGCAAGTGTCCTGTTAGGGGGCAGCCAGGAAGGAAGAGTTCAGTTTGGCCAGACCCTACCGTTTTTCAAGAGATGCCATAAACTGACATTTGAAACAAAAATCTGGCTTGTAAATACTGCCTGAAATCTTGAAATTGCTGTCAGGCCAAACCACCGGGAAGACCTGTGCGCTTTGGACCTCGCCGTGACAGCACGTCAGCCAGCAGCAGGTGCGTGAGAGCTCACCTCCTCCATATTGACTTCGAAGGGGCCGGCTGACTGGCACTCAGGGCAGGACCCCGGCTTCACCTCCTGGTTCTGGGACTGACAGAAGGGCCCCAGCACAAAGCTGCACTTGTTACAGTTGTACTTGACCATGCTGAGCTGGGGCAGGACGCCTGTGCAGCTGGTCACTACCCCACTGGTGCGGATCAGCTGGTTCAGGTGCAGCTGCCTGCAGAGACAAGTGGAAGCCTCAGTCCTAGTGCCCCAGACCAGCCCCACGCCCTCAGGAGGTCAGGGCTGCCCACGAAGGTGCTGTTTAGGGACCCCAGCGACCTGGGCCTTGGTCACCAGCAGTCCCATCAGACCGCACCCTGTCAGAGCCAGAACTCATGGGGTCAGGGCTTTCTGTGGCCACCGCTGCTGGCCTGCTCTGGCCAAAGTCTCGAAGGAAGTCTGAGCTGGGGACCTGGGCCCTCAGTCCCCACAATGCCCTCGGCTTACCTCAGCGAGCGCAGCTCCTCCACCAGTGGCAGGTGGGAGATGCGCACGTGGATGTGGCTGGCAATGCGGTCGTACTTGGGGTACATGGCCAGCACAACCTCCAGGGCAGCCTCGTCAAAGATCTGCAGCAGCTCTGCCGGCGCTTCAGGGAGGAAGTAAGCCAGCACGTGCTCCCTGGCCGCCAGGTCTTCGTAGTTCACCACCAGACTCTCTCGGTTCTCTAGAGCAAGGGGGGGCGACTGAGCACTGGTCTGAGGAGGCGAAGGCCTTCCCCCCATCCCTTACTTAAGCCAGAAAGCCTGGCTCTCACTTCTAAGTCTTTAGCTGCTGAGCCTCAACTTAATCTGTAAAATGGGGGTGTCACGGTATACAGGCCGCTGGGGGGATTAAATAATGCATGCAGAGTGCCTAGCATGGGAGAGCTGCCACCTCCAGCTGCTAACCAGGCTGGGGGAGACCTATGAATAAACGGTGTCAGACAGACACACGGAAGTGAAGGGGACAGTGGAAACCGACGGTGCATGCCTCCTTTGAAAGAACTCCTGCCATATCAGAAAGTGTGCTACTTTCTAATCCAAGTGATAACCAGATCTTGCCGCCCCCTGTGGTCCAGACATGGCCCCTGCACACTACTGGGCTGGAGTGAAGGCACATTTGCATTTGTCCTAAAGACAAACTCAGGTTTCAGGTTCTGGCTCCTGCTGGGCTCTGGGTTAGTGGTTAATACTCCCCATTCATGTCTCCAGTAACATGTCATTAAAAGGCCAAAACGAACAGATTTCTGGGGGAAGGGAGAGATTCTGGAGGGCGGATGTGCACGCAGAAGCCCACCTTTGCACATGTCACTGATGCGCTCCTTGAAGACGTTGTGGCCGTGACTGTCCACGTGGGTGCGCAGGAAGTTCTTGAACCGGTGGTGGATCTCCAGCCGAGGGCCGGCCATGCTCACCCACTCACGCACAGAGTGGCCCTTGAGGTCCTCCAGGTTCTCAATGCTCTCGATCATCTCCTCGTCCTCCTCGCCATCCTCCGTGGCCCGCTCCACCTGGCGGCGCTTCCGGGAGGGGCGCTCCTCGTCCTCCTCGTCGCTATCTGGGGGAAAAGGACACCCTCGAGTGAAGTCTTCCCAGGCCTCCACCCCCCTGACCCTCCTTTCCAGCTTCCCACGGTGCTGCAGCTGTAACCTGTGGCTGAAACCAGAAGACAGGTACAGGTGGCGCCCAAAGAAGGGCTGCTGGTGAGAATAAACAGCCCGAGGGAAAATCTGAAAAGTTGAATTTGGGGAGGGGCCACTGATGAGTAATGTAAGGGACTGTAGGAGGGGCGCGGATTCAGTCTCTAGGATTCAAGGTTTCTGGATCATCAGCATTTGGGGTCAGCAGACTGCAGCCCCACTGAGCCAGTCTTCCAGAAGGCTGTTGTGGGCCTCTGAAGGTGGAGGCCTCCAGGAGCCCACCTCAGAGAAGAAAAGGTTGGAGGCTTTGCACTCAGCCTAGCGACCGAAACTTCCTGGCTGTGCTGCGGTTACATCCTGACAGAGGTGCCCGGGGCCGGGCACTTTGCTGAGCTGCGTGACTGTGGCTGTTGTTGGGTGGTTCGGCCACTGCAGCTGCTGTCTTGAGTGTCGCATGTCTGGGACTGCGCTGGGGCATCCCAGTAGCTCTGGCAGTGACTCCCGTTTATATTCTGTTGTCTTCATGAGTCAGAACCTGGCCTAGGGCCTGCCTGCCACAAGCTTCAGGTCAGCAGAGGCAGGAAGACACCCTTTTAGTTGCTTTTGTTTAGGACTGAAAACATACACCGCTTCGGGTGAGGCAAAGGCCATTTTGGACTCAGTAATTCTTTGTTTTGCCCCAGTTTGTTAAATAAGTCCCACTGTCGTTGTTCCGAGCCTGAGTAGTCTTACAACCGTGTGCACAGGTGAAGAACTCAGGTGGTGGCCCATAAACTATTTGGACAGTATCTCTGGCCAGTTTTGGTGCCCCTGCCGCCCTGTATCAAAGCCGGGAAGGCCTTCGGGGTGCAGCATCTGAACCTACCGTACAGGAGCCCACGGCGCATACGGCCCAAGCCCCGGCCAGCCTCCCGGTCTCGCTGCCGCATGGCCCGCTCTGCCGCCTCCCTCTGGCTGGCCGTCAGCTCCTCTACATCCTCGTCGTCTAGGGCCAGTCCCTCGGCCTCGTAGGCGTCCAGCTCTGGGATGGCACGGTAGTCTCTGAGAGAACACCAGATGGACCTTGTTAGTACCCTACCCAGGAACGGGGCCTGCCCCTCCAGAAAGGAAACAGAAGAGGCTCCAAGGTGTATCCAACAGATTATCGGTGTCTCTACACACAGCGAGGGGTGACAGACATGCTCTGAATCTGGATTGGGCTGCCTTATGGGGTAGGTTTATACTATATAAACTATAGTTCAGAAGAGTTAGTTACTTTTAAGGTCACGGCAACAAGGTCCAGTTTAGCCCTGCTAATCCTTAGCCAGCCTTGGTTCTCTGGAGTAAAGAAGCAGAGGATGGTAGAGGCAGAAGACAGAGGGCAGCGAGGCATCCTGCTGGGGAGGGTTGTGGTGGCCTGTGCTAGACTCTCATACACAAAAGCTTGGGCCCCTAAGTAGAAAACGGAGGAGTACAACCACGTCACTTCCGCGAGGCACCTGGCTCTCACACTGTCTACTTGTTTAGATGGGGGAAAGCGGCAGAAGTCTGACCTCGCTCACTGGCAGAGTCAAATTCACAATACCAGCACAGCACCCTGTGACCTTCGGTGCACCAGAAGTGTCAAAGTACCTAACGCAGGGGCTGGTACCATCAGGAGTTAGGCCCATCAGCTGTTTGGTGGAGTGAACTGAATCTGGATTGATCAGATTACCTCACCCACCCACCCACCAGTTTCTTTTAGGTTGCAGAAAGGCCTAGGTGCTGACATCCTACTCCTCCCCACTCCACTTCCCAGTATGCATCTCCATCCCAAATTAAAAGACTCTGCTTTTCCCTTGGGGGACATCTCATAGAGTTGGGGGTCAACCAGGCCTTAGGGGCTAGTTTAGGTTAGATACAACTTACAAGGAGCTATGCTCCAGTTCTTTCTGTCTCCCACCAAACCCTGGACCAAGATGCACTCAAAGGCAAGGATGCTCTGACTTATCAGCTTCCCTAGTACGCAAAACAAGGTCCTCAGACCTTGTGGAGTTCAAGTCCTTGCATGCAGATACCTCTCCATGCCATCTCCGATTAGCTCCTCTCCATCTTCTTCTTCCTCCAGGGGTCCCTCTGTGCCTAGCAGCCCCTCGGACTCATCCTCAAAGGGTGGAAGGTCTCGGCCAGGGCTGGAGGTCAGAGCATCAGTGCGGCGGGAGCTCCGGCCAGGGCTGGACGTCAGGGGATCGTTGCTTCGCCGCCGCCTCAATGTAGAGGCAGGACTGGAGGCCATGGTGAAGGACTCAGATGATTCCTGCAAGAGGTCAAGGAGGTGAGTGCAGACATGGCTTCCTTTCCATCAGAAGGTGGCTCTCTATCCACAAGGTATCCTCAGTGATCCTGTCCTCCAACACTCCAAGCCCTTTTCCAGCCTGCAACTGTCTTTGACTGAAGCATCCCTCTGCTGGGAACGCTTGCCTCTGAGCCAAAGGATTCTCAGTTCCCGGGGCCCAGCTGGAGTGTCACTTCCGCAAACACTCCTGTCCCGCTGTGTTTTCTCCATGGCAAATCAAAGAGGGCAGGTGATTTGTTCATTTACCCGTTTATCATCTCCTCCTCCTTAAGCTTGCATTCCAAAGATCTGAGCACCCACAACGTGCCAGGCACAGAGGGGATGAACACAAGCCCAAAACAGAGAGATTGGTGACTAAGACTGGGGGGAGGGACAGACAAGAACAAGGGACAAAAAAACTACAGTAAATGTATGAAGTGGCAGGATGTCGTTCGTCTGGCGTGCACCAAGCGGCGGGCGGAGCGAGTACAAGGCAGCTGTAGGGGGTGCTGAGCCCCGTTCCTGGAGTCTGGCTCGCCCAAGCTGGTGCGGGCGTTATCACCAAGCGGACGAGCGGCACAGAGCTCGCTAGCTTTGCAGACCCGGCAAGGGCGGAGTAAAGAGGCGAAATCGGCTCCAAGCCAGAGCACAGGGGCCCACTTTCAACCGAAGTACCGATCCAGGCTGGGAGAGCGCCTAGCGCACGGCCCTGGGACTAGGAGCGCGCGCCCCGCCGCTCGCACCCCCGGCCGCGCAGGCCGGAGGGGCTTACCCGTGCCCGGAGCCGGTGCAGCGTGCAGCTCCCCGGGGCCGTCGGCCGGACCCCACGCCCGCACCCACGACCTCCCAGCCCGCCGGACAAGACCACACGCGCTCACCGCCATCGCTGCGCCGCGCTGCTCTCCGCGACTCCACCGACAACCAGTTTTCGCGCGAAAAATGGCTCACGTGACCCGCCGGAGCCCGGGAACCGACGGGAGGAACCGGCGTCATGACATCAACATCCTGACGCGTCGGCCGCGCGGGGGGCGGCCCGACGGCGCGGCCCCGCCCACAAGTCGCCGGCGCTCCGCCCACGCCAGTCGGGCTGGTCCTCGCTGGGCGGAGGTGTCTGTCCTGGTCGGCCAGGCTGTGGCAGCGCGAGTGGGCCGGCGGGACCAGCCCCACCTGCTGGCTGCTGACCCTGTTCACGCTGTGGCCACTTTACAGACTGGCAAACGAGCCGCACAGCCTTGCTCCTGTGGTCTTTTTACTCAGAGTGGACGGTCAGTTTCGACTTTCTAGACGCGCTCAGCCTGAACACTCCCATCATCGGAGCAGCTCCGGGTGGCCTCATCTGATGTTCTGGCAGTTATCGTCACCATCGAGGGCTGCAGAGGTGCAGGGAGCGAGTTCCAGGCAGAAAGAATGTGTACAGCCAAGATGCAGCGAGGACAGGGCGGGCCTCTGCAGACAGGTCCCTGGTTCTGGGTAAACGGCTGTGGCTGCTGGGGGGGTCGTGACAAGGTGGCAGAGCCTAGGTGCCAGAGCGCCTCCAAGTCTTCTCAGGAAGTTTGAGCTTCGTCCGGAAGGCAAAGGAGAGCAAAGGGCTTTGAGTAGGGGGAGACTAGAGCCACTGTGGCTTTTAGAATTCCTCCTGGAGACGGAACTGAAACCGGTTGGAGGGCTGCTGAGGTGCTTCCTCTGGGCATGAGCAGCACGGGCAGGGCAGGCCCTCTGGTGAGCTGAGTGATCTTGACCTGGTGATTGGTGCAGTGACCGGACATCTCTGGATGGACCCCAAGGAAGGGCCAGGAGTGATGATGCGGACTGGAAATATGCAAGAGATATTAAGAGGGAGTTTCCATTGGCCTTGGGTAATGGCAGCAAGAAGGAGGCATGCAGGGTGATCCCAGGACTGTGGCTTAGGAGACTGGCAAATATGGGGGACCCCGCGGTAAATCTGCCACTTCCTCTTGCTCTCAAGGTGAGAGACTCCTTCAGCTATCCCACAAATGAAGTCCTACAGAAACCTACTCGTGGAACCCATACTCAGAGTGCAACATGCGGAATTGTGCGTCGTGGTGCACCCCCTTAGCTGGCAGTCATTCGGCCTGGTCCCAGATAGTCCACCTCTCTTCCTTTCCGGCATACGGTAGCAGGGAGGCTTCCTGCGCCTTGGAGGTCTGCCGTGGCACAAGTCGGTGGGCAGGGGTGATGGTGTGTGTAACTTCCTGGCAGAGACTGGTTGCCGACCTTGACTCTCAGAGCCCTTGGTGCAAGCAGGCTTCAACCTGGAGCCCAGTTGCGCTGTCTGGTGCAGGAATTGTGCATACCCACCCTGGGCCAGGCAGGGAGAATCCCAGATAAGCCAAGTCTCAAATGGTCAGCAGGTATTCACTTCCTCACCTTCTGTTCTAGAATAGAGAGACGGACAAAAAGAGGACCCAGACTCCTTTCTGCCCAGTGTGTTATTGTGGGGTGTGTGTCTTGGGGTTACTATGTAAGTGGGTGTCTACAATTTGACCCGGGCATCAAGTCAGCCTTGGGCCATTGCAGGGGACAGGGCAAGTGTGATTCTGGCCTCATGACACCGATGTTCTTGTGGGTGGAAGCTGGAGTCTCGAGGAGCAAGTGAATGTGTGCAGCCTGGGTAGAATGATTGGGTCCTGAAGAAAACCGACGGGCAGACACTTCAGCTTGGGGTCAAGGAGGAGAATGTCCCAGTGACTCTTGAAATCCCTTAAAACATCCTTCTTTTTTTTTCCCTTTTTTTTTTTTTTTTTTAAAGTTTTTGCTTTACCAAGAAAAGTAGCTTTGCTGAGACTTGGTATCGTTAGATTTTTATCTAAGTTTATGGGCTAAAAAACAAAAAGACCAATATGAAGTCAGTCTGTCTTATGAAAATGTAAGGAGTACTGATAAATACTTAGATGAGTATGAATAAAGTTATTGTTTTATTCTCTCATGGAAGTCTTTTGGTTTGGTATTTAGCTGCATTAGAACATAGACCTTATGAAATAGATCCAAAAGAGACTGATGGTGTGTGAATTATAAATATCAATCTGGAAGTATATTTATAAAGATGGTAGCATAACATTTCAGGAGGTTGAGAATTACAGATTTCCGGTAATTTATATTCTGGTATTTATGTTTTCACCTTCGTGCTCAGTAAATACAATTTTGGGGGTGATGTCAGACTACTTGGTAATAAAGAGAAGAAATCAACAGAGGCTGTCCTGGCAGTCAAGTCCTCCACAGTCTATGATAAGGAAAGTCTTAAGTGTGGTTTTTGTTGACCAAAAAAAGCCAAGAGAAAAAGAAAGCAAACGTACAAGGGCGAAGGAACCAAAAAGAGGTCATGTGCACAGGAGCCAGCCAGGCTGGCAGCAGATGCTGAGACCGCAGGCAGGAGCAAGATCCGTGTTTGAGTGACATAAAGGGACAGTGGTGTAGCGTGGGCAGCCGGAGGAGTGGCCGTGGGAGACTGGACTCAGAGGTAGGAGGGGTCAGGCCTGCTGGCCAGCTTGAGAAGAGCCAGGAGTGGGCAGGGCGGGGATGCCAGGAGGGCCAGCAAGGGGACAGCCTGGGGCGGCTCCCGGAGGTAGCCTGAAGAACTCTTGAAGTTAGGGACGCTGGAAGGGGCGGGTCACACGCCGGCCTGGCCCTGGGCGCTGGCACCTCCTGGTCGTGAGCCTGGACAGGTCACCCGGCCTCTTGAACCCCTGGGTTTCTGGCTGTAAAATGCGCCTAATGAGAACCGCCCTGCAGGGGGGCTGTGAAACAAGCGCCTGAACGCCAGGGCGCCTAGATGGCGGAGGTCCGCGCGCGTGGCACGCTGATGCAAACGCGTCGCCCGCCCGGGGTCGGGCTGCCCCTTCCTTCCTCAGCCAGGCGGCCAGAGGTCACCAGGCGCGGCGGCCGCGGCCCGACGCTGGAGACGGCGGCACGCGACGGGGCGGTCCGCAGAGACTCCGCCCCTCTCGGTCGGGCCGCCCCTCGGCCCGGAGGAGGTGGGCTGGCCCAAGCGAAGCGGGCCGTTGACAGCCGCTGGCCGCGGGCCGGAGCGGTGGCCGAGAGGTGGCGGCACCCGCAGCTCGGAACCTCGACTCCGGCAGCCTTGCGGGTGAGAAACGCAGTGGCTTCCCCTCGGTCTGCGCAGCGGCGGCGCCGCGTCTCTTTAAGAGGTCAGCGCGCCGCCCGTCTCCTGGGGATCTGATTGGCTCCTTTCATGTGCTGGCGCCCGCCTATCACTGGAAGTCCCTTCCTATAGGCCATTGGAGGCGGAGGGGCGGGCTGAGTGCTACAAGTTAGGGACTGGGGATGTTTTCGCAGTTTCGGCTGAGCGAAAGGGACACTCCTGACTTCCAGGTCGCCTCTGCCTGAAGGGCTACTCGGGGGCCAGTGGGCCCGGCGAGCCGACGGCGTCCCACCTCCCCGGCCTACCCGCTCGGACCCCGCCATTCCGCAGAGCCAGTCGCTGCGGCTCTTTCGCGGCGACTCTTCCGGGCTCTGGCCGTCACTCCTGAGCGCTGGAGGCCTGAGTCCCGCGGCCTGGGCCGGTCCGAGCGAGCGCCCATCGCGGTGGATGGGTGGCCGCGGTGGCGGGGCCTGAGAGCGGCCCGGGCCCTCAGGTAAGGAGGGGACCCTCCGCCCCCCTGACCCTCTCCTGCCACAGCTGGGCCGAAGGAGACCCCACTGCGCCCCCGGGGGCCAGGCCTCCGCGGGAGCTTGGGACCCCTCTGGGGGTCCCCCATGGCCTGCAGCCCTGGCAGGGAGACCCCCACCTCCCCCCGCCCCAGCCTGGTGCATCTAGGGTGTCCTGTGATTGGGACGCCCACCCCAGTGGCTGGCAGGGACCCACCTACCCCTGCTTCCAGAGTGACCCCATCCAGCTCAGAGCACAGCCTCAGAGGACACAGGTGGGGGGTTTCAGAGGGTGAGCCGCGGCGTGTGAAGCCTCCAAAGAAGAGGGGACCCAGACCCTTAGGTTCAGGCTGGCTCACTTTCTCTGAAGCCCGGCGCTGGAGCAGGGCTGTGTGCAGGAGGAGATCTAGCCCTGGTGCATGGGCTTGGTTCCGGGTTCCAGCTCCCAGCAGGGGACAGGAGCTGCCTCCAGCTGGCTGTGGCCTTCAGACTCCTGAAAGGGCAGGAGTGTGTCCATTTGCTGACATGCAGCACTGTAGTGTCACCGATGTTGAGGGGCCATCTCTGATGCTGGAGGACTCTGCCTTCCTGGGGAGGAGGGTGGGAGTGACCGGCCTGCCTGCTCGGCAGTGGGATGGGTCCTCGAGGGATCTTTCTCCCACTCTCCAGAGAGCTTGGCTGTACCCCACTGGAGATTCATTTGTTCACATCAGAACATTTTGTTAAGAACTTATTTTGAGCTAAGCCTTGTTCTAGGGGGTGGGATCAGGGACAGCCTGGGGTGGACAGCCACTAATACATACATTACCCAGCTAGGGCCACTTTAGAAAAGGCCCAGTGTTGCAAAGAAAACGCTAGCCATGAGAGCGTTGAGAGATAGCTCTGGCGGGTTGTCGAGGAGGTGACCCGAATGATGAGACAATTTGGGAGAAGAGCCAGCACACAGGTCCTGAGGTAGGTGTAGGTGTAGCAGCTCAGAGAGCAAGATGGCCAGGGGCTGGAGAGTGGAAGGGAACAGTCAGAGCAGCAGACAAGGGTCAGAGCAGGGTGGGCCTTATGCCCAGGAAAAGAGCCCAGGGCTCTCCTTATCCCTGGGGGCTCCACCCTGGGTGCTGGCAGTTTCCTGGAGGGGCCTCACCAGAACAGTGTCCACCTCCTAGCCCCCTAAAACTGAAAGACAAAGGGAAGAGCCTGCAAAGGACTAGGCCTCTGTCCTACACAATCTTTCATCCTGTCTTGTTGCAGAATTTAAAAGTGCCACAGCCCACCAGATTGTAGGCACTGAGGGTTGTTACTGCAGCATTGAAGAAGTCTCTCTCTTCAGCCCAGTGATTCTTATTTACCCCAGGGGGTTTCATCCACCTACGTGAAGTTTGGTCAGTCTCATCATGCAGCTGGAAGACGGCAAGGCCTGTCCCCAGAAGGGAAAGGCCTTTATGCAGGGGCCCACAGCAGGCCTGGCACTGCGGCCGGGGCTGGCATGCTGTCCCACAGGCTGGTCACCCAGGGAGGGAGGGGCACAGGGTGGTGGAGGCCCATGTGAGGGGAAGAGGGCCTCTGGAATGTTAATGAGGTCAGGAAACACCCTCCCAGGTGGAGGAAACTGTGTGTCCCAGTTTTCTTGGTCCCCAGAGGCCAGGGGTTGCCCAGGGCACTCAGCAACCCCTGGAACTTCCTTCCACATCCCCCTAGTGTGGCCCCCCCACCTCCTCCTGCCCCAGGCCAGTTTCCCCCCGCCCTGTTTCCTGAGCCTGGGCCGCCCACTGAGGTCTCTGTCACTGTCAGCTACTGGCCCCAAGGCCAGGAGCTCACCCCCTTTGTGTCTCCCCCCCACGCCTGTATATTGGGGCCACTCACAGTCCCTGTGTCGAGGCTGCTGCGAGTGCTAAGTGTGTCCCCTAATGCGTAAAGCACTCGGCCTGTGTCTCCGTGCCGGAGGTGAGCGTTGTCTTTTTTTATGACGGCTTAGTTGTTTTACACGCTGGGACACACAGGCAGTTCTGGTCCGGGCAGCCTCCTAAGGCAAGTGTGGCTCTTGACCACAGAACAGCGGCACCCGCTGGGAGTGCGCGGAAATGCAGCCTCCCAGCCCTGCAGGCCCCGTCGGGCCAGGGTGGAGAAACAGGTGCACAGGGACGCCTGGCAAGCCACCCACCTGGGCCTGGGCTCTGGCTGCGACAGCTGGCTCGCAGACCTGCAGGTGGCTACCTCTCAGCTCTGCCCTGCAGGCAGTGTGAAGACTTTTCAGTAGGGGCTGAGGCTCACCGAGTGCTCTCTGCAGCTATAGAATTAGCACCTGACACGCTCCCTCCTCACCCCAGACCCCGCAGCTAGTAGGGCTCACGCCCCCTAACCCCCTAACCCCCAGCCCTCTTCTGGGAAAAGCCTGTGTGATGTTGTAGCGCTTGACTTCTCTGGTCCTGATTGATCCTTGCAGCAACCTTGTTGGTTGGGTGTCATGTCCCTGTGATACTCACAGAGGGGAAATGACTCACCCAAGGACATGAAGCAAGTCAGTGGCAGAGCCAGAAGTGCGGCCCAATTCTGTTCAGTTCCGGGACCTGTTTTAGATACAGGTTTCTCACTGCTAAACTAGAGAAAGCAGAATTACAAAAACTAACTTAAACAGAAAAGGGAATTTGTTGAAGTCCGGGGTGGGGCTAGCTCAGGGGCTCACCAGAAGCTCTGTGTCCAGGCCTGTGTCCACATCTGTCTCAGCTCTGGACACCCTAACATGCTCCTCCCGCCTCCGGCCCTGCTCATCCCACTGGCTTCTCTGCCTCCAAGGGCCTCTCAGCTTCCTTGTTGGATGCTGGGTGCCCGGTCTGTCCCTCCTGGGGCCGCTGTATCTGTTGTTCTGGGCCACAGTTTTGCTCTGCAGGAGGGGAGTGGTGTTCAGCACCCCCTGGCAGTGAGCTCTCCAGGCTCCCCATGGTGGCCTGGTTCTTGTGTGGCTGCAGGTGACCAGAGCGCCTCAGGCCTCACATGCAGGCACAGGAGAGCATCTGGTGACAGTGTCAGGTGGTCAGGGAGGGAGACTCTTCCCAGGAGACTTCCCCACGTGGTGTCAGATGCTCTTGCCTAAAGCAGCCGCCAGAGAGGGGAACAATAGGTCCCTTCTCCACTCTGACTAGAGGGAAGGCTGTTGTGAATTCAGGGGGCTGTCCTGTGCCGCACAGAGTGAGGGCAGTCCTGGCCCCGATCACTGAAAGCCCGTAGTTCCTGTGTCAAACTGGCGCACCCCTGTACGCTGCCGAGTGGCTGATACTTCACTGCATCACCCCGACCCCAAAACCACAGCTTACATTCACTGGAGTTCGCTTCTGGTGCTGGTGCCAGGAAGGAACACGGCTGGTTCAGTGGAATGTCGTGGAAGGTCTTAGAACAAAACAGATGCTTTTTAGCAAGGAAAGGGAGGTGTTGTGTGGTGGTGACACCATCAGGGATGGCCGCATAGCTGTCAGCTGGTCCTCACCACGCCCCGCCATCAACGTGCCATGGTCTCGCCCCTCCCTGCATGTGTCTGTTGGCCGGGCTTGCTGGCCGACCCCCCGGGTCTCCCCAGTCCCTCCTGCTACGTTGGATCAAGCTACCGTGCTCTCTCGCTTGCGAGACTGGCGCACGAGCTCTTGGCCCTGCTGCTCTGCTCTTCCTGAGTCAGTTGTCGGGGCCAGCGGGCCCAGGCCAGCAGCTGTCCAGCCTTCCTGGCTTGACTGGAGTCGCCTCTCACTCTCAGATTGTCTGGTCTGGAGGTGCCGCCCTGGGAGCCCGGCAGCTCCACCTCCCTCCACACGGACTCTTCTTCCTTCTCACACCTCTGGGCCTCTCCCATGCCCAGCGTTGTTCCCTGACCCCTGCACCCGCCTCACCCAGGGCGACAGGGTGACAGGGGCTTGAGGGCCGCCCAAGGTGCCAGCTCTGCACGTGGCAACTGCGTGCCCCTCCAGGCGGCTCTTGGGGCCCCAGGGATTGGAGGGGCTGGCTGGCAGAGTGACAGGCTGTGTTGCCAGACCGGGCATGTGGGACAGACCCAGTTATTGGGGGTACTTCTGTTGTTTGGGAGTCATGAGTCAACCTGAGACAAGGGACTGGGTGGGCCCTGGCAGGGGCTGACAGGCATAGGAGAGCCTCACTTATCTCTGCGCCTTGTGGGGGTGCAGCCTGCAGACTCTGCGTGTGGCCCCCTGGTGTTTCACTGGGAGTCAGACCCAGGGCACGGAGCCTCTGCGCTGCTAATGTGGCGTCTCCCCACCCCCAGGCTGGCTGCTGGCGGGATGGATACCCTGGAGGAGATCTGGGCCAACGGGACCACCTCGATTCCCCCACACCCGGCCTCCAACATCAGCTGTCTGCTGCTGCTCTATGAGGACATCGGCGCCTCTAGGTGAGAAAGTCACAGCCTGTGGACAGCTGGGGGGTGTGTGAGTGGGGTTCCTGGCAGGGCCGTGTGAGAGAAACAGAGGCGGGGTTCAGGGCTGGGGGGGAGGGGCAGATACAACTGACCAGTGAGCTGGCTTCTGTACCTGTCCGCTAGGGTTCGGTACTGGGATCTATTGCTGCTCATCCCCAATGTGCTTTTCTTCATCTTCCTGCTCTGGAAGCTTCCGTTGGCTCGAGCCAAGATCCGTGTTACCTCCAGCCCCATTTTTATCACCTTCTATATCCTGGTGAGTTCATTCCAATTGGTGACAGAAACCTCAACTCCCACTGGCTAATGCAGTAAAAGGAAAGGGTTGATTGTCTCAGCAACAAAAAACAGCTTCAGGTAGGGCTGGACCCAGGGAATTCAGTGATGTCACCTGGGCCCTGCCTCTCTGCGCTCTGCCATCTTAGCTCAGATGATGCTCCCACATGGTGTCACAGACAGCCAGGTGCCGCTTCCAGCTGACATCCCGTCCCCTGCCAGCTCCAGCCAAGAGCAGCTCTCTCCTGATGGTTCCACTGCACACTGGATCCCCCGACTGACCCACGCTGGGCCCTGTGTTCACCCGGAGCCCATCACTGTGGCTAGTGGGCAAAGAACTGCTTTGGAGCTTGGAGGGTGGGATCAGCTCAGATCATAGGGAGGAGAGCTTGGGGGGAAGCTGGAGAAGAAAATTGGGGAGCCATTATTAGACAGATGGTGGGTGGGGAAACAAGCCTACTGCAGCCTCTACGTCCATCTTTGTCCGCCACCCCACACATGCTGTGAGACCTGTGAGCAGGTTCTGCCTGTTGAGAGAGCTGGCAGGGCTCGTGGTCGGGGCTGCTATCTGGAGGAGCCATCAGGCTGCGGTTGAGGGGGGCCCCGGCTGGGTCCAGTGCAGCCTGACCTGCCCTCCGTGGGAACCCGAGTTCTTTCCCCTGTGCAGTTTGGCTGCTACCACCCGAGAGCTGAGGGCCTGGGCCCCTTTGTGGCCTGGCTCAGGGTCCCCAGTCTGAGGAATGGACAGCTGGCAGTAGACGTGGGTGAGGGCCCCCGGCGGAGGCTCTAGACCCCCCAGTGAGGAGGTGCATGCCGGGGTGGGCATCGAGGCCCACTCTCTCCCACAGCCCCTCTGACCACTTACTCGTTGGGTGTGTGGTCAACAGATAATATTGTACACTGGGCAGGTGCCCTTTCTGGGGGGCACCTTTCTGGGGGTAGGGAGGAGGGGCCCAGGACCCGTGCTCCAGCCGTGCTGGGGGACCCCACCCCTGGCTTGGCCTCGCTGTGCCCAGTGCCCTCCTCTGTGATCAGACAGCTGGAGCTGCTTTAGCTCGAGGCCTCCCTGGGGCCCTGGACGGGAGGGCGGGCAGCGTGCTGCCCAGTGGGTAGATCTGGGCAGTTGCTTCTCGGCCTGCCCTGCTGGATGGCGTCAGCCTGTCCAAGGCGTGGGCAGTTTTCATGGTGCAGAGGGCAGAGTGTGTGTGACTCTGCATGTGACTTAGACTCCCAGAAGCCAGAGGGAAGAAACAGCTGAGAAACTGACCATTCCCAGGCCTTGGGCATCAGGGCCGGCTCCAGGGGCTCAGCCTCACGCTCCAGGCGGCTCCAGGCCTGCACCCCTCAGCATCCTGCCCCAAGGGCTTCCCCCCTCGCTGGGCTCTCGGTTCATTTGGGCCCGTTTCCAGCCCGCTAGTGGCGTCGCCCCCCGGGCCCGAACCATGAGCCGGGAGAGCAGCGAGGTTGTTGCCGGAGGAAGGGGGTGGGGAAATTGAGGCCCGCTACTGGCCTGCGTCACGGGGCACCCCCACCCACCCAGGCTGGCGGAGCAGCCCGGGCACAGCCCCAGCGGGGAGGCCGGTGTTCCTGCAGCTGTGGACGTGGTCTCCACCCCTGACGTCTGGAGGCCTGTGCCCGGATCCACGCCCCTCTTGCCCGCCAGGTGTTCGTGGTGGCCCTCGTGGGCATTGCCCGGGCTGTGGTGTCCATGACTGTCAGCTCTTCGAATGCTGCAACTGTTGCTGATAAGGTGTGACTGGGCCTGGTGACAGGGAGGGTGGGGAGGCCTGGCGGGGGTGGGGTCGCGGGCGCCGGGAGAGGGGCCCCCGGCCCCCCGGCTGACGCTCTGCCCTCTCTGTGTCCAGATCCTGTGGGAGATTACTCGCTTCTTCCTGCTGGCTATCGAGCTGAGTGTGGTCATCCTGGGCCTGGCCTTCGGTGCGTGTGCTGCTGGGGCCGGTAGTGCCCCTGCCCCTCCCGGCTGGCCGACCCTAGCGTGGCCGCTTGGCTGGCTCCTGCTGACTGACCAGCACGTCTCTTCCAGGTCACCTGGAGAGCAAGTCAAGCATCAAGCGGGTGCTGGCCATCACTGCGGTGCTGTCCCTGGCCTACTCTGTCACCCAGGTAAGGGGGAGGGCCATGCAGCCCTGGTGGCTCCCTGGAGGAGGTGGGAGCGGTCAGCAAGGGTGTGTACCCACTGCCTCCCCCGTCAGGCATGGAATGTTTGTCAGGGCAGTGTTCTCCAATTTTATTTTATTTTATTTTTGCATACAGAACTGGGGTGCAGGCCAGAGTGCAGGGGCGGTGAGAGGCTTCACCAGAGACAGAGTGGGGAGCAGAACAGGCAAATGTACTAAAACACCCTGCTGAGGGGAGCAGCGGGCGGGTCAGGAGAGGTCTGCCGCGCCATGTGGTCAGCTCCCTGGCTGGGGATCGAACTCGTGCTGAATTGACTGCAGCTAGCTTTAGTTGGTTGCACCACCAGGGAGGGCCCTGTTCTCCAACTTTAAATGCACCTAAGAACCTACCTGGGGTTGCCTGTAACAACCCCAGGACCCCCAGATTCTGCCCACATCAGGGTGGGTAATACCCCAAACCTGCCATTTTGAAGAGCCGCCCGGGGGGGGAAAGGCAGGTCTGCGGTCCACACCAAGCCTCAGGGCCCCTTTCTTAGACTGGGCGAAGGCCGCCTCCTGCCCTGCTCTGCACTGCCCCCCGCCGCTGCCCCACCACGGAGCTGCTGTGGGTCTAGGTGGGCAGGGCGTGGCCAGAGAGCAGGCTGGAGCAGGCTTGGTGTGGAGGAGAGCTGGGACGTGCTAGCGCCTGGGAACCCCCACTTACCTCTGTAGGGGACGCTGGAGATCCTGTACCCTGACGCCCACCTGTCCGCTGAGGACTTCAACATCTACGGGCATGGAGGCCGCCACTTCTGGCTGGTCAGCTCCTGCTTCTTCTTCCTGGTGAGACTCAGGTTGGGGCTCCCCTGCTTGGGCACCAGAGGGCCGGGAAGGCCTGACGCTAATCCTGGCCGGGCGCTCCCTGCTTCCTTCTCAGCCCGCTCTGTCTCTGCAGGTCTACTCTCTGGTGGTCGTGCTCCCCAAGACCCCGCTGAAGGAGCGCATCTCCCTGCCTTGTGAGCAGCTGGGCGGGCTCAGGCGGGGGTCTGCTTAGGCCAGTGTGGTTTGGAGTTGGAGAAACCTGGGGCGGAGGGAGGGAAGCCTCCAAGGGGGATCAGAGGGGACCCAGGTGAAATGCAGGGTGGAGGTGAGGGCCCAAGCTCACCCTGCCCCCACCCCCCAGCACGGAGGAGCTTCTACGTGTACGCAGGCATCTTGGCATTGCTCAACCTGCTGCAGGGGCTAGGAAGTGCGCTGCTCTGCGCGGACATCATCGAGGGGCTCTGGTAGGTGGGCAGGGCACCGTTGGCCCCTTTGGGCAGGGCCTGGGCAGTGGGCGAGGGTAGCCTAGCCTTGACAACCCCCCCCCCCCACTTTCTCCAGCTGTGTAGACGCCACCACGTTCCTCTACTTCAGCTTCTTTGCGCCACTCATCTACGTGGCCTTCCTGCGGGGCTTTTTCGGGTGAGTCTTCTGACTGGGGAGCCGGGAGGCAGGTGGGCAGGGTCGGCGCCTGGTTCCAGGTTTCCCTGGAATTCCAAGGGCCGCGAGTGCCCCCCCGTGGCTGCTGGCAGAACCGCACCTTCCTGCGCGCATGCGCACACACAGCGGCTGCTTGGCCCAGGCCCGCGTTGGGCCCGCCCACGTGCAGAGGCATAAAGGCAACACACATGCACCTCCCCACAAGGGAGAAGGGGGCTGTGCACTCGTGCTGCGCTTGCCATATTTTCCCTTAAGAATAGATGTGCAGTCTTAGCCAGCTCTGAGCGCCCACTGTGTGCTGGGCACTGCTCGCCGGACGCCACAGGGACCAGGTGGACATGCTATAGCGCTGGCGTTCCGGGAGCACTGCAGGAGGGGCGGGGCCTGGTGTTTGGAGCACGGGGCGGGGTGCACGGCATCGTTTAGAGGTGTGTCAGGGAGACGGGTTTGAGGGCCTGAACAGGAGCCTCTGCTGGGGTGGAAAAGGCGCTTTGCCTTTGCCTCCTCCCCCGCCATGTGGTCAAGCCCGGAGAGGGTGTTGGCGGTGGGACGGGAAGGGCTCCACAGGCCCGGGGCCAGGCCTGAGTGTGACTCGTATTGATTTGGCTCCCTGGCGTCGGGCCCTTTGTGGTTGGCTGTACTGCTCCCCCTCCCCCAGAGTTACGCTGGGAGTTGGGGGCCCAGGTCTGAGCAGAGGTGCAGCCACAGAGCTGCAGAGGCAGAAGCCACAGTGGGTGTTGCGGAGCTCTCTGCCCAGGGCCTGCCTGGCCTGCCGTCTCCCGCAGCGGCCCTGGGAGGGCTTGCCAGGCTCCCGCAGCCAGGGGGAAGAGGCCTGATTCTAAGACATGTCCAAGTGAGCACTACCGAGTTTCCTCTGCCTCACGGCCTCGGCGCCCAGGGCCGGAGGCCTTTCCTGACTACTGTGGGGCTTCCCTGCCCCTTCTCGTCCTACCAGCTCAGAGCCCAAGATCCTCTTTTCCTACAAATGCCAAGTGGACGAGACCGAGGAACCAGACATGCACCTGCCCCACCCCTATGCCGTGGCCCGGCGGGAGGGCCTCGAGGCGGCGGGGGCGGCCAGCACCCAGTTCGACTCGGCCGGCGGGGTGGCCTACCTGGATGACGTCGCTTCCATGCCCTGCCACGCTGGCAGCATCAACAGCACGGACAGCGAGCGCTGGAAGGCCATCAATGCGTGACTGCGGCCGCCCGGCTGCAGGCCTGCTGGGCCCTGAGAGGACAGGCTGGAGGGGCGGCCTGGGAGCACAGAGTCCCCGGCGGCGGAGGATGGTGAGGGGACAGGGCCTTCTGTGGAGCGGCCTGCCTGCCTCCCGCGTCTGGAGACCTCCACTGCCCTCTGCTTGCCCTGGGCCACCTCTGCTCTCGCTGTTCCCCTTTCCACCTGCCCGTGCCCAGACTTTCACTTCCAGGGCCAGGCCTGACTGGCTGGCCCAGGGCACGGCTCTCCGAGGCCTGGCACCAGGACCGCTGTGGCCGCCTCACCCCTCTGTCCCGTCCCATGGCGCTTTGGCCTCCTCAGAGCCCACTGTGACACGTGGGCTGAAGTCTGTATATTTTCTTGATCTAGTTTTGTAATAAAAAGGCAAAGGAGCAGCAGGAGTCGCTGTGGAGGTGCTGCAGGAACCCTGGCTGTCCCCGGGAGCCTGAGGTCCTCACGTTCAGGTCCTGGCAGGCTGGCCTGCATCGCGAGCCTGGGAGGCTCAGGGCTCCTTGCTGCCGAAGCGCACGGCCGGCCCCAGGCCCCAGCCGTCGCTGCCTTGGGCCCTGCTGGAGCGGAGCCGACGGAAAAGGAGAACGTGCCATGCTTCATCTCTCCTACCCTGCTGAAGATCATGGGGCTTGGCATGCATCCTGCGGGCCTGGTCCCTTAGGGCTCCGCGCGCCCTGTCCGCGCTGCCAGCCTCCCCCTTCCCTGCACCCCCAGTGTCGCCCTCTGTGACGTAGGTCGAAGGCCCGCCGTGCAGGGCTTTCCCTCAGGGCAGGCAGGTAGTAAGTGTGTGTCGCTGACCTGTGGCAGTGGAACCGTGGTGCTAACTGGGGTCGCTTCTAGCCTCGGGCTCGTGCTTGGCACGTGGTTGGCACCCACAAGATAGGGTCCCAGGGGTGACATGTATTTAGACTGAAAGTGGGGCTAAGTCGGAACAAAGCCCTGAGCTGGCCGAACACGAGCAGGAGAGGTTCCACATGGCCAGTCGCTGCCCTCCCCGTTTGGCCTAGAATGTGGGGGCAGCAGAGTCAAGTGGGAGTGGTCAGTTATGTGACCCCACTGTGAAAGGGGGCTGCTGAGGGCCAGGACCTCTTTCTTGGGCACCAGGGCCAGAGAGTGTCTCAGGGCCTGGACACGGCCCCGTGAAATGTACTACCAGTGAGCTGGACTCGCAGGTGGCCGGGGCTCACTGGCTGCCAGGGGTTCTCCCAAGTGCCCGCTCTACTGTGACCTCCGTCAGCAGGTCAGGTGCGCCTGCAAGACATTCTGGTGTTGGGGACCCAGACGGGAACTTGACAGTCCAGTCCAGAGCTGGGCTCAGTGTCTGCAGTGACAGCTGATCCTGTCAGGGCCATTACCGTCCAAGCGGCTGGGACGGCAGGGAGCGTGGACAGAAGAGGGGCTAGAGCCCTGGGCCTTGTTCTGTCTTTACAGGGTTTTTTTTTACAGGTAATATATGTGCATGGCAAACCCCAAAACAAAATTCCACACCACGCGGTGCCAGCCGGTCTCCCTGGGCCTCTGGTTCGCTGTTCCCTACCCGAAGCCCCGGGCCTGGCCTCCGGGGAGCGCCTGTGTGTGCACGCGGCCATGGGCTCCCCCTGGTCTGGGGACCAGCCTTCCTGTCACTTGCTTCCTCCCTTGACAGTGGATCTTGGGGTCCTTCTGTGTGAGGTTGGGGGAATCGCCTCCCCCTGGCGGCCGCCTGCAGAGGCAATTTACTGAAGCAGCTTCTAGGGAGGCGCTTTCCTTCCAACAAAGTTTGTAATAACGAGGCAGCAATAAAAACCGTTATAAATAGCTTTTGGTAACTCATGCAAGTGGAATTGCTGGAGCACACAGTCTTAATTAGTTTTAATTAGATTCACAGTTTTCTGGCAGTGCCTAATAGCTGCCCTCTGATGTGTGTTCTCCTTTTCTTCCATTGTCATGAAAGCCCTGATTTAAAATAATTTTTTGTTGTTGTTTTTAGCCGAGTACATCGTTGTTGGCATAAAGACGATGTTTTATCCCAGCCTTCCTTGCGGGTGGGTGTGGCCATGTGCCTAAGTGTTGGCCAGTGGGATATAAGTGTGTGGAGAGGCTAGGCTCTGGTCTCTCCTGCTAACTGGGATGCGGTTGTGGTGGCTGGAGCCGTAGCAGCCGCCTCGAGTCACAGAGTGGTTTGGGAGCGCAGGGCTCACATGGCAGAGCCACGAGACACAGCCCGTGTGCCTGTCTGGCACAGCCACAGCAGCCCTCGACTGTCCCTTCAGACCACTTTTTGAAGGTTTAAGCCACTTTGGCTCTTTCTCTTCTGGTTCAACCTAATCTGAACCAGCAAACCCTTCAAGGACACTGAGCTGATTTTAATTCAGCACAGCCTCACGGACACTGTGTGCTGTTCAATTTTTCCATCTTCTTGCAAAGCCCTGCTTATGTCTATTCTATAAAGCCGGGACCCCCGTTCTGGGCAGGGCCAGGCGCTGGCAGCTTCTCCAGCCAGGGCGTGTCACCCCCTGTTTCTCAGCCAGCAGGGCAGGGGGCCGCTGTGGCGAGTGGCCCGTGTAATTGGCCCAGGGGATCAGGAGGTGCCTCTGGCTGCCGGAGCGTGGCTGGCGTTTTATTTCTCATATTGTTTGGAGACGGTGACTCAGCTGAACGCATCCAGCAAATCAAGACCCAATCCCCCGCTGTGAGGAACGCTTAATGCCGGGCTCCAGCCGCGATCTCATTAGGTGCGCAGGGGCCCTGGGATGCCGAATCAGTTCCGCGTGGTGGGGCCCAGTGGCATTCGGGGGCAGGTGGGCCTGATGCGAGGTGGAAAATCTGAGCTGACTCCTCCAAGCCAGATCTTCCCGTGGGCTGGGGACCCCCCAGCTTGCAGGGAGGACTCCACTCTGGGGCTGCCGGTCTACCCCTGGCTGGCCCTAGAAACTGTGGACCCCACACTCGGTGTCTGATGGCAGCATCCCATCTAGTCATGGAAGCCGCTGCTGTGAAGGTGACTTCTGGAAGGTTCCTGGTCTTTGCCAATGCTGACTCTCCCTATCCTCAGAGACAGAGATGGCCACGGGCTTGTATGACACTCAAAACAATTTAAGAAAAGGTAGGACATTCTAAAACTTGGCATTGAGATAGATGTCATCTCTCAGACTGTGCTTCCCACTCAGGTCATGCTACAGACATTTACTGAGCACCTACTATGTGCCAGGCTCTGCGTTTGGTGGTCTAGACACAGCGGACAGACAAGAAAACAGATGGCGGCTTCCAGTTGCATGGCCTTTTTTGCCAACTCAGTCTTCTGATGCGAAACCCCTTTCCTTTTGAGGACTGCCCCCCCCCAGTCTTCTTGGGATCCCCAGCACCCTGAGGGAGGGTGCCTGCCCCAGGTCTAACCCATGAGCAGCGGCAGCCATTGGCTCAGGGATGCATGTGACACTTGCCCAAGTTAATCAGAATCACTGAGCTGCTTTGGGACCTTGATTGCAAGATTCTTTCTGCAGGGATGAATGCAGCCCTGGGATTGCTGGTACCTCCTTGATGAAACCTCTCTGAGGAAAAAGCCATCCCAGGACGCAGTAGAGACTAGAAAGGGAACATAGGAACGAATCATAATCCCAGCACCTGGATCCAGCCATGCCTGAATGGGGATCAGTCAAGTTATCCGGCACAAGTGGGAATGCATCTCCTGTTTTGTTCAAGCCAATTTTGATGTGGCTCCTGTGTCTTGTATCTAGAGGGGTCCTGGCTAATGTGGGTGGCTAGAGTTCTGCTAGGTTGATGCTGGGGGTGAAAAAGGAGACAGCTCTTCCAAAGGCAGGCTCTAACTTAGAGACTGGGTGAGCGAGAAGAATGAGCAGGTATGATCGAATAGCAGGGGAAGTGGAACAGGAAGACATTCTAGGTGCAGGAACCCAGGGGCAGAGGCTGACACAGCAGCGTAGATTTAAATAAGGCAAAACTCTAAGAATCTTGGTTCAAATAAGAAATCAAATACCATTTTAGCTTTTATTAATACCTCCCTTCACACAAGTATCCACAACCCCTTATGGGTCAGATAATAACAGAGCCAAATTAAGTATAATCATCAGGGAAGAGATGATTGCATACGACCCACTCCACCACCATCGGCTTTGGCGGGGAGCTTATCATAATTTCACAGCGTGGAGCCCCAAGGCCCCAAAGGCAGGCATCTTGCAAACCATCTTTGTACAGCTAACCCTTCTGAAGACACTTTGATAGCGACCAAAAATAGGATGGGATTTTACATGTTCACGCCAGCAGCCACACTAAAGAGAAGCCTAGATAGATTTTTTTGGGGGGTGAACACGCTCCATTCACCACTTACTGGAACTGTCTTTGTGATTCTGAAGAGTGAATGTGTTTTTGCAACTGTTGGGAAAGCTAGAACATTTCTTCTCTTCTTATCTTTGCTGAGATTTCTTTTGCCAGCACTAAGAAAGCTTAGAGTTTTCAAGACTAAATGCTGAAATTTCATTATTTGACACCAAGAGGGAAAAAAGTAAAAGGCAGGTTCAGGAAGCTCAAAATGCAGACTGTGGAGCGGTAAAGAGCAGATTAGCAAGTAAGGGAATTGGGGTGTCTGCGCTGACAGGCACTGTGTGCAGAGCTTGCTGGGGGAGCCATGCCTGGACCCACGTGGCTTCAATAAAGGGGGTCGTTTCCCCCTGATGAAGTGAGGTCAGGGTGGCAGTCCAGAGCAGACGCAGGATAACACACTGTCCACCTTTATGCTTTGCTGGCTCAGACTTGGATTCCTTCCTCAGGGGGGCCTCATAGTCACAAAAAGGCTGCCACAGCCCCAGCAGTTCTGTCCTACTTCAGGGTAGGGAAAAGGAGGAGGGGTGAAGCATGAAAAACCCAATGTTGTCATGGTCCCCCTTCTGTTTGAGGAACTTTCCCATAAGGTCCTCCTTTGATGACATTGGCCTAAAACTGCCATATGGCCTCCAGTGTGGCTCAAAGGGAGACAGGGTTCTCTTTTCCTTTTTTTTTTTTTTTTTTTTTTTTTTTTTTTTTTTTTTTTTTTTTTTTTTTTTTTTTTTTTTTTTAAAGATTTATTTATTTATTCATACAGAACTGGGGTACAGGCCAGAGGCTCAGGGGTGGTGAGAGGCTTCACCAGAGACAGAGTGGGGAGCAGAACAGGCAGATCGACGAAGCACACTGCTGAGGGGAGCAGCGGGCGGGTCAGGAGAGGTCTGGCTCGCCATGTGGTCTCCTCCGGGGCAGGCGGCAGGCGGGAATCGAACTCATGCGGAAGTGGCTTCAGATTCTCAGTGCTGTGCTTTAACCCGCTGCGCCACCAGGGAGGGCCTTTTTTCTTTTTTTTTGCGCTGGGCACATGCTGTCCCTAATACACCAGTAAGAAAGCAAATGAATATGAGGTAGGCCACAGGCAGTCCTGTTACACATGTTAAAAATACGAAGAATCAGGCCCTCTCTGGCGGGGCAACGGGTTAGGATGCAGCACTGCAAGCTGGCCGCAGCCACATCAGTGCGAGTTCGATCCCTGTTACAAGAGGTGACCCGCATGGCGCGGCAGACCTCTCCTGTCCCGCCCGCTGCTCCCCTCAGCAGTGTACTTCGTCCATCTGTCTGTTCTGCTCCCCACTCTGCCTCGGGTGACTCCTCTCACTGCCCTTATACCTCAGGTCTGCACCCCAGTTCTGTATGCATAAATATATAAATCTTTAAAAAAATAGAATGGAGAAAAAAGCATCAGGTCACTAACTAGTGGTATTGTGCACCCTCCCCCCCCCACACACAACACACACACACACGTCTCACTTCACAGACACAGACTTAAAAAATAAGGAGGAATTAAAGCATCAAAGACACAACTCTGCCCTATCCCCATGTAACCCTCCTTTCCCAATTCCCTCCCAGGGACCCCCACTGGGTAACCACATCCCACTAGCTTGAATTTTGTGTTACCAGAGCAGCAAATATATGTGGACTCATAAACAACCATAGCACTCACTTCTGCACTTTAAATGAATTAGGTGTGTTCATGCCAATCACTTTCTCCCCCCATTTGCTCTTTTCAGTGTGGTTTGGGGCGCTTCTCTACGGGGGTCCTTCCAGCCGCAGCACGCGCGGCCAGTGCTGTCTGTCCAGGTCCGACCGGACCGTGGAAGCAAACCATGTTCTGATGCAAGTGCCGGGGTCTCACCTTCTGCTTTTGCTCTTGAGGGGCACTTGAAGGCACCGAAGTGGGGGTCACAGGAGCTGGAAGCTCCACCTTCACTCACCGTTCCCCCAGTTTGTGTCCACTTCCAAGCAGGCGTGGGCATCCTGGAACGGACCCGCACAGACCAGGCTGTTCAGCTGGGGTGCACTGTTGCACATCAGGTTGGGGTACCTCTGGCTGGGTATGGAGTGGAGCACCAGCAGACTGCAGACTTCACCCTTGCAGGCAGGAGTCACGATCTTTGCCGGGCGCCGGGCTCATGGGGACACCCACCTCCACCTCCCACCTGCCTCTTTCATCTTTTGGTTCTTGCTGGGAACAACTGTGCCCCAGTGGGTTGCAACTGGGCAGTTCCCAACCTGCGTCGTCTCCACTCCCCACTCATTATCGATCATTCAGGGGAAAACAGACACGTGTGGGCAAAAGTGTTCAATTCCTAATTATGCAGGGGTGACAGGTAGAGTGCAGGACTGTCCCTGGCAATCTAGTGTGGGTACCCCTCACCTCCCTTTCCCACTCTGCTGGCTTCTAGCTAAGGGGAGCGCTGCTGCCTCATGCCTGGGGGGCCCCTGCCGCTTCTGGAAGCCAGACCTAGGGGACTCCCGCAGCCCTTTGCTCTTCACTCCATTCTACCGACAAGTCCTGCGCATTTTGCCTTCACAATAGAGCCTCAGTGTTCCTGCCCCTCCCCTGCCCCGGCCTGGTGCGGCCACCCCTCCGCTGCCCCGCCAGTCCCCCTTGCGCACGGAAGCCAGGGGGACATTGAAAATGCCCCTTTGTTTCTCTCACTGGCTCTTGGCTGCGGCTGGCTCCCCCGTGCATGGCTCCCACAGGACTTAGTGAGGCCCCCAGAGGCCCCGCCCCCTTCACCTGCCTCACGGGGGTGGGTGGGCTGGAGGGTGGTTGGAGATGCCCCGATGCCCCGTGAGGCATCTCCACCCGGCTCTCTGGTTTGCGGACGCTCACGGGGGTGGGGGGCACAGTCCATCTCCACCCGGCTCTCTGGTTTGCGGACCCTCCGACTCTCAGGTGCCCAGCGCTCACCTGCCAGCTGTGGAGGGTAATAGATGGTAGTGGTAAATTTTTATAGGTACAAAATCATTTTTTTACAACCATTCAATTACATTCATTAGGAATTCTGTTGGGATTACATTTGAGTGCACCTCGGAGAACCCTTCTGTCCCGGCGACCTGGCCCTGCAGGCCCCCCACCTGCCAGCAGAGGGCGCACTGAGGCGGCCTCGCAGTGCCCGGCGGGACTGTCCCCTATGTCCAGCAGTTTCTCATCCGCGGTGACCCTCGAGAACCCAGACAGCTGGCCAATGAGACCAGTTCTGTATTAGACACTATTTTTGCATCTCAACATGGAAACTGATCTATTGGTGTTAAAAATGCTGTTTGTAGAAACCAGCTCAAGATTCATTCACATATCTGAAATGTATTATTTATTTTTATTTAAATCCAGTATTGGATTCTTCTTGAAACACTTTATATTGTGTATGTGTGTTTTTTTAAAGACTTATCTTACTTATTTATGCATACAAGAGCTGGGGTACAGGCCAAAGACAGAGTGGAGAGCAGAATAGGCAGATGGACTGAAATACACGCTGAGGGGAGCAGCCCTGAGACAGGAGAGGTCAGCTGGGCCATATGGGTCAGCTCTCTGGCTGGGGACCCAACTCATGCCACAGTGGCTGCCGATAGCTTGATAGTGCTGAGGAAACCCCTTGCGCCACCAGGGAGTCTCCCTTTATAACATAGGCTTTATAACATAGTCACTCATGTCCCATCACACCTCGTGGGGGTCACCCCACTCCCCTCCCATTTCCCCTTGTCCAGGGCTGCAGTGCAGCAGGCCAAGCCAGGGAGAGAGTTCAGCAGGTCAGGACTTTGCACACGTGGTTCCTTGGCTTGGAAAGCAGCAGCCGCCACCTGTGGTCAGTTCGGCTTTCTTTCCAACCTCTCTCAAGCACTAGCCTTCCTTAGCCTGCCAGGGAGGCCAGGCACCCTGCTCCCTGTACCCCGGAAGGGCATGTGTTGGACGGATAAATGCAACACACACTGGGCACTAGCCTGAGGCACTTCACTTGCAAAGGCCCGTTTAATCCCCTGACAGATGGGAGGGACGTATTATCAGAGGATAAGCCCGACACTAGGGAGGTTCACCGAGGTGGCCACGCTCACCCTGCAGGTGCATGGCGGAGCTTGATTCCAACCCAGGCAGCCTGTCTCGACGCCCAGGCTCCCAGCCACTTTGTGGTGCTGCCCCGCCCTCATTCAACACCCTGTCAGGCTATATTTGGAAAATTGCTTGGTTATGGTGATCTCATTGGGGCACCCAGCGCAAGACTTGACCTTGGTCGGTATTCATTATATTTGTTGAATGAGTGCATGAGCAGATGAATGAACTCAATGTTTGTTCCTTCCGGTGGTCAAAATCTGCACTTCATCTCAACTTCCTTTTCAAGGGGTGGGACTGGGAGGCGCCAGAAGCCCAAGGCCTCACTCACCACCCAGGGCACTGAGGGATGCCTAGAGGGCAGAGGTGGGCAGAGAAGGAACCATGGAAGGATTCCCTGAGGAAGCAACATTAGGGGGAGTTTTTCAGTGAAGCACAGAAATCCAACCTGGTGACACGTGGAGGAGTTGGAGGCTCATCTGACGAGAGTTCAAGCTCAGCTTCGGTCGGGTTGAGAGGAACAGGAACAGCGGTGGGGACACCACAGACGTCTGTGTGTCAGGGAAACAGTGTCTTTGCGGTGTTGCCCTGCTGCAGCATCGCGTGCTTCTCAGAGTCGGCCTCGCTCACCGTGATCTCCCGCCAGGGAGAGCTGCGCCTGGTCCCCAGCGTCCTCCTCCCCTGAGACCCAGGCTGGCCGGGACACACGATGTCTTGGGTGCAGCGGTTGCTCAGCCTGGGCGCGGCTGGTAGCTGGTGTGCTGAGGGGAACTCCCACGCCCTTGTCTCCAATAGCAGGAAAAGCGAGAAGTCAGAACTGGAGAGCTGTTTGCAGCTGCCTTGGCCTCAGGCAGGATGTGACCAGCGTGGAAGGCGCCAGCGCTCCAGACAGACCAGGTTCCGACCCGGTTTCTTTCAACACCCGCACCCACCTGGGCCCAAGCGGCTCCCACTTCATGGAAAGTTGGTCGGGGTGGGGTGTCTGACCTGGGGTGCCAAGGAGATCTGAGGCTGTGGTGAGCTGGCTGAGTTCAGGAACCCAAGGAGGTCTGCAGACTGCCCCCCAAAGGTTTTGTGGGGGGTGGGGGGATGGTGTGTGCAGGGCAAGACACACTCCAGTGTTTCTCCAGTCTTGAGGCTGAGTGGGGGCCCAGGGGGTGTAGCGTGGAGATGAGGGGTGCCCAGGAAGCTCACGCACTTCCAAGCACACTACAGATTTGCTTGTGAACCTGCAATGAACCTCCAGGCACGCGGGCAGGCCCAGCAGAAACATGCACACCAGTGTAGTTCAAACGCTTTAAAATTGTGCAGCCAAGAAAAAATAGTACACGCCCTTTGACCCAGAAATTCCATTTCTGGGAAGCTGCCCTCAGGACAGAATCAGGATGGGAGCCAAGAGGGCGCTTCAAGGAATTTCCCTGCAGAGCAGCTTGAAATAACAAAAAGTTGGCAACCATCTGGATTCCAAAAAGGGAGTGGTTAAGCAAAACCTAGCTGGAGAGGGGGCCCCAGGCCGCAAAGCGAAACGCAGAGCTGTTGACTTGCATGGGAAGGCCAGTGTCATCACTGTCAGGTTAGAAAACAAAGCAGCTCGAAAATGGCCTGAATGCTGTGAACCCGTTTGGCAAAACAGAAGTCAGAGTCAGCCCGGAAGGGGGCCTGGTGCGAGCCGGGTGGTTTCTGAATGGGCGGGAGCAGGAGGCGTCTTCTCTTCTGGTAGGAAGCGGAGTTGCTTGGTGGGCGCGAGCAAACACGCTTGACACGAGTCCTGCACACATCTCCCCCACATGTGAGAATGAGGTGTGTTACAGATCGGGGTTGCTGCTTATTAAAGCTTCAGGACAGAAGCGACGTTCATGTCCAGCGAGAGGGGATCGGCGAAAAGAACTGGGCATCATTCCGAGGAGTGATGTTGCAGCTGGCACCGGAGCCAGGGCCTTGAGTAAGAGCAGCCTCCCAAAGACAGTAGGTGAGGGGGGAAAGGGCAGGATCGGTCCTCCCTGGTGGCACAGTGCTCAGAAGCTAAAGCCACTTCTGCATGAGTTCGATCCCCGACCCCGGAGGTGACCCACACGGCGCAGCAGACCTCTCCTGACCCGCCCACTGCTCCCCTCAGCAGTGGACTTCATCAGCCTGTTCTGCTCCCCGCTCTGTCACTGGTGAATCCTCTCACCACCCCTGCACCTCTGGCCTGTACCCCAGTTCTGTATGCATGAATAATAAATCTTAAAAAAAAAAAAGGGACAGAGTTGTGTTTATAAAATGTGCCCCTTTGTCTTAAACGTTTGACACATCCATAAACAAAATGTCTCTGGAGTGACCCACAGGAGACACGCACTTGGGGACGGGAAACAGTTGTCTGGGATGGAGAAGGGGCAGGAAGAGAGGCCCCTTCAGCAGCAAGCCCATCTGTCTATACCGTGAGTTAAAACATCAGCTGCACGTGTTTCCTATGTAAAAGCGCAGCTTACAGTCGTGCTTAGGTAAGCACAGGGCAGGTACCGCCCACCACGGCGAGGCAGCTCTCAGGCTGCCCGCAGGCGCACACGCTGGCCTTTACACGGGCTCTGTGCTGGGCATCCCGGGCCTGCAGGTGGCCGAGGGGTTGCGGTCACAGTGCAGGGGCACAGGACACGGCAGAGTGACAGCTCAGTGCTCTGTCTCTTTAATTCTCTGCCTGAAATGCCAATTTTCTGCTAGGCTGGCCTGGCTGCTGCAGAATTGCTTCTGTTAACAAACTGCACCAAAGAGCAGAGCAATTAGGCAATTAAACTGTTTTAAATTGAATTTAGAGCCCTGCTCGTTCTTTGGGAGGGTGGTCTCTTGGCCTCACCTCTGCCCTGTGCAGTGATGGGAGCAGGGGGGCTGGAGCCAGAGGCCGCCCAGGGCAAGCTCCAGAGATGGACACTGAGCCCCACCGCCCAGCACACGCAGGCCCCGAAGGGACAGATTTGCAGGTCCTGTGCTCATTCCTCTGCTCGTGGTATTTGTTGACCATCTGTTATGTGCCAGGCACTGGTCTAGGCACTGGGGCCCAGCAGTCAATGCAGTGGACCATGCCCTTGGCCTCCAAAGCTCAAATTTTACTAGAGGAGGCAGGTAATAAGGAAGCAAATAAACGAGATGATTCCAGAAAGAAATGGGAACTGGGAAAAGGAGCAGATGGCAAATCTTGTACCTAGAGCAGTCATGAAAGTTCTCTCCAAGGAGGTCCCATTCCTGCTAAGAAACTAAAGGTGGGAAGAGGCAGATATACCAGAGCCGTGCAGATAGAGCGAGCGGAGAGCCCAAAGGCCCTAGGTGAGGCTAATTTGGGCCAGACCCAATGTTAATATAGGCTTGGAGTGGGCAGCAGAGTCTGGACTGCGGGGTCTCCCTGGGGCCGGCACTGCCTCGAGGCGCTCAGAGCTACCTGGTGGGCGGGGCCCGCTACCTATCCTCATTAACTCAGATTGCTGGGGCAAGCAGGACCCAGGCCTGAAGCACTCCTGGCCTGCTGGTGCGCCTGCGCTCATGCGACCCCCGGGAGGTGTCCCTGAGAAAGGGAGCCTGCCCGAGGGGTGCCCCAGAGTGAGGAGGCTTTTCAAGACTTACTTATGCAGGTAAGAACTGGGTGTTGTCAGCAACCTGCTGGGGGGATGGAACTCAGGCCACAGCAGTGATCACAGGACAGCGCTGAGACTTGGCCGGGTCCCCCAGGGAGGCCCGGGGAGGAGGAAGAGAAGCCTCAGACCCAGCTGCCCACAAGGTGGTGAGCTTCGGGCCCTGGGGTTCTTGGCGACCAGCTGGATGGTTTAGGGGCTTGTAGCTGCTGGCCCAGGAGGGTGCAAGGTCTGAGTCAGCAGGCCGGTCCTCACCTCTGGGGCCCACTGGTCAGCCGGAGGGAGGCGACCTGCCACGGGAGTTCAGGCCCAGGAGCTGCTGTGCTACTGAAACAGCCCATGACGCTCATCTGCTTTTGTTTACTTCTTTTTTCTTTTTCTTTGAAAACCTCAAAACAGGTACATGGTTAAAAGCAAAAACACAAAAACCCAACCAGCCAAAAGAATCAACAGTGGGGACGAGGGTGCCTCAGGCCCTAGTCCACGTTCCTCCCAGGGGCCAGCTTCACCTGCACCTTCTGGGGAGCAGGTGGGATTGTGCTCCCAGGTGAGGCTGTGTTTCCAGAGACAGCCCGCCGGTGAGGTAGCAAGTGCTTCCTCTCAAAGTCACTGACACTGACTGAAAACGTCTGAACAGGAAATGCATCGTTATTGTCCAGGTTTTAAAAGCGACAGCGATCTCTTTGGGAAATCCCTCTCCTCCCTGCCCCTGGCCACTGTCCTCAGCCTTCGCCAGGTACCCACTTGGGCTGGCTTCTTAGGGAACCTGCACTGTCTCTGCTCACCAATAAAAACAAGGCTGCTTGTTTCCCCACCCTCTTCCCAAACAAGGGCCTTGCACCACACACACAGCTCTGCAAGGTGCTTGTTTTTCTTTCTTCTTGACGTCTTCCCGCACATCCCGCATCAGCTGGGGCTTGTCCCATGGTCACCCCAGCTGCACGGACACCTACTTATGCCCAGCACTTGTGCTGTTTCCAAACAGCGGCGGACTTGGAAAGTCTGTAGCATCCTTCAGCCATGGGTAACTGGTCAGCCATGGACCCCGCTGGACCAACACAGCGTCCCCTGCAGGGAGCCCCACTCTGCACCCCAGCAGCAACCCTCTTTTCTCTCATATGCATAGAGCTGGGCATTTGGGGCCTTGTGAGTTTCCTTTGAAAATACCTTGTATTCATGTTCTCTGCCCACTTTCCACTGAGTCTCTTTTGTAGACTTCTAGGAGATCCTTACTCACGGAGGGCGTGAGACCCAAGGATGGCCGTGTGCTACATCAGGCCTGCTGACTTCCTTTTTGTAAATAATATTTTCTTGGCGTACAGCCAGACCCATGGCCTGTTTGTTGCAGGATACAAGGCAAAGTTGAGTAGTTGCAGCAACCCGCATGGCCTGAGAGCTGAAAATATTTACCAAGTGGCCCTTTCCAGAAGAAGTTTGCTGACCCTTGTGTTAGATTTTTGTGATTTGCATTTGCAAATACTTTCCCCATTTGTCATTTCTCTTTTGACTGTTTCTTTTTTTTTCTTTTGGCTGAAGTGCATTTTAAGTATTATTAAGATAGTTCCTCTGGCAAGTGTGCAACTTGGCTTCTGGAGGGTCTTGTCTCCAAACCCACCATCTTTCCATACCAGACTCTGCAGCTCAGTGTTACTTGTTTTTCATTAGAGCTAAAAGGCAAAGAAGGAAAAAGGCAGATTTAAGCTAACACTGAATTGTTGGAGAATTTGGCAACTGCATTCTTAGCTCTGAGATTTCCGTGCTGAGGTATAACACAGGTGGGAGCAGGATGACCCCTGTTTTACAGACAAAGCTGGGGTTCAGAAAGGGGTGCAGCCTGCAGGCCTGCAAGCACAGCGCTGGGGTCTGCCCCAGACCTCCGTCAGCCCATGACCTTGACAGTCCCCTTGTGAAGAGCCAAAGAGGGGAGGGCTTGCCCGAGGTCACAGGACTGGGGCAGCCAGAGCTGGGTCTGAGCGTGGGGTTCCTCCAGCGCTCGGCCCCCCCCCCCCCGCAGCCCCTGGTATCTCCGACGTCCTGCGCCCTCACCTGCGGCCTCAGGAGGTTGAGGCCACTCTGTGCACTTACCCCCACTTCCCCGCCCCGCCGGGCCGAGGTCTGCTGGAGCCGCGATGCTCCACTCGGGCAGCAGGGGGCAGTGTTGCACCGAGCACGGCTCGCAGGCCGCTGGCAGGGGCGCGGGCCTGGGCGCCTGACTGGACTGCGGGAGGCCCCTCTGGGTTGTGGCCACAGTGGATCCCGCAGCCTGCGCCCCGCTGCCCAACTCCTGACGTGCGGACCGCTCGCTTTGATCGTTCTGCTTGCTTCTCCATCCCTCTTCCGACCCTGGCCGTGACCACCCCCACATCCCACCTGTAGACCCCAGCACGTTCCCTTCCCCCAGGCACTCCGGGTCTTCAGCTTTGTTTCTTGCCTGGAGATGTAAAGGCCACCTTCTCTCTTGAACCCTGCAGGGGCTCCTGTGTCCGCAAAACCGCATCCCAGCCCGGGGAGCTCCAGCTGGCCGACCACAGCCAGCCTTCCAACAGAGCGCTGCCTCCATGCCTGGGCCCTCCTCATCCCAATGGCTCTTCCCATTAAACTCTCCCTGACCCCGCACCTGGACCAGCCCCAGTGCCTACCTGGGCCGTTCAGCCACACTCACCTGGGTGGCTCCCCAGGGCCACCCTGCCCTCAGGTCTTCACTCCAGTGCTGACCAGAGGCTCTGGGACTGAAGGGGACCTTAGTTTTGGACTCCGCTGCTCAGGCGAGGGGACTCCAGCCGCAGGGCCCGGGCTGGCCTTCTGTGGAAGCCAGCTGGTGTGGCGGTCGGAGCCCTGGCTGACCCTTAGGGGAGGGGGCACTGGTCAGCGCGCCACTCCCAGCTCTTGCTCACATTTACTGCGCGCTCACCGTACGCTAAGTGCTTTTCTTGAATCATGTAATGGGTTCTTACCCTGACCCCCTGGATTACATCCCCTTTTTCTGAATCAAGACACTAGCTTCAGAGAGGTGAAGCCACCTGCCCAAAGCCACACAGAGTAGAGGCTGCTGTGTGTGAATCCAGAGGGATGAGCTGCTTTTCTCCTGAGCAAATGGAACGTGAGGTAGCAAAGGCCCCAGAGAGCACGGAGGCCCTCTCTGAGGATAGATGGGGAAGCCGAGGCCCGGCGTCCGCGTCTCCCGGCTAAGCAGAACAGCGCTGGGGTTCTGAGCTAGGGAAGAACGCACGTCTTTACAGTGTGCTCCAGGTGGACTCCTGGGACATCTGAGGGTCCCCCTGAGCCTGCTGTCATCCCTGGGCTGCCCCCACCCTGTGGTCCCGGGCTGTGGGGGCCTCTGAATCTGCATCTTGGAAGCTGGAGTGGGATGCCTTGGACCCTGGGGCAAGAGTGAGGAGTTAGGCATGGAGTCGTGGAGGAGAAGGGGGCTCAGGAAATCCTTAGTGCTTGTACCCCTCATCAGCTGAGCAAGGGAGGGGCTCTGGTAGCCAGTGGAGGAGCCCCCCAGAGGCCTGGGTCTGAGTGTGGACATGGGACCAAGGCCCCCCTGCTGTGACGAAGCAGGAGAGACTTGCCAGACTAGACGCTGCCCTCTGCTGGTCGGACAGGGCAGCCATGCTGGACTCCAGGGAGCTTCTAGGGAAGCTCCCCAATTTCTAAATGTTGGCAACGGATTCAAATGAGAAAATAGAGGCAGGGAAAACAAAATCTTTCTCAGAAACCAGATGCAGCTGGGATGTCTGGACGCTCAAGTCCCTGCTGGCATCAAGTTTGGGTGCAGCAACTTCAGCTTGATGAGCCTCAGCTTCCCGAACCTTGAAGGGGGCCCATCACCTCCTCCTTGGGGGGAACGAGGTGGGCAAGCGAGAGTGCAAGGGCTTTGAGGGACCAGCTGTGCAGGGGTCCTCAGTGCCCACCACAGCAGAGAGACTTGCTCCCGGGAGGCTGGGGTGTCCCTGCCCACCCCTCCAGGGCCCCCAGTGCACTCCATGAAACCCCACTTCTTTCTAACACAGGGCCTACTGATGGCTCCTTACCTGCTCCCCCTAAGCTTCCCCATACCCACTCAGTCAGCCACAGGGCACCCTTGTTGGTCCGAAAATGTTCCCCACCCCACCCCATGTTCTTGACCTTTGCCCTCGGGCCTCTGTCTGGAGCCCTCTGGCCACAATGTAGTTCCATCAGGCCCTTCAGGTCTCTGCTGCGATGTCCCTCCTGGGAGACCCCCCCATCCCATTGTCTACACTCTGCCCGCCCCACACACATCCGCTCCCCTGTGCCTGCTTGCGGCTCCCCGGAGCCCTGGGCGTGGTGTTGTGCACCATTATCTTGTTCACCCCGTGCCCCCAGAACCAAGCACAGTGCATGTGCACATTGGAGGTTCTCAGAGAATGGGCGGCTGGGCGGTGGCCTGCCTCGGGACAAGGCTGACCCCCCCGCCCTTCCTGGGGATCCAGTTAGTGGAAGGCCCTGCGTGCCAGCCCAGCAGCCAGCTGGGAGAGCGCTGCAGTGGCCCCGGCCACCCGGAGGTCCAGCTCCATCTGGAGCTTTGTGCTGAAGTGGGGCTGCTCAGACGTGAGGGCTGCGGGCCCCTTCTGGCTACTGTCACCGGGCTTTGAGAGGAGAGTGGCTTTAGACCCTCCTGGCCCGGGGTCCTGGGGCACAGACCTGGGGGGCCCCCATTCGGGGGGCACAAGGAGAGTGGAGACTCGCTCGTGGCTGCTCGGTGAGGTTGGGATCAGGGCTGAAGGAAGAGAAGGTCAGGATGTGTCCAGCAGGCACGGCGAGGGGACGTCTGGGTGGCACTAGAGGGCAGGGCACAAGGGGTCTGTCCTTCTGGGCAGATGAACCTCTTCTTGCCCTTGCTGAGCGCGGGGACCCCTCCCAGCTCCATCCCAGCTCCAGACCCTCCCCCGCCAGCCTCCTCCCAGGCCGCCAGGGGCCACGTCTCAGACCGCCCAGGGCTGCCCGGAGGAATCAGGACAGAGCCCCCATCCTCAGCCAGGCTGCCAAGACTTCTGAGGGCCCCAGCCCCGACCCAGACCTGGACCTGTCTGCAGCACTGCCTGGCAGCACTTCTGTAAGGGCGCTTTGCCCAGGCTCCCCCATCTTGGCCAGAGCTCCCCTTGTTCCCAGTGGGTCCCCTCATCTTCCATGACGCTGTTCAGTCACTGCCTGTCACTGTCTTCAGCAAGGTTCTGTGAACCGGCTCCAGTTGGCGTCCGTCGGGGTCTTCCAGCTCCCTCGACTGTGTTTTGTCTCAGGGGCCTCCAGTGTCCTGCAAGCAGGTGGGGTTTCAGCGGGAGGAAGAGGGGCTGCTGGGTGGGAAATGCCCTGAAGACTTGAACTTCAGAGCGGCTCCTGTTCACCGAAGGCGATGCTGCTCAGGCTTGGTTCTGCGGCACTTAAAACTAATGCCGCGGCCCTCCCTGGTGGCACAGCGGGTTAAAGCACAGCACTGAGAAACTAAAGCCGCTTCCGCATGAGTTCGATCCCCACCTGCCCCGGAGGTGACCACATGGCGTGGCAGACCTCTCCTGACCCGCCCGCTGCTCCCCTCAGCAGTGTACTTCGTCGATCTGCCTGTTCTGCTTCCCGCTCTGTCTCTGATGAATCCTCTCACCCTCCGCATCTCTGGCCTGTACCCCAGTTCTGTATGAATAAATAAATAAATCTTTAAAAAAAAAAAAAAAAAAAAAACTAATGCCGCAAGGAGCGTCTGTGTTCCTCCCTCCACGCCTCGCTGCTGGAAAGAGAACAGGTGCATGCAAGGGAGCAGCATTCGGCACTTTAGGGGAGGCCTGAGCCCCGGCAGTCTGTCCAGCGGCCTCCTGGCCTCCTCTCCTTCCCTCAGGCCTCCGGGGCCTGTCTCCACCTCCAACCCGCCTCAGGACCCGCGTCTCGGCTCCCGGGGTGACCCATCCTGTCTGAGCCAGCGGCTCCGGCCCCCCGGGGTTGTTAGGGCAGCAGCCTCCCTGCCTCCGTAGTCACTGAAGGGCTCTTGAGGGCTGAAGTCACTCCTGTCCCTTCTATTCCCACACCCGCCCCCCCTCCCAGGCCCCCACTTTTCTCAGAGGAAGTTCCACCCACGCTGTCCCCTGTACCTCTCCCTGCAGCCCTCACACTACTCTGACACACCCGTCTCCTCACCACACAACCCCAGGGCGGGTAACCAGCCGAGCCCCAGGACCTTTGCACACGCTGCCTTCCCGCCGCCCATGCTTACATGCTGTTTCCGGGGCCCCCACTCTGTTGCTTCATTCCCTTGTGTCTCTGCCCCAAAGTCGCAGGATGCCTTCCCTGACCTTGCTTTGTCTTTCCCTTTTAGCTTGTGATCCCCCCGCTCCTCACTGTCCCCCGCAGGTTATATTTTTATTGCCTGTTGTCTGCCTGCCCATTAAAATGTAAGTCCTCGGTGGCTCCTGTTCACCGTTTCCTGTTGTAGCTCAGGGCCCCAGGACAGTGCTTGGCATGTAACAGCTGCTCAGGAAAGATTTCCTGGATGGGGGGCTTCTGGGGCTGCTTCCCCCCGCCCCCCAGCCTGTGAGAGGGCCTGAGCCCCCGCCCGCACCTCTTCCCCACGGGTCTGCTTGGCTCTGGCCAAGCCCGTGTTTCCGTAGGCAGAGGCTTCGGGGGTGTCAGGGGTGTCAGGGGTGCACGGGGCCCCGTTGCGGCTCCCCTTGGTGCCGGCCAGGGCCGCTGCTGTCCCTGGGTGCACGGAGCAGGCCTGTCACAATATTTGTCTAACAGGCAGTGGCGTGCCGAGCACTGCCGAGAGGGATCCTCCGGCTGCCATGGGCTCCGTCGTGGAGCTGCGGACTCGGCCGGCTGCCGGCGTCCGGCCTGACCGTCTGGCCGGCTGCGCGACCTGCCTCCTCCCCCCAGTCTTGCTTCCGAGACTTGCTGGGCCCACCTCTGCCCTCCATCCCGCTTCAGTTTGCTCTGGCCCCTCGCAAGACTCTCGCTGCTCCGACCCTGGCTCCCCGGGCCTGCAGCTGGTGTTGGGGCGTCCCCCCAGGGCCCCGGCTCTGAGGTCTCAGACTTCCCACCCCGCAGCAGCCAGGGGGGGGACCCAGTGTGGACTTCTGCTCTCAGACTCTTGCCGGACACCCATTTCGCAGGTGAGGTCCTGCAGCCCACCAGGGCCACAGCACACACTGACCCCCTCTCTGCCCTGCTGAACCCCTGCCCCCCCCCACCAGGCCGGCTGCCTGCTTCTGCTCAGGCTGCCGCCCCAGCCAGGTCCGCCTGCTGCCACGCCCCTCTGTGCTCCCGCAGCTCAGCGAGTCTGAAACACACAATTTAGCACTTAATTATTCACTCTGCTCACTAATTATTTTGTGCCTCATCTCCTCAACTTGTGTGAGCTCCTGGGGCAGGGCGGGCTTCTCGAGCCTGGCCCCACTGCAGCCAGACCGGGTGGGCTTTGGGGACCCAGTACTCTGGGCCTGAGGTGGCCCTGGCCTGGGCCAGAGGCTGTCGTCCTGTCCTTCCCTACACAAAGATGGATGGACCCAGAGATGCGTCGCGGGCAGCTCCCTGCAGGAGGCAGGTTTAAGCAGTCCTGGGGGCCGGGGCGCCTGTCTGCCAGAGCCTGAGGGTGCCAGGACGGCTCCCGAGGTAACTGCTTGTTTATGATCCGTTGTGTTTTGTACTGACAGTCCCCACACAGTGGGCCCCGGTACCCCTAATTAGCTTCCTCGCTCCGGACCCTCTTCCCAGGCCCTCTGGGTCAGAACACACGCCACCAGCCTAGTTGGCCACTGCGTTTAGAACAAAGGGACACCTGGCCAGAGGCTGACCTGCTGACCCTGCTCCCATATGGCCCCGGTGACTGCTCAGCACACCCACGGCTGCACCCACCTCCTGCCTCCTCCTCCCCCCCACCCCTTCTTCCCACAGCCTCTTTGTTCTCAGGACCTTTGCACACGCTTGGTGTCTCCCACTTCCCTGGTACCACGCCACTCAAGCATCACCTGCCAGGGGACCCCCAACTGTTATGAGCAGGATGCGTTGGTTTTTCACGACTCTATAAAGCCACAGAGCCGGACAGCTGCTTCCTCACAGCGGGGTCCCCAGCCCCTCGTCAGTATTCACTTCAGGCGGGTGTAAATGGACAGATGGGGCTGAGAGCTGCTGGGCCGGGGGCTCCCCACTGTGGGCAAGATAGGACGATCAGCCCTGACGTGGCCCCTGCGTTCGGAGGTGACTCCTGCATCGGGGTGACCTGGGGTGGGTGGGAGGTGACCACGTGGCTGGACAAGGCTGGAAGCAGTGGTTGTTCTTGGATGTTGCTGGGAGGGGGTCCCCTTTTGTGTCTGCGCTCAGGCTGAGGCAGCACCCCCCAGTGCTTGCGTGAGTGGGGGCGCAGGCAGCGCCTGGCTCGCACCTGTGCCTGTGTGTGTGTGAATCAGACCTGCCTGTCGTCTCCAGCTTTGCGCCTGTCTGGATGGGTGTGCGGGGGTGTGTGTGTTTGTGTACAAGCGGGTGATTGTTGTGGTGTGGTTTGATGGGTGTGGGTGTGACGTGGGGGGTGCCGGGTGACTCTGAGGGGGTGTGTCTGCCTCCATCCCAGATGCCTACGGGTATGGGCGTGGCTGCTGCTCCGGGGCTGGCGCTCCATCTGGGTCTGGATACTCCGTCCTGTCCCCCACAATGGGGCTCCCCAGTCCCTGCCCAGCCCCCAGTTTCCATCTCCTAGCAACCGGGTAACTTGAGTCAGGCAGGTGGAGCAGACAAAGACAGCTCTGTGGGGAAGGCTGTGCCTGCCGGGAGGGGCTGGAATGGGGGGGCTGCAGGCGCTGCTCCCCAAACCAGCCTCCCTCGCACACCCCTTATCAAGGGGTGGAGCGCCCCGTGTCCTCTCTGCCTCCACCTGCCTCCTGGAGCTGCCAGGCTCGCAGATACTAAGCACCCCCAAATGCTGCCTCCACCAGGGAGTCTCAGAGAGGCCTCTTTGGGGGGTGGAGTGGGGGGCAGAACGGTGGTCAACTCTGGGGTGTCATCTGTGCGCCAAGCCCCAGTCCTAAGCGTGCTCAGTGAGGACAGCCCATCCCTAGCTGGCTAGGGTGCTCCCTGCATGGTAGAGGGCTCTCAGATCTGCTCCTCTAGGGGTGGGATTTCTTTCCCAGAAGCCAGAGCCTAAGGGTGTCATCTGCAGATTGTGGGGCTGAAGAGGGAGTACCCCAATGCCTCCTGTGGTCCCTAGCGCCCTGTGAGACCTGGCCTCTTCGGAGGACTCCTGCCTCGTGCCTGATGCATGCTGTCCCCATGCTTCAGCTGCACAGAACAACAGCCCAGACCGATGCTACCTCAGGACCTTTGCACAGCCCTTTCTTTCTTTTCCTTGGCACTCACTGCCTCCATGTCTCCGAGGACATCACGCAGATGCCATGGCTTCGAAGGCTTCCTAAGCCCATCTCAGGCCACCCCCCTCCCAACAACCTGTTTATTTCACCTGTAACATTTCTCTTTCTCTAAGGCTATCTTATTTGATAAGTTATTAATAACATAATCTTCCTTGGCACATTCTAAGTCGGTCACCCTTGGGGTAACCACATGACATAGGAACTGTCATCTCCATGGGCCCCGGGGGGCACTGAGGCTGACAGGTAGCCAGGGTCACAGAGGGACTGTCTATTTTGTATGGACAGTTTTTTTTTCCTTCCCAATTTTAGTGCTGTTGTCTGGGGATACAGAGAGACATCTGACCAAGCCCCATCTTCAAGAGTCTCACAGTCTTGTGCAGGGGAGAGAAAAGGTCAGCCAGTCTCTCTGATTTTTGCAGCACTCCCAGTGACTTTGCCTTGATTCACAGTTCACTATTTGCGGGACAGGGGTGGGGGTGTAAGTAGAGTCAGGTACAAGGATATGTTTGGGTCCATCATGGCAGCCCACGCTGCCTGGAAATCAAAACTGTAACATGTGTCAGAGACACTGAGAGTGTCCCAGCATTCTAAATGCCAGCCCCCCCAAACCATGCCTCCCCAAGTGGGTGCCCAGCCACCCAACCCTCGCACAGATGAGAACTATGTGCTGTGGGTCCCGAAATCCCCCTGGTGCAATGGCAGAGGAGCTGACATTTGCTCCGTGTCTGCAGGGGTCCTGCATCCAACCTGACCCAAGTCCCCATGGACTCTCTGACCACTCCCAGCACCCTTCCCCCACTCCCAGTGATTTCCACAGACTCTTGTGTCTGTTCTTGCAGTCTTCTGGCAGCCACAGAAGCAGGGCTGCAGCAGGCTTGGGGAAGCCCAGCTCCCTGACCTCTGGCTGAGCAGACTTCAAGGGTTTGACAGGCAGGCAGACAGGCAGTTCACCATGTGTAGGGCTCGGGCACAGCTCTCTGACCAGAAGGAGAAGAGGAGAGTGAAGAGTGAGGACTGGAGCTGACTTCAAGTGGCAGGAGAAGGGCCTGGGCAGGGGAGAGAAGGACCAAGGGCAAACAGGAGCATGCATGGCCCAGGAGATGCCAGGCTGGGGCTCCTTCAGACTGTGTGTTCCAGTGGCTCCTCCCAGGCACTAGGTGTGTGTCCCTGTACAGGTCACATTATTTAGGTAATGGACCCTTCCCTGTCAACCAGAATAGAGTTTAATTTGTGGAGTTAGGTTCACAAAACCATTGGAAGGACTGGGGGATTGAAAGCTGGGGATTTTCTGTGGGCCTATGGTTTTCCAAGAGTTAGGAGTTGCTTTTGAGCCCCAGGTTGAAAAACTGCTGAAAGTTGCTGAAAATGCTCCACGTTTTGCTTTTGTTTTATTTTTGGCATTTGTATTTCCATGGAAGGAAGGAACAAACACATACTTGCTTTCATATGTGTTCGTACCATGTGAAGCCACTTTCTCAGTTTAATGGTGATTAGACAAATTGACAAAATCATAAGCAATAAAAGCAGCATCTCACTGTTAACTAATTTTTAGCCCAAATACAAACTTTTAGATGCTCCTGATCTTTGCCTTAATGAGAATGTGTGCATGCACCCCAAGCAGGGATGATGTTGCATTCTAACCTTTTGGACGATTAAAATTCTGAAACATATGTATTGATTAATATACCCGGAATGACAAAGTTGATAGAAATAGGTCCCTTGTGCCCTTCACCCATCTTTTCCCACAATAACATCAACTGTAGCTGCAGGAGAATATTGAAGTTTGATGTTGCTAAAGTGAATGTGACCACTTCTGTGTCCCTTCGCTCTCGTGGCTTCATTAGCCATCATCATGATGAAGATATAGAACCATCCACCCCACCAGCGTCCCCTTTGACCTGCCCTTCACGGTCATGACCACATTGCCTCCATTTCTAACCCCCGGTAGCCCCCAACCTGATCTTCACCTTGACAATTCTGTCATTTCAAAATTGTGGCTTTTTCTCACCCACTATAATGCCCTGGAAATCCACCCGAATTTGTCCAAGCATAAATGTTGGTTCCTTTTTACTGCTGATAGGAATGTGGCCCAGTGCTCTTAGGCACGTGCCTCTGTTTGGGAAAGTAGGGGTGCCTTGGTCTGGAAGTGGGGCCTGGGCTGCCCAGGGCCACTGCCCTGCACAATCATGTCCCTGAAGTCACACAGCTTGCTGGCTTGGAGGTGAGATTCCTCTTTAATTCTGGCTCTAAGATTCATGTACTTTCTGGTGTCTCCTGCTGCCCCCAGGGAGCCACCTGGAGGAGGACAGTGCTGGCAGGGGCTGGATGACCCTGCAGGTTGCTCCTGGGGGTGGGACAGGTCCTCCCTGTCCCTCTTCTGCTCTCCTTGCCACCTTGTCAGCACCTTGGGTGGCTTACTGTCCCATGGACATTCCATGGACATGCCAGTCTTGGGAGGTCCCTTGCTGTCCCTTCCTCCTGTGGCCTTCAGATGGCTGGATATTCCCAGTCCTCTGGGCTCAGATGTCTCCTTTACACTGTCTCCCTGACTCCCTGAAGTCATCCTCTGTCCTAGATCCTCCCTCTGCTGTCCCTGTGCGTTTAAGACTATCTGCAGGGATCTTCCTTCATGAGGTGGCCCGGCCAGGCATCGTCTGTCTCCTCTGCCATGTGAAGAGCAGGGATTGTGTCTCTTGCTCCCAGTGCCGGGCACACAGCAGGTGCTCAAGAAACGGGTTAGATAAGGGAATGATGAATAAATGAATCTAAAAAGACAGGAACAGCTCTAATCCGAGGCAGAGTTCTGCCTGGGGTTGAAGAGGGGGTCCCCTCCCTCAGATCCCCTATCTCAGCTCAGGGAGGACGTGTCCTCTGTCTGCTCCCCCACCCAGAGGCCAGGCAGGCTTCCTCTCTGAGTAGAAGCCTCCTTGGGAAAGCATGTGCCGTGGGGAGAACACGCTTCAGAGGCGACTGAACAGGGTCCTTTCCGCTCGCTCTCCCCAGGGTTGCTGGACATGCCCTGGCCCTCAGGGCGCTGCCGTAAATGGGCCTGAGCATCACTCCAGCCCTGCAGTGCAGATGACGGTGGGAGGATACGATGCCCGGGCCGGGGCCATCGTCACAGGCGCACGGAAGGGCAGGTACTTGTTCCTGGAGGTTGGCAGTTGGGACCAAGGCAGCAGCGGTGAGGTCCCTGAGGCCTCTCTCCTTGGCTTGTCCGTGGCCACAGTCTCACTGTGCCCCCCAGGGCCTTCCCTCCGCCTGCCACCAGCCCTAGAGGAAACGACATTTCAGCTTCATCACCTTCTCAAAGGCCCACTTCCAAATACAGTTCCATTCTGAGGTACTGGGGGCAAGGACTTCAACTTAGGAATTTTGGGGGGTCACAGTTCAGCTCTTAAGATGGGAGGACAGGTCCTCTCCAGGAGGAAGAGAGGTGCAGACACCCACTTTCCTTTCAGGTGTTAAAAAAATGAAGTCACGCCTCCCAGGGCTGAACAATTCATCTGTATTTGAAATGAATTCACTTTAACAAATGAATGCCTGAAACACATTTCACACAAATACCTCAGCAACTGGAATAGCAAGATCACTCCAGTTTCACAGGGCAGATGTGCGTCTTCTTTCCATCTTATCATGCACCTGTACATTTAGGGGAGAAACAGTCTAAACTTCAGTAACAGGAGGTCTGGGCGGCTCAGTCCTCTCCCTGCCCCGCCAGGCACTCATCACTGTACTTAGAAGCAAACTTCTCCAAGGCTCGCTCTCCACAGCCTGCACAGCCAGCGGATGGCCTGGTGTCCAGGAAAGCTGCTCAGCGAGTGGGAGGGGAGCAGGCCCCGCTTGGGTAGCATCACCATGGCAACGCTTTCCCCACTCTGCTCCTCACCAAGACCCGGGCATCTGTGGCCATGGAGACTGGTCCCGCCACTGGCACATCTTCATAGCAACCAGGGAGGCTGCCTCTCGCAGCTGGGCCGTGCTTCAGGAAGGCAGGTACACTTAGAGCTTCATTAAGGAGAAGACAGGATCCTCGATGGGAAGGGGACAAAGGACGTGGACAAAAGAGAAGCGACAAGTGGCTAATAAGTATAAGACAAGTGCTCGACTCTACCAACCATCATAGAAATGTAAATGCAAACAACAATAAGATATATATTTTTATGCCCTTGCAATTGGCAAGAGATGAGGGAAACAAAAAAAGACTTGGTGTGCTCATGTTGTGTTTTTTGGGGGGTAGGAGGTAAGGGACAGCACATTTGTACACTGTTTCTGGGAAGCAATTTGGCAATACATCTCAAAATCCTTTAAAATGCGCATACCTTTTGAAGCAACGATTCCTGTTCTAGTAATTTATTCCAAGGTAATAATTAAGTGAGTAAAAATTTAGCTACAAGTGTGTTCCCTGTAGGGGCGATTAGAAGAGCACACACTTAGAAACTGCCTCAATCTGGGGGGGGGAAGTGATTAAATCATCTGTTTTGCATCCAGACAATGGAATCCTGTGCAAACATTAAGCTACGGAGAAGATCATTTAGTGGCATAGAGCTATACGTACGGTAACTTGTTAAGTGGAAAAGAACGTTTTAAAACAGATGCACGAAGCACGGTGTGTGGCGGTTTGGGGGAGTGAGGAGAGATGGTGATACACAAAAAGTGTCTCCATGGTTCTTGTACAGAGGAATTTCTAGAAGTTTCTGTGCACATGCGAACGCGTCTGGATGTACGCATGGCAGGGGTATCACAGTGCCGGGGCTCCAGAGAATGGGTCTTGACCCGGCCACTCACTGCGTGACTTGGGCACAGCCCTTCCTCAGAGCTCACGACACTGGCCACACCACCCGAGATTATCTTTTCCCAAACCAGACCCCTCTGGGTCCAGGGCATAAGTCATGAAGGGACATTATGCATTTTTCAAGTCAACTGCTTAGATTTCCACACCTGGCTTTCAGGAGAAAAATCAATTTCAAGTGAGGACTTTAAAAAAAAATTAAATTAAAAAAATTCGCAGTAGAATACCTATCACACAAAATCAAGACTTTTGTGCATTGTCTTTCTACTTGCACATGGACTTCAGGGGCAAGTCGGGGCATGGGAGAACGGAAGAGGGTTCAGGTTAAATAAAGCACCAACTCCATCTGAGGTTATTCTTGTGCTCTGTTTTGACCTTGGTGTGGATGAAGTATTTTCTGGCTCCTGCCAGCTCCTGGTTTGTCTTTGTCTCTTTGTTGAGTTCCGTATCTACTTTGTATTCTTGTTTTACATTGGTGGTGACTTCATGGCGTCTCGATGAGCTATGCTGTAAAATACAGTGTGTGTACTTTGCCGCTAAAGAGTGAGGTTTTCTAGTGAATGATCGCCATCTGCCATGTGTTTTTCTGTGCCATTCTCATTTTCATTTACTGTAGTATCTTTACAGACAGCTGGCACTCACTTATTTTTGATTGCTCGTCTTTGTCCAAAGAAGCTTTTCCTAGATGAGCAGAGTCAATGGAGGAGAGGCAGGGCCAGCTTACACATGTGTAAGCTTCTTTTGGTGCAGACAGTGGCCTTGTCCACACTGGCAGTGACCTATAGGTCTGATCACAGAAAAGAGTCTTTTTTTTCTCTTGTCACATGGTGGCTTGATTGCAAATATGCGATTCCTCTCTCTGAGATTGCTCCTGGAGCTCAGCCCACTGTTTTTCAGATCCAAACTGAGTCAAGACAAGTGAAAGCATTTTGTCTTCATTTTCAAGGATTTTGGGCTCATGGTTGAGGGTTTTGGTGTACAGTAAGGGCATCTTGTCAGTTCTTTCTGGGACCTGCCTAACTGCATGCTTTCTGTGTGTTCTTCGCATGCCTGCCAACTTTTCCTCCCTTTTTATACTTCACCTATTTTTTGATTTGGTATTTCAGCTGAATCCTAATTCTGATCAAGGTGATGTTTGATTTTCTTGCTATGTCTGAGATTTCAGTGAGAAGGTGAGAATACAACTTAATGGGGCTGTTTTCAAAAGTCTTATTTGTATTTTTAAATTTTGAGGCAAATTTGCTCCCAATCAAAGCCATCCAATCTAGAGATTATCTTTGGTATAGGTGATGAGACAAACCCATACCCGGACCTTTAGCAAATAGATTCAGGGGAATTTTCTAGATTATTCATAGAGGTTAAATGATACTGTTCTATCTTAGAAGACAGTGTCGCTTTCATCACTACATGGTCTGTTACTATTTTCATACTCTAACAATCTGGCTTCTTAGTTGGAAAGCTCCGGAACCAACTTCAGCTGATTTACTCAAAAATGGAGCTTGTTAAAAAGACACAGAGTAGCTCACAGAAAGAGCCACAGGATCATTTTCAGGGCTGACTCCCTGGACACCACTCCCAGAATCCCGCTGCAGACCAGCACCCACAGCTCCCACCCGCATCCTTGCAGCCTGGTCTGGTGGAGTCTGGGTCATGTACCCAAGTGGTCTCAGAAACAGAGCCTGGGTTCAGAGATGCTTTTAAGTAGCAGCTCTGCTCTGCCTCATGCTCATGTCCCACAGGAGTGTGTCTTAGTTAGCTGTGGCTGCTGTAACAAAGACTGGTGGCTGAAACAACAGAGTTTTCTTACCGTCCTGGAGGCTGGGAAGTCTGAGACAAGATGCCGGATGATTTAATTCCTGATGTCGACTCTTCCTGGCTTGCAGATGGCTGCCTTCCTGCTGTGTGTGTGTGTGTGTGTGTGTGTGTGATGATTTGGGGGGGGGGTGTGGAGGAGGAGGGAGGAGAGGATCTCTCTGTGATTCTTCTCATAAGGCTCTTCTGCTATTTACAAGGGCTCTAATCATCTCCCAAGATCCTATCTCCAAATACATTGGAAGTTAAGGCTTTGGCATATGAGTTTTGGGGGAACAAACCCTCTAGCCCATAGCAGAGGGTGACTGACTTGCTAAGCAGTAACACATACAAGTAACACCCAGGTCTCCTTCACCACACCTTCCAGCCTGTGTTTAAACATCCGTGTGTATTTGCCACAGACACAATGCAACTCTCCTGCTATCAAAAGCCTTCACTCTTTAAAAAGAGGGTCTCCCCAAGTTTCAAAATATGAGTCCGCACCCATGCCAATTCCCTCTCTGGGGAAATCTCTTCAATCGCAGACATAGGCACTGAAGCTGGGCATCCAGGGAACGAGCGAGTTGGGAAAGTGGTCTAGTTACCCCTCTGAAAGCAGGGCTGCATTTAGGCTTTCTCTGACTATTTCCATATATTTCTCAAGCTTTCTTTGAAACCGCTCATAAACTGTAAACACACTGAGGAGGAGTAAATCGTTAGAATCCTCACCTGTCACTCATTGGGCATCTGACCAGTTAGTGACTTTGTCTTCGCCGTAGCCCTCCCTGGTGGCACAATGGGTTAGGATGCAGCACTGCAAGCTGGTTGCAGCCACCTCAGTGAGAGTTCGATCCCCGCCCCGGAGGTGACCCACAGGGCGCGGCAGACCTCTCCTGACCCGCCTGCTGCGGGTCTTAATAGTGTGGTTTTTTGATCTGCCTGCTCTGCTCCCCGCTCTGTCTCCGGTGAAGCCTCTCACCAACTCTGACCTGTGCCTCAGTTCTGTATGCATAAATAAATAAATCTTTAAAAAGAAAGAAAACGACCTTCCCCACCTCACTCTGGGTGTTAACAGAGTGAGATAAGTGGCCTCTATGTTGGCAAAGCCAGCTGTGCTGGCCACTGCTGGGATGCAGTCATCCGAGGTAATGTCCAAGCGGTGGACATTCTCTGAGTGTTGGAACTTGCTGTGTTCGGAGTGTTCTCAAAGGTCACGCCACGCCGGGTTCCAGATGTTAGGTCGGGTTCCAGAAACTTGGGGTCGCTTTGGCTGCTCTTGCCTCGGGAAATGCCAGCTTGGTTCTGGGACTTGGTACCTGCGGGCCCCTCTGCCTGCGTCCCGCTTTCTGTCCTTCATGCTGATAGCTGCTTTGCCCTCCTCACTCCCCAGCGCCTGCTGGCAACTTGCCTTCTGAGAGGACAAGGACCGCCCTGGCCTCGAGCAACCTCTGATGGGTGGAACTTACTGATTTTTTTTGTTCTCTGAAAAGCACAGAAGGTCGGTGCATCGTTTCACGAAAGAGAACACACCCATAGCGCTGTTCTGAAATTGCAGTGTGTGACCTGGGTCAGCAGTGAGCCTGGCTAACCGAGGGGCTCAAAGTTGGGGGACACAGCTGCTCTTGCTCTCTGGTGTCCATGACCCAGTTGTAGCTGCTGGAGTCTCTCTGGGAGCAGGAGGCCGGGTCTCTGCAAGGGTCTGGAGCTGTGTCCAGGTGCCTACAACAGTGGAGATCAAGTGCACGGTCCACTGTGGTCACTTCCGAGGCAGAGTTCAAGAGGGGGAGACCAACACCTCAGCAGCTTCACCAGGCCTTCTCCAGGTGATAGCTAAGCATGCCCCCACTTCCACTGCGGGAGCTTGATTGGCCTATATGTGGAGGCTGCTTCTTTCTGTTTTCCTGGATAGATTCAGTTGAATGTCTAAAAGGAAAAATTCAAGTAAAGAGGAAAGCTAAGGCGATTCCATTTTAATTAAAAATTATATACCTGCATAAAGAAAACAATTTGAAGGGCAGATACCAGCTGCCGGTGATGGTCACTTCTGGGTGGCAGGATACAGGTGATTTTACTTTCTTCTTTCTGTTTTTATCCATTTTTCTAAGGGTGTTACGGTTATGTAGGGTTATGCATGATCAGAGTAAAGGGAGAAAAACAATAAAAACTATCAGAAAACAGACTTGCACAATGAATACATTAAGGAAGCGTTTAGTCACTTGATGAAAGAAAATTTTAGATTTCAATGAGGCTCACAGTTCTGTGAATAAAATAGGCACTCGATATATTTGCAGAATCAATTAATAAATGAATTCACTCTGGGGTTCCCTGAAGTGGCAGGCTCCCCAGTGCATTTTAAATGAAATCAATTTACAAAACATGACGCACACTCCCCCCTCAGCCACTCTGAACAGTACGAGATGAGATGTGCCGGAAGGTCCCACTTTCTGGGCTGGAGTCTGCACCAGGGCCCCTCCCTGGCCGCCCCGGTCCCAGCTGCTTACCGGAAAAAGAGAAGAATCGCCACCTACACTGATGGTATTTTAATGCTTGTGAACAACATTTAGCAATCATAAAGCTACTACCAAAGAATATATGAGTTCAGAGTCTGTATGAATTGGATATATTGGGCTCAAAAAAGCAGAAGTAACTAAAGTAATTTTTCATTGTACAGAAAATTGCACCAGACAGACATGTACATTTTTGTGAATGACCACAAGGCAAATTCCCAGGTAACAGGGCACTAAGGTAACAGTTGAACACTAGGAACCTCAGAAATTCCTTCATGGCCCCTCCAGGCTCACGTCTTCCTCAGCTCCCAAAATGAAAAGCATGCCCTCTCTGTTCTTCCTATTTTCAGCACTCTACAAAGATGTGTCCCTAAAACACAGTCGTTCAGTTTTGCCTGCTTTTTAAAAACATAGATACAATCATAAAGATGGTCTTCTTTTGTTTGGCATCTTGATGATAGTGAGATGCAGCTACACCGTTGTGTAGTTGTGGTTTGTTAATTTTCATTGCTGTGTGTTATGCCCTTGAATAAACACAGTGCAGTTTCCATTAATGTTTCCCTATTGATGAAGAAATAGGTTGTGTCCAGCCTGGGGCTATTATGAATAATGTAGGCAGGGACATTTGTGTGCCTCTCTTGACCACTGTGTACACACTGCTATGGCTTCTTTTGTACATTCCTCACATATTCCTCCATCAATCTAGGGTGTGTGCATGTCTTCAACTTTATAACAGGTAATGCTAAACTGATTACAAAAATAGTGCCCTGCTTCCATTTTTGCCAGCAGTGTGTGAGAAGCAATGTTATTCCACATTGTGTCAACACCTACTATTGTCAACAAATCAGTTTTAGCCAGTCTTGTGCGTGTGGAAATAATCTCTCACTGCGGCTTGAATTCCATAATAACTAATGAGCTGAACAGCTCTCCATGTGTTTGCTGAACTTTTGAATTTTCTCTTTGTGAAGTGGCTGTTCAAATTTCTCATCCATTTTTGCCATCTTTTTTTGTGGATATGTAGGTTTTCTCCCCCATAATCTGGATGTGAGCCATTTGTCTAGTACAACTGTTACTAATATCTTCTCTCATGCTGTGACATGCTTTTGACTTTCTTAACAGTGAAACTGAAAGTTTGTACCCTTTGACCAACACCTTCCCATTTCCCTCAGACCTCAGCCCCTGGCTACCCACTTTTTACTCTCTGGTCCTATAGTTTGACATTTTAAGAGTTGGCCTGTAGTGAGATAATATAGTGTTCATCTTTCTGAGTCTGGCTTATTTCATTTAACATCGTGCCCTCCAAGCTCAGGTTGCTACCCCTGGCAGGAGTTCTCTCTCTTTTATGGCTAATAGTCCATGTTATGTCCCATAACATGGGTATTATCCAGGATTTTCCTAGGGCTTTCCTAGACATAGGCCTTCGTTCTACAGCTTCCCCACTCAGGGGTCAGCAGGACTGGAAACTTCCCTCTGCTCTCAGATCACTGTCTCTCTTCTTTTACTTTACCCCAGTCCCACTGGACTTCTGTGAGGAGGAATGCCCCAGGGCTTGGAGTTGGAAGAAGTTAAGCTGAGGCACCTTGGAGCAAGTTTCTGTTCTACCCTTGATCTGCTCATCTGTGAATAGAGAAGGACCTCTTGCTGGGACTTGGAGTGAGGCTCCAGGCAGGTAAGTGCCAACGGGACTCTGGGTCCAGGCAGCTATTACCATCCTAATGGGGGAGATGGGGCAGAGGCCAGAAGCCTCTGAGGCAAGAAGGCAGGGGAGCTGGCTTGGGTGGCCTTGCTGGGCTGCAGGGATGGAATGTGGGGGAACCAGGCCTCTCCTTGTATCGTAGGGCCTGGGTATTGATCTGATGCTGTCCCAACACACCCTCCACCTAGTTTAGCTGTCCTGTTGCCTTGGAGACCAGACACAGACTTCCTAGGAATGAGAATGGAGGCAGATACTCCAGAGGGGGAGGACAGAGCCTTAGCTCAGTCCTGTCTGGAGGTGTGTGCATGCCAGCCCTCTGCATGCACAGTTGGGGAAACTGAGGCTCCAAGAGGGGCAGTGGCCAGCTGAGGCCAGGACCAGAATAGAGGCAGCTTTTAGGCATCTCAGAAGAAAAAAGCCCTTTGGCTTTCCCTTCATAGGTCTGGTCTGCCACATGTTGGCATCCTCAAGAGGAGGAGGGCGTGAAGTTGGGCAGGGGAAGCCAATGTACAGAGAGGCTAAGATATTTGCCCAAACTCGTGCACATAGAGGTGGAGTGGGGATGTGAACCTTGTAGAATGTTTTCCATTTGCCCTTGTGGGTCCACTGTTCACCCCTTTCTGCCCTTCGTATAACTTGTCTGGACTGAATCCTTGAGTTGGCTGTGGTCTGGGGGCGTCAGTGGCAAGAGCCAGGGGAGCGGGGTGGAAGGGGAGAGAAGTCACATGTCTGCCCTCTGCTCCCTCTGCTCTATGAATGTGGCTTACCCCTGTCCCTCACGTAGCTGTAGCTCCAGTCTCCTGGAAGATTCTCTTTGGGGTACATGCTCGGTCTTCCAGTTTTCTCCTGCTTCCTTCCTTGAAATCCTTTTAAGATGGAGGCAAATTCTATGCATTCCCTGGTGAACAGGGAAGGGTGAGAGTGGACTTAGGGTAGGGGTTGACACTTGAGAAGAAACTGGATGCCCTAAAGGAGCCAGCTGTGCATAGAAGAGGGGCTGGTGGTGGGAAAGAAATCAGGTAGAAGGTGCAAATGTCCTGAGGCAGGTATGTTCTTAGCATGTTTGGGAATAAACATAGATATCAGTGAGGTGGAGTGGAAGATATCAGTGAGGTGGAGTGGAGTGAGGAGGTAGGTGGGAAGTGTCAAGGAATGAGGCCTTGGGCAGGGGCAGGAGGCTCATGGGAAGATTCAGTTCAGTTCACCCTCTGAAAATACTCTAGGACTTAGGTTTGAGACGGGAGGCCTTGGAGAGATGTTGAGCAGACATGTTATCTGACATTTGTGTTCACGCTGGTTGCTCACAGGGAAGAGAGAACAGAGCAGAGAGAACAGAGGGGGTACTGTGCATCATCCAGGCAAAAGTTGAGGGGCTTTTGGGGGTGAGGGGGACAGCAGTGGGGTGAGAGAAATCCAACTGGATTTTGGACAGATTTGAAAATCGACCCAAGAAGATCCCTTTATGTGTTATGTGTGGTTGTGGGAGGGAGAAAAAAACAGATGTCTTTGAGCTTTTTTGGCTTCTGTTACGGGAAGAATTGAGCTATTTACTGAAATGGGGAGGTTGTTTGAAGGAGCTGATTTTTTGGGGCAAAGTCAGGAGTTGAGTGTCTACCACCTTGAGGACTGAGGTTCCCCTTGGAGATGCCAGAGGAGGCTTTGAGAAGGCATGTGAGTAAGTCACTCCCTGCAGTTTGGAGGAGGGGCCAGCCTGGAGGGGTGGTGCCCATCAGGGCAGAGACCTTAACTAGATGATACCAATAGGAGGGAGAGGCAGCGTGGAGGCCGGGAGCACCCCCTCCAGGAAGCCATCGGCCTGGACTGCAGGAGCGGGTCAGGGACCAGGACCTGCAGGGAAACGGGCCTTTACCCTTCCACTAGGCTTCTGTCAGCCTGCACTGGAGACTGTCACCCGGCGTTGCTGGCAGCCATCTTGGCCACATTCCATGGGAAAAGGCTCTCAGAGGTGGGGCCCACTTGAGGAAAACAGGGGCCCTGTAGACGGTCTGCGGGTCCATCCTGAGTCCTGGATCTCGCTCACGTTTGAGACAGCCAATCTTTAAGGCTCAGGCCAGTTTGGGTGCGACTCTGATGTCTGTGATGGAAAGCATTCAGGGGGACTGCTTGGTGGGTGCAGCGCGGGGCCCTCGGCCGCCCACTCCCCGCAGCGGTGGGCCTGGTGTGCATGGGGCTCTGGTGGCTTAGCTGGTTCCTATCCATCCGCCCCAGTCGTTTTGGGCCCTGGGCTCCCCTTTTCTCGACCACCCAGCCCCTTCCTAATCTAGGTTGCTAGTCTTCCCAAGGCCCGCCCCCTGGGCCCCGGGCCCATCTTCCGCCTTCCTTCTGTCTCTGGCAGATCCTCCTGTGCGGTAGAAGGGCCACACAACCCACTCTGAAAGGGAAGACATAGCTCTGGGGGCGCTGGGGGAAAGGTTTGCTTTGCAGAGCAAAAGCTGGAGCCTCTCAAGGTAAAAACATGTCGCCTGTGCTTCTGGCACTCTTGAGTTTGCATAGGGGGTGGCCATGCACCACAGTGATGACGTGGCCAGTGCAGGAACCAGGAGCCCCAGGGCTGGGGATGGCTGAGGGGACGGGCAGGAAAGGGCCTGACCTCGCTGGGCGAGAAGGGATGCAGAGCAGCAGCTTCCAGATGACTTGCAAAGCAAACAAGCGGCCTCCGTATGGTTGAAGCAACTGTTCATCCAGCGTCCTGCCATTAATAGCCCAGAGCCTTCCCGACGAGCCAAACCACCCCATGCACTCGCTCAAACACTCATCAAACATTTGATCAAACATTTACTGAGTATTCCCCGTGTGCCCACACTTCATCACATTTAATTTTGTGCACTCGACAGCCTTTGAAGCTGCAGATGATGATCCCCGTTTTAAAGGTGAGGAATGGAAGGACATCAGAATACTCGTGTTGCAGGAGCAGGTCGCGAGGACTCTCGGCACCACAGATAATAACTGCACATGTGTGCAGCTGCGTGGGTGGCCGTGATGGGGACTGTGTGTCTATCTGTTCCATGTAGTCACTCAGGGACCCAGGATGATGGGGCCTCTGCCACCTTCACTGCTTGGCTCCTACGTCACCGTGGGTGTCAACATCAGATGGGCAGATGTGGGAGGACAGTGTACAAGGGTCACACGGTCCAGATCTGGGTGATGGGGCATCATTTCCACCCGCCTTCACCACCTGGGACTCAGCGAGCAGGCTACGTCCAGGGCAAAGGGGGTTGGGCGCCAGCTGTTTCATCAGGAAGGGTTGTGGCCGGCTGAATAGCTAGCCCCTCTGCTTGGCGGAGCTCAAGGGGCCTTGAGACTTGTATCATGAGACTCTCAGGTGATTCAAGAAGGAGGCTGAGGCTGTTCGTGGTGTCCAGCAGCCCAGGGCTGGGTTCCAAGCTGTCGTGGAAGGCTCCGGGGTAGTCCACAGCGAATGCAGCCCACTCTTCCCGCATGGCCAGGGCCTCCTCTCAGCCTTCCCCATGTCTGGTGGCATTTCTGCCACCTGGCCCTGGCACCGCCCTTCCTGCTCGGCCCTCATAGGAGAGGCTGTCTGGGGTGAGTACTGCAGAAATGAGGACAGAGTGGGGTCTTTGACCAGGTCTGTGGGTCCTCCCCGTGAGGCCTTGGCAAATGAGTAAATCTCCCTGTGACTCAGTTTCCTTCTCTGTGGAGGGTGCTAATCTTAGAGAGTTGCAGGTGAGATGAGTCTTTGCACGTAGGACCATCGTGAGCAGCCGCCTTCAGCTTGCTGGCTGTGTCCCGAGGCCTGGGGGCCCTGCACAGTGCCCACTTATAGCCGAGGACGGAGGCTGAGGGTGAGTCGGGCGTGTGCCCTCTTCCGACCCCCCTGTTCTCTGAGTGGTTCAGGGCTGTCTGGCCCCCTTGCCATCGTCTTCAAGCTCACGTTTGCCCGAGGCCCTTCCTTGCCTCTGAATTCCTAAATCTTTCCACTCAGATCTGTACCCCGAGCCAGACTGGGCCTGGCCCTGTGCCTCCGGCCCTTCCCTCCCCGGTGGCTTGTTGCGGCCAGGAGTCAGCCGTGTCCTGGGCCAGGCCTGTGGTTCTGGTCACTCTGTCCATCCCCTCCTCACCCCCACCTTACAAAAACCCATGGAGCTTTCCGACTGCTGCTTTCTCTAAAGGAAACCCCAGTGGCTGAGCTAGTCATGTGCTTGGAGAGATAAGGCCACTCAGGAATATGAAGTGTTGAACCCCAAGGGGCGGCCACAGGGGTTCCCTTTTTCTAAATTCCCTCTCTTGAGTGTTTATCTTCTCTATTGCGAGCTCTTCATTCAGGATTCCTGGGTCCTCTTCCCCCCTCCCCTTCCTTTCTCCACATCACCACAACAGCCCTGTCCGGAGACCTTGTTTGCTCCACTTCGTAGACGAGCAAATTGAAGCTAAAGGAAGCTTAGCAACTGCCCAGTATCCCCTAACAAAGACTGGGCGCAGCTGCGGGGAGCCCAGGGTTGTCTGTCTCCAGAGTCTGCATGCTGCTTCCTGTAATGCGTTGTCCTTCTTTATCAAAGATGCATAGATGAAATCCGTGTTCGTGCGTCAGCTCCAAGCCATTATTTTATTAGTAGTCCCTGTTGCTCCCCTGCTCCGTCTCTTTCCCTGGACAGCAGAGGGCCCTTCCCACCCACTTACTGTTGCTAAAAGAAAGGTCGGTCTCATGGTGAAGAGACCTTTTTCCTTCCTGCTTCCGGCATTGGATGTAAACACCGGGATTGAACGCCCTCTCCAGCCTGCAGATTCTCCAGGGTGGAGAGTCAGCTGTGGAGCTGGGCTGGAGGGAGAGACAGCTGTGTGAGTGAGCAGGGCGTGGGGGTGGGAGGCAGGGCCCAGCCCCAGGCTTCTTCCCCTCGAGCTGTTGAGCTGCGGTGCAGGCCTCTGGTCTGCCCAGAGCCTCATGTGGGATGGGGCAGGAGGCCCTCGGGCTGTGTCAGGACGCCCCAGGCACAGTCGTCAGGTTCATGCAAAGAACCCACATTTATCTGTGCAAGCTGCTTTCTTCCTTTATTATTTGCAAACAAGTTTAGCTGGCAACTCTTCTGCCATTTTTTATACAATTTTTTAAAAGATTTATTTATTTATTCATACAGAATTGGGGTACAAGCCAGAGGTGCAGGGGTGGTAAGAGGCTTCACCAGAGACAGAGCAGGGAGCAGAACAGGCAGATGGACGAAGTACACTGCTGAGGGGAGCAGCGGGCGGGTCAGGAGCCGTCTGCCGCACCCTGTGGTCACCTCCCGAGGCCGGGGATCGAACACATACTGAGGCGGCTGCAGCGAGCTTGCAGCGTCCTAACCCATTGCGCCCCCAGGGAGGGCCCCTATACAAATATTTTAAACAGAGAAAGAATGGCAAGAAACCTGAACAACCTGGGCTCAAGCGCTGCTGCAGTTTGCCACAGCCGCTCCATCTTGCTTCCTTTCGTTCTGCATTTCGTTTTGGCTGAATTCTCTAAAAGGAAGCGGCAGACCTTGAGACGCCCTAACCTTCTGCCTGCAGCTTCTAGAACAGGTTAGGCAGCATGGAGGGCTTCATGAGTCAGACCCGGGAAGACCCGCCCAGGGTCACTACTGTTTGGCCAGCAGCACCTCCATCCCTTTATTCCTTCGGGGATCCAGGAGGCCTGCGTGTCACAGGCAGGAGTGACCCCCCAGGGGTTCCCTTCTCCCTGGCACCTTCTCTAGGCTTCCACTGGAAGCACCTGGGGGCCCTGCGGGCTGCCCAGCTCCGAGGAAAGCAGAGCCTGGGAGCTGTTGTGCTCCCAGTTCAGATTGGGGAGTCTCAACACTTAACAACTGTGAGTGACACAGTAACAGCATCTTAGTCTCCCTTAAAATGTGCTCAGGTATATAAAAATGTTAAATGAATGAGGCTTTCCATTCAAAAGGGTTTGTGAGAGCATTTTAAAATAAACTTGGCCATTAAAATAAACTCCTCTCTGAGTGACTTTATAGGATAGTGGTGGCTGTGGGGGCTGAAAACTCACCTAATCTACATAGCAAAGTGATAAAAAAAAAAAAAAGCCACCATTCTATGTATTTTTGTGAGAAGGCCTGTGTGGAGTGATTGTGGTAGGGAAAGTGACCAGGGGGGAAAGGCAGGTTCTGAGGGGGCAGTAGGTGCCTCCCATTCGGGCCTCACTGAATCCAGAGGATGCCAGGACCAGACCATGAGCTTGAGGTAATTTGTGGATGATAAAGTTGTTAATCACCTCTATTATTAGGAAAATATAAGTGCAAAAGCTATTAGCTCATACCTGTTAGAATGGCAGTTATTAAAAGGACAAGAAGCAAGTTCTGGAGAGGATGTGGGAGGAAGGGACCCTTGCACCCCGTTGGTGGGAGTGTACATCGGTGTGGCTATTGTGGAAAACACTAAGGAGTCCCCTCAAAACATTAAAAATAGAAAGTCCAGGGCCCTCCCTGGTGGCGCAGCGGGTTAAAGCACTGCACTGAGAGGCTGGGGCCACTTCCGCATGGGTTCGATTCCCGCCTGCCCCGGAGGTGGCCACATTGCGTGGCCGACCTCTCCTGGCCCGCCCGCTGCTCCCCTCAGCAGTGTACTTCGTCGATCTGCCTGTTCTGCTCCCCACTCTGTCTCTGGTGAATTCTCTCGCCCTCCGCATCTCTGGCCTGTACCCCAGTTCTGTATGAATAAATAAATCTTTAAAAAAAAAATAGAAAGTCCATATGATTCAGTTACCCACTTGTCAGCATTTGCTAGAAAGATACAAAGACACTATTGTGAACAGATACATGCACTCCTTCTTCACGGCAACATCATAGCTAAGAGTTGAAAAAAACTTGTTTATTGACAAATAAATGGATAAATGGATAAAGCAGGTGTGGTATACATACACACTGGAATACTACTGAGCAGTGAAAAAGGACAGTCCCTGCCATTCAAAACAATGTGTCTGAACCTAGAAGGTATTATGTTAAGTGCAATACACTAGGCAGAGAAAGACAAACACTGTAAGATTTCTTTCATGTGTGGGAGATAAAGAAACAGAATTTATGAAGAAGCCAAAGAAAACAAAAAACTGTTAGACTAAGATGGTTACCAGAAGAGAAGGGGGAGTGGATGAATCAGGTCAAAGGGGTCGATTGTACATTGAAGGATGGAAATGAGACGTTCAGATTATTAAGCTGTTCCCTGAAACTTTTACAGTGTTATAAAACAGAGTTTCTTCAATTAAAAGAAAATGCTGGTGAACTATTCAGATCTTTGAGATGTCTGGCTCCTCGTTGAAAAATAAGATCCAGCGGAAAGGAAAATGAAGGCTATCAAGAAGAGAGCAGGGAGGGTGGGCTGGGAGACCATCGAGGGGCTCAGAGGTGGCCAGTCAGGGTGGGTTTTTGATGCCACGTGGCTTATCTGGGCATCTGCAAAATGGACTCAGGCGGCCATTGGGACCAGCGCAGGCAATGCCTTGTCATGGTCCCCAGAGAACAAGGGAGCTGTGACCCCTCAGCTAGAGGGACGCCTGTTCTGAGCAATGGCTTGGCCCCCGCCTCCTCCTCAGTACAGGGTGGTGCTTTTCCTCACTCCAGCCACCCACCTGCCTTGCGCAAATCAGAGGCCCTGACGTGAAGTAGGGAGACCTTGACACGTTCCGTTTTTTTGATTAGATTTGCTGGAGGTTTGTCCCCTGTTTTATTAGTTTCTTTGCAAAGAACCCGGTCTGGTGTTTATTATTTTCACTGCTTTTCTGTTCTCTAATTTATTTATTTGCTTTTATCTTTATTATTTCTACTCTCTCCTTTTCCTTTGGGTTTGTCCATCTCTTAAACCTGTGGTTGAAGTCTCATCCATTCACGTTCTCCTTGCGTGTACGCGTGGGTTTTTGAAAATAAAAAGCATTTAAACTGATGGGAGCTCTTCCAAGGCCGGCCGGCCTGTCCCCGAGGTTTTGATATGTGGAGCTTTATTTTCATTATTTTCTTGGTGGGATGTTGTATTCCTGATTTCCTCCTTGACCTTGATGTTATTTAGGAGAGTAGTTTTAAATCTCCAATTTTCTTTCTGTTTTTAGGAAGTATTTATTTCTAGCTTTATTATATTGTGGTCAAGATTGTGGTCTCTAAGAAATCTGTACAAACATCATTTTGTTTTTCTTTTTTTTTTGGAAATTGGCACCGTGACTGATGGTGGGATCAGCTTTTAAGGTGTTTCCTTGGTACTCACTTGAGTGTCCTGCAATCTGTTGGTTGGTAAGTGATACAGGTTGACATACTAAGTCTTCCTCATCACCTGCTTCCCATTCTCTGTGCTTATTTTTTGTTTACTTAATCATTCACAAAGGACTATTAGTGAATTGAGATATCCCACCATTATTGGATTTCTCGATCTCCTTTTATTTCGAACATTTCATACAGGAGTTTTGTCGCTAAGTGTTTGGGTAAATGAGCGTGTGAGAGAGAAAGACAAGGCATGAACTGAACTTTTTGGTGGCTTTTTGAAAACGCGGATGCTGGAACTACCGCTGGGGTTCCAGCCTGGGCTGCCTGTGCCATTTCTCCGTGACTCAGTTTCCCCCTCTCGGAAAACGGGGTGGGGTAGAGTTCAGGGCATGGAGTGACTCATCCACAGCAGGGTCAGCCCGTGCTGGGCACAGGGCGGCGGCATCAGGGAGCCCTGAGGCCATCGCTGTCGGCTGCTCCTGTTACACGCCGACTCTCCGCTCGGGACACCGCCATCTCTGCTTTCTATCTTCGGGTTTAAATGAAGCGCACGCCCATGCACACACGCGTGCAGGGGCCTCAGCCCTGTCTGGAACCTTCCTGCTCCTACCCACGTGTCTGCTCTGGCTCTTGCTGTGGAGGCTGAATCGGTCTCTGTTCTGCCAGCCCTCTCAGAACTTACATGTAAACAAAGGAGAACGCTCTGCAGGGCAGCTCTGCTTCCTCCTTCCCAGGCTCAGCAGGCGGCTCAGGGGTCCACCCCCCATCCCTCACAGCACCCCCCTCTCCACTGCGGTGGCCTTTGATTCTCTCTGCTTTCCTTGCCTTGCCTGAAAGGTGCTGTCCCCAGCCGCTGTCTTCATCTGTGGGGCTTCTCTCCTTCCTCCTGAGGCTGAGCTGGTCTGGAGGTGTCCACTCCTGCCAAACCCCCAGGAATTTTTCTGTCTTAGCAAGAATCGGATCAAAGTGCCTGTGTTGTTCCAGACGTCTGATCTTTGCCTGAGGAACTGTCCCCAGGGCCCACGGCATTCCTTCTGGGCACATGCCACCCCCCCCCCCTTCCTGCCTTTGCTGCTAGGGGTTTCCAGAAAGAATCAAACCAGTAGTAGGACACAGCCCCTCCTCTGGCCTGACCTCCTCACCCCTCTCTTTTTTCTTTGACAAATATTTGTCAGACATCTACAGGCACACCTCACTTTAGTGTTTTTTCCAGACGTTGCAATGGTTATGTTACAGGCCAGGGAGAGAGGGGCACCCCTGAAGCCCCAAACCTGCCTGCTCTAAGTGGGTTCAGCCATCCGCCACTTCAAGACAAAACAAATAAAACTTTAATGAAAAGGGACTTTAATACAGTAAATATACAATACGGAACACAAAGAATATAACTTCTAAATCAAACACCTGAAGTCACCCATCCCCTCATGGGCAAAAATCAACCCAACAGGGATCGGCCCAAAGCAAGGCCTGAAAACTGCCACTAGACTAAAGCACCTTCTGGCCAGGGCCCATGGAAAAGGGTCAGAAATGGCCAGACAAGTCTGGGAGGAAAAGAGCAACATCAAAATCAAGATAAACGCTGCCACAGTCACCTCCCAACAGGTCTCTCACCCACATCCGCCTTAACCAGTCCAGGGCCAAGAAACAAGCACGGTTTCTTCCTCACATGCTTGCTGCTCCACGTGGCTTCCTCAGGGCTCCTTCTGGCTCTCCATCCTGCTGCCTTCTTCCCTATCACGTTCCTTCTCCTCTCTCCCTTTTTCTCTGCTTAGCTCTACCCTCCTTCTGGGTGGGGCAGGGAACCTGGAACTTCCCCTTTTCCTGGGGACCCCCTGTTACAAACATAACTTCGATGTGCATGGTAGGGAAACAAAATACCTGTGTGATTCACTGGACCACAATGCTCTTTATGGTCGTGGTCTGGACCTCCTCTGCATACCTTCCCGGTGCGTGTGGTCTAGGTGGGCTCAGGCATGGAGATAAAGCGTGAGGATAGACAGACGGTCTCCCGAGCGACTGGGACACATAAATCAGCATGCAACAGACAGGAGTGAACCCACCACGTGTGGGCGAGAATGGGGAGCTCCCACCATCCTTGCCTGCTGCTGGCTGGAGTGAGAAATGATCCACCCACACAGGCAAGTGTGGAATCTACTGTATACTCAACATGAACACACCTTGGCTCCCGGCTCAGCCATTCCCCACCTGAGTCTCCACGCCCCAGAAATGTCTGTCTTCACAAGCTTATTTACCAAAAGACGTGTACAAGCAAGCTGGTAGCAGCGCGATCCAGAATAGTCTCAAACTGGAGGCAGCTCACATGTCCCCTGATGAGAGAGTGGATGGAAAAACTGGGGTATCTGGGTACAATGGAATATTCTACAGCAACAAAGCAGGTAAGTGACTGACAGTCAACACAATGATGTTGTTCCAACCGCACCAATGATGATGGAGAGAAGGGCTTCCAGTACATGACGAATATAGAGAAAGTCCAAAAGCTGGCAAAATAAATCTGGGTGCTGGAAGCTGTGCTTGCACCCTTAGGGGGCAGAGGGCAGTGAGTGGCTAAGAAGTCACGAGAACATGAGCAAGTGTGTGTAGTGTTTACACGGTCATGCACGCTTCATGGGAAAGCGAAAAGTGATAATGAAATTAAAATGAGAGAAAAGGAAGTGCTCATTGCACTTTGGGAACTGACAGTCATGAGTGGGAAGACAGAGAGGAGTCAGAGAATTGTACAGGAGTCCTGGCCGGTGATGCCGAGCTCCAGAGTGGGCTGACGGGACTTAATAGACAATGTGGGTGAGGGGGGCACCCCAGGGAAGTAGCAGGCAACTCAGAAGCCCCCAGAGGGACAAGGCTTGGTGGGCTGGCAGCTGCTGAACGTGAGTGTGTGCTTGGGGGACTGCAGGGAGGGTGGAGGCTATGGGGGGATCAGACCAGTCACAGAGCCCTGAGGGCTGTGGGGGAGGGGAAGCTCCCTTTTTATGCTGAATCATGGGAAGCCTTGGAGAAGCTCTAACAGGGGTGTGTGTGAATGTGGGGGTGGGCATGCCATGGGCTGGGGTGCCCAGGCTCCTCTCCCCACCCAGGTCTCTCCTCAGCCCCTGTGCAATCAGCTTTGGCAGTCAGGCAGCCCAGCCCCCACCCCGCTCTGCCACACCTGACTGTGGCGCTCCTGCCCCAGCACCTGAACCTGCTTCCATCGGGGCCAGACCATCCCGAGGGCTCTGCCCTCAGCCGCCACCCTCGTGGGTGCGGGGAGCGCCCCTCCCCGGGCATCTGGCGGCGGCATCAGTGTTGCAGCTCCTGCTGCGTCAGACTCAGGCTCCTCCGCTTGGTCCCGAGCTTCAGACTCCTCCCGTGGGTCTCAGGCAAACATCTGTTAACCATTTTACACTGTTAAACTTTCTTTCTTGAAAAGGTCAAACAAATGAGAGTCAAAATACAGTGAAAAGCATCTCTCCTACCCCTGGTGCCCCGTTTCCATTCCCAGAGACGCTCTTGCTGACACACAGGCGTGTTTTGGTGTTTTACACACACACACACACAGAGGCATTCCCTCCCCCCACCCCCCCATTGTAGCATGTCACAGTGTTTGTCTTCTGCCTGCCTCAGGTTATTCTATACCACATCCCTTGGTCTGTTTCTTTTTTTTATAAAAGGATGGCGGCGGTGCCCTCTGTGAGGACTTGCTGTGACTTCCGCGGTCAGTCCTGCCAGATGGGCATGGGGGTGTCTCACTGTGCCGGGCTGCTCTGCTATCCGCATGTTGAGGCTTCTGGGTCCCCCCCGGCAGGTGGCTCAGACGTGAACGCCAGGTCAAAGGGCACGGGCGTTTGTGACGTGAACAGATACTGCCAGTCACCTTGCGTGGAGGGTTGGGTGTGTTTGCACACGAAGCTGCGTGGCACACACCAGGGATGCTTTTTGGTATTTGCCGATCAAATAGGTAACTAGGGCACCTTGTTGTCTTAGTGAATGTGTTGCCATACGTGATAATGACCATCTTCTAAAGGGTTGGAAATTTTTATTTCCTTTCCAGTGTCTGCTTCTAATATTTGTTCACTTGTTTTCTTTTGAAGTTTCCATTTTGTTTCTTAATGATTTGTAGGAACTCTTTGTATATCAAGGAAATTAGACCTTAGTTATGGATCTGATGCCTTTCATTTTTTTTTAATTCACAGAAGCTGGAAGTTTTCCATTGTAATAATAGTCTTATACAATTATAAGAACAGATGCTGGGGACATCTGAGGGCTATTCTAGTGTCAGGGATTCAGGGGTCCCAACAGGGCCCGAGTCACTAATTACTGCTCAGAGAGATCTTAAATTGAGAACTAGAGTTATTAACTTAAGCCCAAATGAGAAGGGCTAAAACCAAATCCTACCCATGTTCTGGGATCTGACCCTGTGCACTTTGTCAAAGAGCTGATTTTCTGGGGTCCCTGGTGATTACCCAGCCCTGTGGTGCTCTGTTCTGGCTCATCTCCTTTCTTCTTCTTCTTTTCTTCTTTTTTTTTTTTAAGATTTATTTATTTGTGCATACAGAGCTGGGGTACAGGCCAGAGGTGCAGGGGCAGTGAGAGGCTTTACCAGAGACAGAATGGGGAGCAGAACAGGCAGATCGACGAAGTACACTGCTGAGGGGAGCAGTGGGTGGGGGGAGTGTCAGGAGATGGTCCTGTGGGTCCGCTCCCTGGCTGGGCATCGAACTTGCACTGAAGCGGCCACGGCTAGTTCTCAGTGCTGTGCTTCAACCCGCTGCACCACCAGGGAGGGCCCTCATCTCCTTCCCATGTGTGACCTTCCAGCCCTGCCCCCACCCGCCACCCCCGCATATCAGCTGGGGCTCCAGAGCACCTGGTTATCACTTTCCAGGCATGGGCTTCGATCACTCGCCATGGCCTTCGGCTGCTTCCTCGTAGCTGAGCCTGCGCTGGGCACTCAGAGCGCTCAAGGCCGCTCTCAGGGGACACCTGAAGAGGGGATGGGCAGGGACTTGGTCTGACCCACCGGGGTTGGCACGGGAAGAGTGAACCTCACCGGAGATGCCTGCCTTGAGGTGAGGGGCAGAACTTCTGTGCTCCTCTCCACCGGTCCTGGCTGCCCCTCCCATGGACGTGTGTTTTGGGGCGCTAGATGATGGCTGTAAACTCCCATGTGTCTCCGCCAGGCAGCGTTCACCAACAAGGAAAAGGCTGCAGGTCTTTGGGGAGCAGTGAGGTGCTGCATGAAGATATGTCCCGCACAGAGACCAGCCTGCTGCTCCCTGACCCTGGCCGCGGCGATTGCTTTCCCTGGGGACCCCCAGCCCCAGAATCTCTGCCACAGAGCCCTCCAAGGAGCTCCGGGTACCAGTCTGATCCGCTTCACAAGCCCTGATGGAGGTGGGCCGGGCGTGGGGTCGGGCGTGGGGCCTGGCGTGGGGCCAGGGCTGGCAAACATCCCCTCTGGCAGCTCCGGTCCCCCGTACCTGGGTACCAAAGGCCGGGGCTCCTCACTCTGCAGCCTCCACATTGAGGGCTCCCCGTCTGTTATTTGGGAGTGGGCATCTATCTCGAGCAGGGGACAGGAGGTGATAAAGGCTCCGGCAGAAACCACCCAGGGGAGTTTACACAGCAGCGTGTGTGGGGTGGGTGGAGGGTGGAGGCAAAGGACCTGGTGATGGGGTGAGGGCGTGGGGCCTCCAGGAGGCAAGTGGGGGTGAGGCTGTCTCTTGAGCAAGAATGGTGTCAGCAACCCTCAGTGAGAGTGACGGGGTGAGGGGGGGACGGAGTGGGGGCCAGAGCTTAGCTGTTCCTTGGTGGGCCTGCGTTCCCTGGGCTTCAGCCCCCCCATCTGGATGGACAGGGGTTGGCGAGTAGGCTGCTTTATAGCCTCACTCTCCATCAGGGGTGAGACTTAGGGTCCTCTGCACCCGAGTCTGTTTTCTTGGCTGCTGGGCGGGTGTGGCGGACACAGAAGCCTGCGTCAGCCAAGCTGCCGTCCACTCGGCCCCCCACTGGCTCTCCCCCCCACCCCCAGCTCTTTCTCATCCGTGAGCCTCAGCGCCTGGACGCACTGATAGGGCCCAGCTCCCCACCTGTCAGGCTCCGGCCCGCTTCTGCCTCTTATCCTTCTCATCCACGTAGCCAGAACCAGGCATGCTTCTTTGAGAAAAAGTAATTTATTTTCTAATTACAAAAGACGATAGGCTTGAACAAAGGGAAGGCAGCTCAGGGCTCAGTCAGGAGTCAGCTTGGACCTTTTTCTCTGCCTCACCTGCCAGGGAGGGATGTCAGGTCTCTGCAGGGAGAAGAAGAGGCGCAGGGTGGGGTCTCACTCGGGTTGGGGAATGGGAGACCTAGGTACGAACCCTGGCCTGGTCCTTGCTTTAGGACTTGGGGTTTGGGAGCTGAGCTGCACATCTGTGGGGGGCTGTGAGACTGGGGTCCAGGTTCCATTACCCCCTACACCCTCCTCAGGCTCCATCACCCCAAGCTGGATGAGCTGTGACTCCGTGCCCTGGTCTGAGAACCCTTCCACATTCTTACAGTATGCTTTTCTCGCTCTCTTCTTGAGCGGTTATTCCAAAGCTCCCCAGCTCTCCCTGGTATGAGGCAGGAGAAAGGGCCCCAGAGCTGACAGGTGGGGAACTGGGCCCCAGCAGTGGGCCACGCCATCTTCACCAGCCAGTGCTTGGGCTCCTCACCTGTAAAATGCAACTAGCAAAACCTTCCATGAGGGCGGCCAGGAGGAAAGGCAGTCATGGCTGGCGTGGTGGCGGGGGCGGGGCAGCTTTTTATTGGGCTGTGAGCACAGTAAAGACTCTGCCGGGGCTTGCCTGTCCTTGGGTGGAGGCCTCACGGCCAGGTGTGGGAGCAGGGACCCCCGACTGTAGCTCCTACGCCGCCGGCCAGGGTACCCCGAAGCTGCCCCTCGACCAGAGGCTGCAGCTTTTCCCAATTTGTCACCCGGCTGACACACTCCAAATCAAAGTCGACACTCCGAATGGACCAATCAATAGCTCCATTTTCCCTTCCCGCCCTGCTGGGGGAGGGGCGCTCGTTTATGAAACCTTTACTTATTTATTTGGTGTCTCGCCTGGCAGGTGCAAGAAAGCCCAGGGAAATGCGTTTCCCGCTGCCCTTTGAGCTGACAGGTCTTTTCACCCCTCTGCTAGGGCACCAGGGGGTCGCCTGAGCCACCTTCTGGCTTGAGTGCTCCCCCTCCCTGGCACCGGCGTGACCGGTGGAGAGGCCAGGCCTGCCACGCCCCTGCTGGGGAACCCGGGCTCTGGCACCGCGGCTGACGGCTGTTCTTTGGTGTGGCCAGGCTGTGCCCCAACCACCCCCCCACCCCCCGTGACGCTCGCCTGTCCCTACCCAGCAACAGAGGCCCCGAGACCGCCTCCTCGGGACGGCACGGCACATCCGTTGGAGCCTGCCCTGCTCCATGGCCATCTGGTGGCTGGACACTTCCCTCCCCTCAGGCTTCCTCCTGCTCTGGTCCCCAAAGCCCCCTCCCTACCTCTGGCCGCCCAGCAGGCCCAGGAGATGCTCTGAGTCCTCATCCCGTGTGCCACTTACATGTGCTCTTCAGGGTTGGCCTGGTCCTGTGGGCCCCGGGGCTGAGAAGCTGGATGTCACTCTGGGCCCCCCCCCACTGTGGCTCCCCCCACCCCCACCCCCACGCCTCGCACCTATGGCTTCTCCTGCCTCTGGCCTGTCTCAGGACACGGCCGTGGCTCCCCCAGGCCTCAGTGTCTCCAGCTCCCAGCTGGGCCACAGCGACATTTCCAAGGCCCAACTGCGACCGTGCGGCTACTGCCGACCGTCCTGTCCCTGTCCCCCCATCTCGCTGGGGGTCCTATCAGCATCTCCGGACCCAGGCCATGCACGTGCGGTCCCTCCGCGGGAATCCTCACTATCCCCACAGCTTCCTGCACCTGCCTCTCCAGAGAGCTGAGGCCAGGGACTCCTGTGGGGCTCAGACTGAGCTCCTGGGCCGTGGTCACCCCCCACCCCGACACACTCCCCCCCGCCCCGGCCAGGGCCTCATAGGCTGCAGGGCTGCTCCCCAGCTTCGTCAGGTTTGTGGAAAAGTGAATTCTCCTGTGCCAGCCTTGCGCCCCCCAGCCCCCACCCCGGCGCAAGGTCCGGCCTCCAGGAGATCCATGGTGGCGACCTCAGCAAGCCCGCCGCAGGCTGGGCTTCTTGACCCTGGAGAATGCTGCCTGCCTGGGGCGCCTCTCACCCCGGGCTAGAGGCTGGGCTGCCCTGATTCCGTGTCCCATCCAGCTGGCCCCCACCCTCTGCTAATTAACGCCCAGAGCGGCCGTCTACTTCTTTGCTCCATCTCATCTCCGACATTTTTCATGTCTAATCCACCGAGGAGATCTCCTGAAGGCTTTGAAGTCTCCGGGCGCACGAATAAAGATGTCACCCTGGCACACGCAGCGCTTCTTAATGAGGACGGGTTTGATGTGGAAGCTGTGGGCCTGGAGGGAAGCAGCTTCCCTGCCCACCCCAGCCTCCGCTTCTGCATCAGGGCGGCCAGGCCTGCTTGCAGCCGGCGGGTGAGGAAGGGGGGCAGAGAGCCCAGGCTTGAAGCCAGAACCTGCTTTCTGAGCCTGAAAGGTCCTAGGAACAGGGATGTAGACAGCACCCCAGATCCCTCTGGGCCAGAGATCCCCATGCTGAGGCACCTGAATCCAGAGACCCAGATCAGAGAGCAAGAGCTGACTCAAGAGGTAGCAGAGGTGACAGAAAGAGGCAGGGAAGACTTGGTCCTGGGGAGGGGGGCAGAGCCTGGGAGGTGGGGAGGACCCGGAAGGAGATGGAGCCTGAGGAGCCTGGAGGGGAGATGGAGCCTAGCAGGTGGGCTGAGAGAAGGTGCCTGGTGTGGGAAGAGGCAGAGATGGAGCCCAGGGGATGGTCTTCGGGGTAATGGAAACTTGGTGGGGTCTGGAGGATGATGGAGCCTGGGGCAAGGGTCTAAGGGGGTGATAGAGCCTGGTGAAGAGCCAGAATAGGGTGATGGAGCGTGGGGAGGCCTGGGGGGGGTGGAGCTTGGGGAGGCCTGGGGGCGATGGAACTTGGAGGGGCCTGGGGGCGATGGAGCTTGGGGAGGCCTGGGGGCGATGGAGCTTGGGGAGGCCTGGGGG
>NW_004567134.1:11911788-12027230 GCF_000260355.1 Condylura cristata | reverse complement strand
GATGGAGCCTGTGGAGGTCTGGGGGTGGGTGATGGAGCCTGGGGAGACCTGGGGGGGTGATGGAGCCTGGGGAGGGCTGGACCCGGATGTTGGCCTCCAGCAGGTCTGCCGCCCTGCAAGCCGGCCCTCCAGTGCACGTCTGTCAGGCACTTGGTGCTGGCCCATGTGCCCAGGCCCTTCCCAGGGAGGAGCATGGCAGCTCAGGAGCCGGCAGTGGCAGCGGTTAGACCCCGGTCACAGGTCCTGGAGGGAAGCAGAGAGGTTAAGGACGTTGCTCAAGGTCACGGGGCAACTGGCAGGCACCAAGTCAGGATGCTTTTTCTCCAACTAGGGGAGCCGACCCTGGGATTCCAGGGCACACTTGGGATGCGTGAAGCACTCCAGGTTTGACGCGGGTGTGGATGATCTGCGGCTCAACTTCCAAATGAGATCCGCCCTTGCTGCTGGCCTCAGTAGCTTCCTCTGTGGAGGACCCATCCAGACGCGCAGCGTGGGCCTCGGATGGGGGGAGTTGCATGGTTGGGGGGGCGTTCATCCTCCCCTATCTGCAGAAGCTGGGGCCGGCTGCTCCCCTGCTGCCTGTGGGGGGGGGGGGCCTGGCTCCAGCTCCCTCAGAAATATCTGACCTCTTCCTCATCTGGAGAAATCAACCCTCATCTAGCAAGGCCAACTCACAGCTCTGCTCCATCACCTGCTGGCCTGGGTGAGGGCAGGGCCTGAGCTGTTCCAGCCTGCGGCTCCGAGCCCCCAGGCTCAGGCTCTGGCTCTCGCTGTTCCCCTCTCAAGTCCAGCCAGCTCTCTGCAACCTCCCCGTGCTCACCCTCTTGCAGGCCATGCCTGCGTCATGCCCGCCCTGAGCGAGGCTACGCCCGCCCACCCACCTCCCTGCTTTATGTCCTAAATATTGAATCCCTTGTCATTTCCAGAGGTGCCTCCTTGCGGGCTGCCATCCTGCCTTGGCATATGCCTTTGGCTCTTCTTATCGCACCTGGACTTACTGACTTGGAGATGACGTCAGCCTTTCCGATCTCAGGGAGTCTGAGGTTCCAAAGGCGCCTCCCCTCCCCCCGTGATTAAATCTGCACAGGCCTGCACCCACACCCGCACTGACCCAGAGTGCTGGCGGAGAAGCCCGCCCCCGCCAGCAACATGCTCTCTGAAAGCGCTGACCCTGCTCCATCCAGGGAGGCCGGGGCAGCCTGCAAGGGCAGCAGAAGTCCACAGCCCATGCTCTGGGCCCTTTGTCCACCCATTGGGGGCAGTCAGAGCAAGGAAGTGGCTTCTTGCTCATAGCATCTCCGTGAGGAGGCCCCAGAAGGCCCCCAGAAGAATACTTAGGGGCTAAGCATCGTGAGTTGGGGGTGTGGCGAGGCTCAAGAGCAGGGAGGGGCTCCTGATGGCAAGTGGAACTCAAGGTCAACGATCAGGACCACAAAGTGAAGTCTGCTTCTAAGAGATCTTAGAGCGAATTAAAAAGTCAGGGCGACTTTTGCAAAAGCTCCAAATCCAAACCAACAGAAGCAACACCAAGGTATGTACAGGTGCCGTGAGAAGCCATCCTGGCTGAGGGCAGGGCGCTCACCAGCCTGCCCAGGCCCAGATTCAGGCCTGGCCCCTCATCTGTTGAGTGGCTTTGAAGATGGAGACCCCTACAGCGCCTGCCTCCTCGTTCATGTGAGGAATTCAATGGTTAACACGTGCGCGGAACATTTGTCTACAGTGTTTTTACTACCAACCGGAGAATAAACTAGCTATGGTCCATACACGTTACAACAGTCTCTGCCATGTTTAAAGGGAAGGAGCCAGGTCTACACAGGACATTTACGGGGTGGGGGTGGGTGCAGAAAGAATCTGCAAATGGATCTATGTATGTTATACCATTAATGAGAAAACACAAAAGGATGACATATGTTTTCTATGGGAATAGATACATATGTAAATTAACAGGAATTAATTAACTTAATATATGTAAATTAATAGGGAGAGGCCTGGAAGGATACCAAATGTGCCAATATTTTGGGGAAGGGATTCCAAATGGGGGAGCTTGTGGGAAAGGGGGACTTTACCTTATCTACAGGGTTCTAATTGTTGAAGAATGTAATTACTATTTAATACAATGGAATTTATAATTTATAGAAAGAAACAGAGGAAGCTGCTGGAGAAGGGGATGAGGTTACTGAATCTGTATCTAGCTTGGAAAATATTCTGTAGGAGAGAAGAATGTAATATTTGCAAAAGTGAAAGGAAGTTAGTTATTTTTCTTGTAATAGAAACACTCAGAATTAGTACTAAACAAATCCTCCAGGCAGTGAGGCTTGGATTTAAAAAGACAGAGTTAAAGACCTCGGCCGGGGGCCAGCTCTGCGTTGGCAGGCAATATGCTTCTGCAGCCGCTGCGAGGCAGGGTCACCCCCATTTTGCTGCATGGGGGCGGGAGGGACCTGCCAAAGGTCACACGCTGTAGCCAGAGGCCCCGCTGGCCCAGAACTTGCTCCGTGTTCCTGCGGCCGGCTGCCCTCTCTGCCGGCAGCAGGGTGGCAGGCGCCAGGAGTTCACGCCCGTCTCTGCCAATCCCTCCTTTCATCATTCTGCTCCATAGCAAGGAGGCCTCCACTTTACCCAACACTTATGTGTGTCGAGAACCTTATGAGCCGCATCTCATAAATCTTCAACAGCCCCAGGAGGCGGGCCAAGGTAGATTGATTACAAAAGCTGATCCAAGTCCTCATCCCTCCTGGTACCTTGCCCTTTGCCCGGGGAGGCAGCCCCTCCGGACAGGGCGCACAGTGCCCAAGCTTGACTCTGGGCTGGCCTGGGACTTGCGTGGGTGGGTACCTGTGGAGGAGCGGTGCCAGCCTAGGCGCCAAGAGGTCCGGTCCATTTCCATTCTGGCTCTTGGAACCGGTCCAGCTGTCTTGGGACCAGATGGGGCTGACCCGCCCGAGGATGTGCCACGCAGGGCCCGGTCAGCAGCTGCCCCCACCGACAGCATCGTCACCAATCCTGCGAGTGAGTCACAGCTCAGGCCAAGCCGCCCGCTGACTGCAGAAATAGGGACAATAGATGATTGTTTATCCTCAAGCCTCTGTTTGGGGTGTTTGTGCTGATGCAGTATGGCTCAGCCCACTTAGCTGGAATGAGGAAATTGGGCTCAGAAGGTGGAGCAGCCCTGGGGTGGCCTGGCTGGGTTTGTAGCCTCAGCCTGGATGACCACACTAGGTACCAGACTGGGTTGGAGGGGTCCTGAGGTTTCCCCTCTGGGTTGGGGGGTCCTTTGTGTCAGTTTCGACTCCAGCATACAAAAGATTTTATTTCTTGCCTGGCCTATTTCTTTGGCTGTATTTCAAGGCTCCTAGGATAATTCACTTGTGAAGATGCTCTGGGGAGCCCCAAAGGTCCCCCCTGCCCCCAACCCTAATTTCCATCTTGGGGAAGAGGCCCTGCTCGATTTGGTTCTGCAGGTCAGGCAGGCCCCAGGGAATCAGGTTGGCGGGAATACGGGACTTTACTGAGTAATTATAGGATTAGGCATTCCCCTCGAAATTAAATGCTACCTCTTTACCTTCCAGAGAAGAATCCCACCCCCACCCGCTACCATGTAATTATCTGGTGAATTACTCTACGGAGGTCTCACGGTAATTATGCAAGGAGTCAGAAGCCAGCGGTTCTTCCAGTCATTACAACCAAGGAATTAGCTTTCATTGTGTAAGCCCGCCACGCTGCCACAGGAGAGCTTGCGCGTGGTCCTCCTGTGCAGGGCCAGTGGCACCCTGCACCCTCCTTTCTGCTCACCCTAAAGCAGGCTCTGTGCAGGAGCAAGGACCCCCAGGTCAGCCCCGAACCCCTGCCTGACTGCCCGGGTGGGATGGGGACCCGGGGTGCTCAGAGCCTCCTCACGTGTCACCAAGAGAACACAGGATGTTAGCAACACAGAGCTTGGGGTCCCGTGGCCTGGGTCCAGTCACCCCCTTCCTGCCTCTGTTTCCCCAACTGTAATATGGTGGTTCTTGGGTTTAAAGGATGAATCAGTGTGAGGGGTGTGGAACGGCGCTGGCAGAGTGAGTCCTGGAGAGGGTTTGCCTCCAGGAGGATGGTGCGGAGTCAGACGCTGGGTCTCAGCTGGAGGCAGAGAAGTAGGTTCAGAGCAGGTTCTCGGTCAGGCCAGGAGTGGGGGACACTTCCACAGAGGGGAATGCCACAGACACAGGGCGCGAGAGAATGCCTGGGCTGGCGGTGGGGCTCATGCCTGGGTATGGCCTGTTCCTTCCTCTAAACGGGTGTCTGGTTCATTCCAAGTTCTCCTGCCCATCCCCATTTCCCAGCAGAGATCCTCCATGTTAGGAACCCAGCCCCAGAGAGGAGGCAGGTGGGATGACCAGTTTACAGGAGTGGCAGCTCTCACGGCCAGATGGTATCGATGAGGATTGAGAGAGAGGACCTGGAGGAGGTTCGGAGAAACGAAGGGCAGTCTGGAACGTGGGGAGACTCTGGTCCTACCTGCCGGAGCCCGAGGCCTCTGCATTCAAGCCCCACCTCCGTCATTAGTGTAGCCTTGGCCACGTTCTTGGGCCTCTTTGAGCTCTGCAGCAAAATAGGACTAGCTGCGCCCGCCTCTGAAGGCTGTTGAAAGCATCCAGGCTGCTAATGTGTGCTGTGCACCCAGAAGGTCTCAGCCAACGCTCTGTAAAAGCCAAGTGAGCCAGGCGGCCCCTCTGAGCCCCCAGATCTGACTCATCGGCCTTCCACAATTTTCCTCCTCCAAGCTCCCCTCCTGCGGGTTCGAGCTGAGACCTTTGGGGTACCCCATTCTCCTCATCCTTGGGTAGGGAGGAGGGGCCTGGCTGAGGAGCGGACCATAGGAACCTGATTCCTTTTTGTCCTTTGGGCCCCAGCAGACCCGTTCCCTGGGGCGGGCTCAGCTCAGGGGCGGTCTGCGGCATGTCCGGGCAGCGCCAGCCACGGGGTCAGGTCCTCACCAGTATGCTATTCACACCTGCTCCCTCAAACACTCTGTTCCTTCTGCGGCAGCCCGCATGGCTGTGGGTGAGCTCTGGCATGTCTTTCTTAAGTGACCTGAACATCCTTTGATGGTTTTGATGTATCCCTGTACTTCTCTGCCAGGCTTTTCCCAGTTTGCCAGCTTTGGGGGCCAGACCCCCATCTCTGGGTCTCCAGGGCTGGCATCGAGCAGGGTCCAGCATGTGTGGGCATAAGAGAATGGAAGAGGAGAGCAGTCCCCTCCCCCTCCTCTACCTCCTCACCTGTCAATCGTGTTCCTCTTCTTTCCTCCGGAGCAGGGACTGTTCTGAGCTCGCCTGTGGTCTATGAATGGCAATCTGAGGTTCCCTGCTGAGCCTCGTTCCTTTTCAATCCACTCTCCCTTCCATCGCTTCATCATTCTAGTCAGGCCGAGACATGGGCTGAATGAGGCAGCCGCTCAATTCGAGCCTGGTACAAAGAGTATTTTGATGTTTTCATTTCTTTTCTAGTTCAATAATTCGAGAAAACACATAGATTTGGTGCTGCTTCCAACAGACTCTCTAACTACTTTTTAAAACTTTGTGTTGGGTAAAAAGTGGACATGCGGTGGGGTGCGATTGACGGTAGGACTCTGGGGTGGGAGTGCTGCTTTGCTCAGGGGTTTGTTTGGCTTTTTCCAGCTGCCCTCCCTCTAGCTCTTCCCCCTCCCCCCTTTCCTGAGTTCTCAGGCAAACAAGTTAAACATTCCGTGCCTAGACTGTTCTGTTTAGGCATGAGCTCAGAGCCACCAGGAGAACACAGAAGCTAACCTGCCAGGAGACCCCTGCCCCAGAGAAGCCAGCAGCCAGGAGCTCTCCATGGTACTGAAAGGAGGACCGATTGAGACTCTTCTTATTCCTGAGCTTGGAGCAAAGAAATCCTAGCCTGCCTGGTGTGCTGATATTCATTGTTTCATCCAATAGATATTGATTGGGCCCCCAACTCAGGTTTTCTTTGTGAAGGGTTTTCAGGACTCATCTTCAAAATCAGAAGCTAAGGCCCAGCCTGCAATATCACAGGCCGGTGCTCAGTTTCCCTAGGACAGCATGAGAAGACAGAGGACAGAGTGATGGGAGGCAGCCTTGAGAGAGTGTCTAGTGCAAATCTGTGGAGTCAGAGAAGCCTTCCAGGAGGAGGTGATGTCTCATTAGTTCTAGTGGAGATTAGGATTTAGCCAAGTGAGGAGAGAAACTAAAAAGAATTCCAGTCAGAAAGAACAGCATGTTCAAAGGTGTAAGTGAGGGTTTGGTACTGTGGTTCAGGGATGCCGGGTCTGGAACTATCTAACACAAACTAGTTGTTTGACCTTAAGAAGATGACTTCCCTCTGATTCAGTTTTCCCCTCTAGGAATATAATGCAACTAAAAATATCATAAACTTCTATAGGGTTGTTGTGAGAGTTAAATGATTTTAATGCATGCCAAGCACTTCATACAGTGACTGGAACAGAGCAAATATCAGTGAAGTTTGCTCTGACTGGAGTGGAGACTTGCAGTTGAGGGGAACAGAGAGGCTGGGGAACACAGGCTACGTGGTGGTGGGCAGGGGAGCAGTGTTGCCTGAGTCTGCTGGTGTGACAAGGCAAGAGGGGGAGGAGTTTGAAACCAGACTGCAGGGTGATCAAATTCATCAGAGGGTTGGCTTAGTGGAGATCAGATCAGGGCCTGGGTGGAAGACCCCAAAGTAAATTCTGTGTGTGTGTGTGTGTGTGTGTGTGTGGAGAGTTAAGAAGAGGTCGCTGTCATGCAGGCAGGAGCAGATATGTAGGGGCTGGCTGGAACTACTCCCACACTTTCAGCTTTGGTGATGATGGGTGGACAGAGGACACACGTCTCGCAGGCACACACCTATCAAGGGGATTCTTTACTTTTCATATCTCCTACCACCACCACCACCCCCACTTCACCTTAGTGTCCCTTCCCCCCATGGAAGGTTTCCTGGAAGAAAATCTATGCTAACAACCCAAGATGTATCCTTCTGTGTTTTTGTTTGTGTTAATAAAACCCTATCCAGATGTACATAGTTGTATGTGTGCACTCACTTAGTATTTGGGCCATTGTTTTATAAAAATGGGATCATATTATATGTACTTATCTTCAAATTGCTTTTCTCACTCAACAATACCTTATAGAAATCCCTTTAAGGCTATTGGTGGAGAGTTAATTAAATTTTTTATAGGCTGCCTAATATTCTGCGGTGTGGCTGTATCAGTGCCTGCTCTTCTCTCCCTCCTTGGCATGTCCACCTCCTGGATTTCGCCTCAGCTCCTAGGACTTCACGGAACCCCGGAACATGACATGCTGTTTCACACCTCCGCGCCTTTGTGCAGCCTGTTCCTTTCGCCCAGCCTGACTCACGCGGCTGACTCCTACTCACATTCTCCGCACTCATCTGCAGCCTGTTCTCCAGGAGCACAGGCCAGTGGGGCTGGGGAGAGGGGGCAGGGCAGGGAGGTCACAGGGCAGGTGAGTGGACAGTTAATGTGGGGCCGGGAGGAAGAGTTTGCTCTTGGTCTCAGATGGAGGACTCCTAGAAGGTCCAAATCAGGGGGATAACTTGTGCTTAGACGCCCCTTTGCTGAGACCCAGGCCCCTACCTTCTCCCCCAGACTCTCTGATGTCCACAGCTGATCCACTTGCTTCTCCTCCACAGCTGTCAGGGTGCATCCTTGATCCCTTCGGCCAGCCCCATGCTTCTTAGGCCAGTGGGCTCCTGGCCCACTGCAAGGGAATAACAAAGTTGCCAGCCCCTAAAATGGGGCTCACTGGGAACGCTCTGGTTTCACCCCACATCTGCGACACTACACTCTCCCTAGTTCCTCCCTGGCAAGCTCTGGTACATTCTAAATTTTGGTTTCTTGGGGGGAAATACCACTGCCCTCACACCCACTCCCCAGACTTCTACTCTTAGAATTCTGAGAGTCTTCAGCGGCTTGGCGGGGGTGGCCTTCTTAGGTTCCTAGACTCACAGAGGCTACTTCTAGGGCTCTAGAAAGTTCCATTTCCACCCCCCTCACTTCCCAAGACTGAGGGGACAGATCAGCAGCTCACGGATGAGGGTGTCCAGCAAATGCCTCAACGTGAGATGGAACAGGGCCATCTTTTTGCTTCAACGGTCCTATTTTACTTCTAAGGTTACCTGATACTTATGGCACAGGATACTGGGTTTCTAATTAAAATAGGGATATGGAGTTTCCTTTTTCAATAAATGTATCTAACTGAAGAAATATATTAAGGAAATACTCGCAGCAGGCATCTGTCAGGAGGGTGACCGCAATCTGAGAAAGAGCACAGGAGGACACGCCTAGCTGGTAGGGTGCCAGGGGTGGCTGGCCGGCCAAGCCTTTTTTTTTTATGCACTGTTTTGAAAAGCTTTTGAATTGTAGGGCAGCCCCATAAAAAATCTGAATTTTCTGGCTTCTTTTGAAAATATTGAAAAGTCTGCAAAGCTGGCCGGGAGTGGCACCCCTTTGCCAGGGCCACAGACAGCCTCGAGTCGCAGTTCTTGCCAGCTCATTTCACGGATAGCGTTCGTTTCCCCTGCGGGCATCCGAATCCCACCCAGGAGACGGTGCTGGGTGAGAGAAGGCTCGGCTGGCAGCGGCTGACCCTCCCCGGGTGAGGGTCCTTCGGCCCAGCCTCTGGGCTGGGATTCAGACTCACCCCGAGAGGGCAGCGGGCACTCGCGCTGAAAGCCTTGGCTCTGGTCCTGGACTGTGGCTCGCTGAAGTCTCCCGGCTCCTGCTGCCCGCCCTGGCCCCGCGCAGCTTGGCCCTGGCCCTGGGAGCGCGGCGGGGCGGGCCTGGGCGCGCCGCGCGCGCTGTGCCGCTCCACTCTCCAGCGGCGGCAGGGGGCGCTCCCGGCCCACCAGAACACGCAGCCGCCGCAGGACAAAGGCTGGGGGTGCGGCGGCACCTGGCCCGGGGCTGGACCGCAGCCGCTCTCGGCGGCCCTGGTGTGCCCAGGCGCTCAGACCAGGCCGCTCCACCCAAGCGCGGCCCCCGCGCCCGCCCTGCGCGGCCTCGTTTCCTGGCGCTGTCTGCGGTCCTTTCTCCCCTTCAGCGCCTGTGTCGTTCTTTGCATTTCTCTCCCCTCCCCCACTTCCCCGTGTCTCTCAGTCTCTCCCACTCCATCTGTTCACACCTCAGTCTCTACCTTGGGTCTCTGGTTTGCTTGCTGGCCCAGTCGCGCTGCCGATCTGTCTCTCCTCTGAGTCTCTGACTCAGGTAGGGGGCCCCTCTCTCGGGGCCCCAGGGGTCTCCGTGGGTGACCCTTTCTGCGTGTGTCTGATTGTTCTCTCCAGCTGGGTGGGGTGGCCCTGAGATCTCTTTAGCCTGGGTGGAGCACAGCAGCCTCCCCCCTCCCCCCTACTTCTCAGGGAACCTTCTGGAAGCCCTGCCTCTGAGCTGCCCTCTGGCTGCTTACAGTCTGATGAGAGCTCAGTGTAGTACTTGGGTTTCCCCTCTGCCCGCCCACCCCCACCCTGCAGTTGCAGGAGCGCCGGGTGAGAGGCTGGGAGCTGCACAGGCCTGGCTCCCGCTGCCCTGTTCTGAGACGCACGGGCTCCTGTGCTGAAGGCAAGCTGGCACAGCGTGGGACGGTGCGCTCGGGCTCTGGGGTGGGACAGGGGACTTTGGTCCCCCTTGCTTGCAAGGAATCGACCCTTCTGCCTCCAGTCCCCCAGCTGAGCAATGCATGTGAGGGCCTCTAACGTGAGTGTGATCACCCAGGTGCTAATGAAATGGATGTAAAGCCCACACTCCCTCCCGGTGACCCCCTTGGAGAAACAGAAGCTTTCTCCTGCGTCAAGACAACACGGCAGGGTAGGTATCAGCATGCCTGTCATCCCCAGGAGGGAGACGGAGGCCCGGCCAACGTGTGGCACTCGGCCTGGGCACTGTCCCCTGCCGAGGGCTCCTGGCTCCTGCCATCAGGCCTGGGAACTGCGGGGGCACTGAGTAGCCCCCTCACTTGGCTGTGCCCCGCATGGTTCACACCCCCCCCCCCGAGTCTTCCTTGAAGTTCATGTGCTCATGCTCCCTTTTGGGGCCCTGTGCTCCCGGGCATGCATGAGCTCTGCCAGAATGCAGTTGCCAAGTGAAAGAGTTAGAATTGCAAGGGGTTTGTTGCAGAGAACCCTGGTGCAGATACACCAGGTGGGGCCAGGTGCGGCAGGGAGGACCTCAGCACAGACCTGAACCTTCTGGGAAGAGAGAAGGAAGGAGAGAGGCGTGGGCGAGGAGAGCCTCACCAGCAGCACAGCTGGGGACAGTCTTGCTGGCCCCAGGGCAGCCTGCGTTGAGCAGAGAAGGCCAGACCCTGGGCTAGCCAAGAGCAAGGCTCAGCCCACTGCGTGCTGAGGGCGCAGCGGCTCAGGCCTCTGCCCTGGGGCAGGTCTTCCCGGAGAGGCCACGGAGCAGCACAGCCCTCGGCTGGGGCCGCCAGTCCTGCTGCTCTGCTTCCTCGCAGGGCTGTCTCTGGCAGTTCCTGAGCCTTCGTGGCCTGGTCTGTGCAGTGACCAGAGGGCTGTCTCCAGTCGAGGTCTTGCACATAAAGCGGCCGGACCTTGGCAGCAGATTTCAAAGGTGGCTGCTGCCTCAGGCTCGTGTTTCCTCGTCTAAGGAGCTATCTGTCATTCTTACCTTTCCCCAGGAGAGCTGGTGAGACCCCAGCTAGAGCCCCGGCCCTCGCTCTAATTACCTGAAAAATGGGAGCAATAACAGTATCTTCTTTTCCACGCCTCTTGCATGGATTTGAATGGGATGAGGTGGCTGAACATTCAGCCGTGACTGGGCCAGGCTAGGCCAGGCAGTAGCTCATTATACCTCTCTTTAAAAGCTGGGAGCAGTAGCTGACTCATTTTACAGGTGGAGAGACGAGCAGAGTCGTCAAACAGCTTCCCCAAGGTGTCAGCTAGGAGATGGCAGAACTGGGGCGCGAGCGGGACCCGTGAGACCCCAGCACTGCCTGGGGTCTGAGTGCCATCACTGCTACTGTATTGCTGTCATCATGGGGGCTTCAGAGGGGCGAGGCATTCATTAGGGAGGGAGCAGCCTCTCATGTGCAGAGGCTCAGGGCTTTCTTCAGCATCTGCAAGGTCTGGTAGAGCCAGCAGCATCAGGACCCGAAAGTCAGGGAGGCTGGGGCCTTGGGACTTGACCCTGAGGGCAGTGGCAGCCACGGAAAGACCCCAGGTTAGCAGACTACACTGGTGGGACAGGTGGCAGGTGAGGGAGACAGGTTAGGAGGGTGCTCGCTGCAGGGCTGGGGTGCAATTGCTGAAGTGTGCTCGCTTTCAGCCAGGGATGTTCTGCAGAGAGAAGACCCTGAACCAACTCTGCGTGATCGATACCGTTGATCGCCTCCACCAGATTCAGCACTGGAAGCGCAGATTCAGCAGCGCATCAAGGTTGGCTGACAAGGAAGGGGTCCAAGTGGGATTTGAACTGCTAGCTGTCTGATTCAGAGGAGATGCTCCATCCCGCCGCGCCCACACATCGCCCCGGGCTTTCCCTCCATGCCGCCTTTCTGCACCGAGGCGTGTCCTTGCAGCTCGCTGGGGCCTTTGCGAGCTGCCTGCCCACCCCGGCCCTCTCCTCAGCGCTGGCCCTGGGACAGCAGTCTGCAAAGGCCCATGGCTGCTGCCTCTCGCAGCTCAGCTGCCGCAGATGGCTGCTCAGTGGGGCTGTGCGCACCGTCCTGGCTACCAAGGGACGGATCTCCAGCCTTGGGGGAGGGTCTCTGCAGGCCGCTTGTCCAGGACAAGGCCCCCCCGGCAGGCAGCACTTGCCAACACAGCAGCCCTGCCGGGCAGGCAGCACCCAGATGGCCGAGCGCTGATATGTGGAAGGAATGCCCGGCTTTTGTTTCCCTGATCAACCAGCTGCTGCCTGGAGGCCACGTGAGCCATGGGCATCAGTCGGCTTTGAATCTGCTGTCTAGGCTTGGGCGACCTTCAGCAAGGCACTTAACCTCTCTGGGCCTCGGAATCTTCATCTGTGAGACGAGGGAGGGGCTGGCTACGTGGGCTCTGGCAGAGCTGGTGGCCCTGGCGCTGACCCCGCCTGGCTCTCACTCGGGTTTCACGGCCCTCGGGAAAGAAAAAACACACGTATACATGTACACAGGCACACTCTCCTTTGGCTACACCAGAGTGAAATTAGCAACATTTGGCAATTAATGCATTGCCCCCCAAGACTCAAGTCTTAAACAAAGTTCTGAGTGTTTGACTTTCATTTTAAATAGGTGGCTGTCAGGAGGAATTACATGGCTCCGAAAGAAACACACAGACGTTATAATTAAAGAGGTGCCAATCTTGACAGGAGGTAGAAGAGGGGAGGGGACAGTGAGAACGGAGAAGGGGAGAGGGGAGCCCAGGGCCCAGCAGGATGAGAGAAGCCAGCCGAGCCGCAGGGTGCAGCGCTGATGGCGACCTTCACCAGGCGGCGGCGCTTTTTGCAAGGTGCATCACGACTTCTCTCAGGATTCCACGATGTTCCAGAAAGGCAGGTCTTACCAGTCCCATTTCTCAGGTGGAAAAACAAAGACCAAGGTCCGAGCCTTATTTCGGCCACAGACTGACTCTCTAAACCAAGGACTCACAGTGTGCGGACCAGACAGGCTGAGCTCCACCCCACCCTGCTCCAGCCCAGCCGGAGCACCCCCCAACCCAAGCTGAGCACCCCCACCCCAGTCTAGTCAAGTTGCAGTCTGATTCATGCCTCTGCATCTAGGTGCGCAGACTGAGAAGGCGGAGGGTCCCGAGCGACCCCTTTTCTTGCCAGGGGGAAGAATCCCTTGCCCTCTGGCCTTAGACGTTGGGCCTGGTGCTCTGAACCTGAGCCCCTGAACCTCCAGAGTCACCCCAGGGAAGGGAGCACTGGGCAGGACGGCCCGGGAGGGGAAGGGAGCACCACCCCTCCTCCCACCAGCTAGTCCTCCTGCCATTCGATGCTTCTGGAGCGGCTGAGTGGTCCCGAGGGCTCACTTTCTGGCAGGCTGGAGCGGTCCCTGTCCCCCCACCGTGGCACCTCACCCTGTCTCCTGGGACTCAGCGCGTGGGGATGAGTGGCCTCTGGCCCCGGAGTTGCAAGCTCCCTTGCCTTTCCCTTGGAATCTTGCTCTTCCCCCAACACTGGTCGGCCCTCCCTCCCCCAGTCCCCTTCGTGGGCTCCCCCTCTGACAGGCACCTCATTAGCAGAATCTCTGTAAATAACGCCAACCAGTTAGAGTTACAACAAGGTAGCTCATTAAAGGCACTCCGCTTGTCTCACTTTCCAATTAGTGTTTCTGTGGTGCAGCCGCCAGGCCTGCGTGTGACAGGGCGCCCTTGGCATGTCGTGGGGCCCGGGCGGCCCTGATCACCCCCGGGAGCCATATTGGCGGCCTAGGACCCAGGAAGACAGGGCCCTCTCCCCGCCCCACTGAAGCCCTGCTGCCCTGGTGAGCGGGCCAGGAGCACTAGGAGCTCTCTCTGGGCTGGGAGGGTCCAGCTGCTGTAGGCACCTCCCTGGCCCCAGACTGGGGCCCCTCCAGGCTGGTTGGGGAGCCCTGCTCCCTGCTCCTGCTATGGTGCATTCTCCCTCCAGCATCTCTGCTCCAGATTTCCACTCCAGACTACTCCATCAGTCTCCCTCTTACTTTCTTTCATGGATGACCTGGAACTTTGCGCAAAGGCTCTGGACAACATTCTTCTCTTTATGCGTTCCAGTTATTGGTGGCAACAATGGAAGGAATTGTAGGCCAGAGGAGAAGAATGTGCCAGAGAGACTGTGAGATGCAGGGGTGATGATGTCCCCAGGACAAGCATTACCAGATGACAGCTGTGATCCACTTTCTGTGCACATGATAAAACCGGCTCAGAGAGGGTAGGCTACTTACCTCACGTCACACAGCTGGTAGCTTGGGAACTAGGGGCTGTTGATTGGAGTGCTGTTTACCTGTCAATCAGGTAAAATGGAGAGATCACCCAGCGTCCCCACAGCCCCCCACAGACTCCCATGGGCAGAGCTTAGCCAACCCCACTCCATCTTTCCCCCAACCAGGCTTCTCTCCACCTGACTCACACCGTCTTCCCTTTTCACTTTGGGTCTGCACTTTTCTGTTTCACTTTGGGAAAGAAACTCTTCCCAATTTCTCTCCTTCTTGCTGAATCGATAGCTTAGCTGGGCAAAGCAGAAAATGAAATTTACATTCAATGGTTTCCATAGCAACCATAGCGCTAGCTACCTTCTCCTGCTCTTGGGGCATGGTCTTCTGAGAAGAGGCAGGTATCAAAACTTCAGCAACCTGAGAATGTGGAAAGGGTTTTAAACAGAGATAGAAAGGGCTCAAGTCCTCTGGCCGTCTGCCCCTTCCTCGACTGACCGTGTCAGGTGGGGGAGGGAGACGCCCTTCTCCGCCAGGGCGTCACAGGGACAAATTGCTTGTCCCATCAGCCCTAGCGCACCATGGCTAACGTTCATGGCTAACATTTTAAAGTACTGTTATGTGCCCGGGTTACTATTGTTAGCTCATTGTACAGAGAAGAAAATTGAGCCAAGGACCACTGTCTCATCCAATCAGAGCTCCCGGAGTGGAATCCACATTTGTTTGGATATGTGATCTTAAGGGCCCTACGGGGGCATTGAGAACTCACAGGACCCAGGGGTGAACCAGATGGTACCCATCTGTACCAGTATCAGATGGTACTTGTCTGTGCCTCGGCCTTCAGCCCTGAACAAGGGACGAACCGTGGTGTCCACCTCTGAGGTGTTGGATGCATTACGCGAGCTAAAGACCCAGGAGGTACTGGAGGTCATCCCTGGCAGGGTCGGTATCCACTGACAATTCCCCATTGCTGCTCTAACAAGTGTCTGTGGCTTAAAACAGCACACATTCGCAATCTCAGAATCTGTAGATCAGAAGTCAGAAATGGGTCTCATGGCTGGCCAGGTGGCATTCTTTTTGAAGGACCTTGTGGGCAATCAGCTTCCTTGCTTCGCCAGCTTCTGGGGGCTGACTGCATCCTTTGGCTTGTGGCCTCTTTCAGCATCTTCAGAGTTCACCCCTCCAACCTCTGCTTCCATCATCAACTAAACCCTCCTCCGACTCTGACCCACCGTTATCCTCTTCTAAAGACTCGTGATCACACTGTGCCCACCTGCATAATCCAGGGTCACCCCCTGTCACATGATCCTTGGCTTAATCACACCTGCAAAGTAAGGTGCCTTATTCCTAGATGTTCGGATATGGATGTCTTTGGGGGCCACGGCTCAGTCCAGAGGAGTGAACAGAGGAGTGACCAGCGTGGGCCAATGGATCAAGGAGGCTGAGTGGCCAGGAGTTGGTGGGCAGTCAGCGGATGGTGGTGATGGAGAGCCTCTGTCTGTAGGGTGGGCTGGTGGGTCCTAGGTTTCCTGCAGACTGGAAGGACAGAGGCAGGCAGATTCTACTAGAGTTTGGCTAAAGAGGGAAGACAATGGCTGGGTTGTGGTGGCAGAGGAACAAGAGACAGATTGAACCATCCACCCTGGAATGAAGCAGGGAAGGAAAGTGAAGACAGAACAAACGGCGAGAAAGTGGAGGTGCACAGCAGCATGAGCCCTGCCCTGGCCGAGAGCCTGCCCGTGCCGGCCTCCCGCCCTCCGCCAGCACTGTGTGGCTGCCGGCTCCTGGCCACCCGCCCCCCCACCCCCCGGCCACTCCCGCTGGAGGTCTGTTGGCAGCCTGAGACTCACCAGCCTCCATCTCTCTGCCCATGCCCCTCCTCTGCTGCGCACCCTACAATCAGTCTCGGTTCACCCCGAGTAGAACCCCATCTGGGCACTGACCCCAGGGCCCACCATGCCACGGCTGGACGCCTGTGATCGCCAGGCCTGCTGGGCCCCGTCTCTCCATCCCCTCCTTTCCACACCAGCCGCTCTCTCCTGTTCTCCAACCCGTGCCTGCCTCGCTCCTACCCTAGGACCCTGCTCCTGCCTGGGACCTTCTTCCCTCGGTGGCTTGCACACGCCATGCTTCTTCGCCTCGTTCAGGCTTTAACCTACGCTGGCCACCCCACATGCAAGTGCCCCAACATGGGGGCTGGATACCCACAGGGGCCACAGGGCGCAGACTCCAGCCACGTCCTGTCCGAGTCTCACCAGATGCCCTGAGGTCCTCCTGGCACCCAGAGGGAGGTGGCCAGGAGGCAGGTGCGTGTGCTTTCCGGTTCCCAGGACGCGTGGGGTCCCCAGCAGAGCAGGCTTCAGGGTGTCTGGCCGCCCAGCTGTGCCTGAGGTGGGGCTCCCCAGGGACAGTGTCTCACAATGCGCACGGCGGTCACCAGGCACTTTGGTTTGAGTGTCGATACCTTGGGGACCGTCCCCACACTCCTCCCTCCTGCTCCCTCGCCTGTCCCTGTGTCCCGTGGTGTCTGGACCTGGCCTTGTTCTGTTCTGCACCTCCACTGTCACACCACGGGCCTTTCAGAGTTTGTGTTTTGTCGTTTCTCCCTCCACGGGGGCAGGGATTTTGGCCTCTTTTCTCATGGCTCTCTGCCAGGGAGGGTCGCTGTATTTAGCACATGAGATCATAGGGCCCAGGGCCGGAGTGCACACTTGCAGTAAGAAGGCATTTATTGTTCATCGGAAATTGAAATTTAAAGGAACATCTGTATGTCATGGGGCGACTTGAAACCTCTCCTCTTGATGGAGACTCTGCTGTTTGCAGATTTCGCTATTCCCAGACAGCCTAAGTCCGTGTTAGCAACTGCTTCGGTCAAGTGTTGCCTTTGACTAAATCATTTAAAGAGCAAGCATCAGATTAAAGATCGAAATTCCTAATTTTATCGTTTCTGCCAAGTTTGCTTCCATGTGGTGGCATCAGTTCAGTCAGTCAGTGTGGGGTTGCCTCTTTCCCCTCAGCTTTGCCAAGCGAGGAGATGATCAGCGTCGGGACGTGGGACATTTTGATGGGTAGGAAATGCGAAAAAGGACTTTCAAAACCTTGTGAGCAAATCCAGGTGGAAAATGCAAAGAAGACAAACGTGCCAGGTTCTGGCCAATTGGTGGTGCCCATTTGTTGCCAATTATCTCAGTCATTCACTCTCCCTGGGTGAAATAAAATTTGCTGCCCAGAGAGGCTAAGTCACCTGTCCATGGTCACGCAGCTCGCCCAGAATGGCGGAAGCCATCTCTGCTCTCCTAATCACGCGCATGGAGCAACTGGAAGAAGCGGGTCCGAACGGGCGCGGCAAGCCCACCCTCTCCCCCGACCCCCGGGGCTTGCCCAGAAGCTGCCCTTGCACGCGTCCACCTCTGGTCTCGCCACGCGTGTGACAGCCCTGGCATCCCTGACGGGAGGGGAGCGAGGGGGCCTTGCTGAAGGCTGGACAGTACTGTTTGACTCAGCTAATTGGCTAAATAGATTCTTCTACATGTGCAGCGTTGAGCTTTCTGCTTCGATAAGGTTTAATATTAATTTTAATTAAACCTCTGAAGGCTTGGCCAAATATTTCCATTTCCTGAGCCTGTCCCTTGATCACTGGTTTCTATTCCCCTGGGAAGCCACAGGCAGAGCTGCCTCCCTGGGAGTTCTGCTCTCTTTCCTGTCCCTGGTGTGAGCAGCGGGGAGGGGTGGAAGTCAAGGCCATGCTGGGAGAAGTCAAGGAAATTGCAGGAACCAGACTTACTATGTGCCAGGCGCTGCACCTTGTACCTTGTTTAATGTAGTAACTCAGAGAGGCGTCAAATCCCTCTTTTAGAGCTGTGAAACTTGCATCAGAAAATTAAGACTCTTGTTTAGGGTTAGAAGCTGCCAGGGGTGGGACAGGATCTGCTCAAATCAAAGGTTATGGGGGAATGGATGTCTGCAATTTGGGGAACCCACACCTGTCTTCTAGGTTTTCCCCTCCGAGGCACCCTCCCCGCTCAGTATGGTCCTGGCCTCAGCAGGCCCAAGGTCCTCACGCCTTTGCAGTGGTGGGTCAGGGACCGAGTCGTGACCCGAGCCGGCCCTGAGGTTTCATCCTGGGACTTGGGTGTTTAAGACTGTACATTATTAAACTTTTCCCCCTCCCCCACTTCTCCTCCTCTGAGATCATTTTTGCAGTTAGTGTGGGGTCCTGGGGTTCACTCTGGAAAGGCTTCTCTAGAGCTCCCCTTTCAGCGGCACGTGGCGATTTCCCAGGCGAGTTTCTCCACGAGACAGAGACGTTAGTGACATTTAAAGAGCAGGTTTATTAGGGAAAGGACAGAGGAGTAAAGGACACGTGCATAGATGCACGCGGGCGGGAAGAGCTGCCCTGAGAGGGACAGGTTTGCTGAGAGGCCTGCTTGGTCGCAGGCGGGCGGCCTTAGGAGAGCGGCCTCCGCTCAGGGGGTCAGTGCAGAGAAGCCCCGGCAGGTGCAGGTCACCGGCAGGCAGGAGGCTGCTGCAGAGGGACAGAGCTGGTGGAAAGAAGCCCCTGCACGGGACAGGTGGGCAGAGGACTCCTGTCGCGCCCGGGCAGAGGCTGCACTGATTCAGTCTTTTTGCCTTTGGGAGGGGCTCGCTCCTTTGTGGGTGACCTGTTTGCTGCTGATTTTGGATAACTGTGTGGAATCCTAAAGGGACTGGAGATTTCACATGGGCCCAATCTCTCTCTCTCTCTCTATATATATATATATATATTTTATTTTTTTAAATGATTTTTTTTTTTAAAGACTTATTTATTTGTGCATACAGAACTGGAGTACAGGCCAGAGGCTCAGGGGCGGTGAGAGGCTTCACCAGAGACAGAGTGGGGAGCAGAACAGGCAGATCGACGAACTACACTGCTGAGGGAGCAGCGGGCGGGTCAGGAGAGGTCTGCCACGCCATGTGGTCACCTCCGGGGCAGGCGGGAATCGAACTCATGCGGAAGCGGCTTTAGATTCTCAGTGCTGTGCTTTAACCCGCTGCGCCACCAGGGAGGGCCTCTCTCTATATATATTTTTAAGATTTATTTATTGATACATACAGAACTGGGGTATAGGCCTGAAGTTCATTCAGGGGCAGTGAGAGGAACCACCAGAGACAGCGGGGAGCAGAACAGGCAGATTGCTAAAGTACACTGCTGAGACAGGAGAGGTCTGCTGTACCATGTGGTCACCTCCAGGGCTGGGGATCAGACTCACACTGAGGCAGCTGCGGCCAGCTTGCAGTGCTGCGTCCTACCCAGTTGTGCCACCGGGAAGGGCTACCAGTCTCTGTATCTTTACCCTCAGGTCTGTGCTTCCTACATTCCCTGCAGCAGGCTGATACAGGAGTCTGATACCTGCTTGGGCCTTATACCCCATGAGAAGGCACTAAGGGGCTTGATTTCTATCACTGGATTGATGGCCATGTTAGTCCCACATTAGTCCCACGTTAGTCCCATAGGGAGTGACACACTCCCTGTGTGAGTCAGGTTTTAATCTTGTGATGTCGTCTTCAGATTTTCCACCAATCCCCATTCTCCTTTTTGCTTAAGGCATCCCGAGGCATTTAAACCCCTTTCAGTTTTCCCATCCAAGTACTAACCGGGCCCCACCCTGCTTAGCTTCCGAGATCAGACGATCAGGTGTGTTCAGGGTCCATTTCAATGTTAACTCTAGCTTCAGCTACTAAGCAGTAGAGGGCCCTTAAAAGAGACTGCTGGTCAGCTGCCTCTCTCAGATCCAGCTGACCTGCCTGGCCCTGACTGTCTCCCTGTGGTGGTCACCAGCCTGTCCTCTGTTGGTTTCTCACTGCACAGTTTCCACCTGCACCTCTGGCAGCCTGCACCCTGGATGCAGCCTTGAGCTGGAGCGATGGGTCCTCTCAGCGCCTCTGGCCCGGGCCCCTCACTCACCAGCCAGCGTCATGTCAACACAGCCAGAGCTGGTGAAGAGCAGGAGTTCACTTCCCAGCAAGGGGACTGGTGCCCAGAACCCCAGCTGTGAGCCAGAATTTAACCCTCACCCAGGGCACAAAGGCAGAGCAACATGCACACAGGCACCTGCCTCTGCTGTATCCATCGGGCACGTCCCTGCAGAGGGCCCGGGGCTCGGGCTCAGGGAAGCGATGGTGATGCATTGCTGGGGGCGTGGGACTTCGCCTGCACAATACCTTCTGGGATTTTCTAAGACAAGTATGCCTTCCCTTTGCAAATATATATAAATATAAATATATATATTACATTAATCTTTTTCTTGTTTAAAAGTTAATGTAATAAATAGAACAGTTGCAAAATACTGTAAAAGACTTGCACAAAATATAATCAATACTCTTCAGAGCAAATGGGATGGGACATTCATTTCTGTCTTTCCAATACAAGATATAATCAGTTCTTATAATTTTTACCAATCTAATGGTTGAAACCTGGAATTAGAATTTTTTTGGGGGGATTTAATTTGTAGTTTCCTGATTAGTGAGATTGAACTTCTTTTCATATGTTTATGGGCTGCTTGTTTTTCGCTGTGTGTGAATTTCCTGTTTATATTCTTTGCCATTGTTTCTGCTGGATTGTTTGTCTTTTGCTTATTATGTTAGGAGTTCTTTATCGCTTGTGGATATTAGTGCTTTTCCTGTAATAAATGTTGGAAGTGTTGTCTCCCAGCCTGTCATTTGTGTTTGAAATCTGTTTATGGTGTCTTTTCCCATATAGACTATCACATGGTATCTGTCTATTGAGACGGTTTCCTTGGCTGGGTCTCTGTCGGGTTTTACTCAGAAAAGTCTTTTCCTGCCCCAAGTTCAGACATATTTATCCCCTTGTGCTTTAATAGATTCTTTAAATTCAAAGTTTTGATTTATTAGAAATTTACTTTGTGTATGCTGTGAAGCCAAACACCAATTTTAACAAGTTCAAGATTCACCTATAGCTTCTGAAATTTCTATGCTATTTCATTTCTTTTCATTATTATTCAGTTGAGGGCTATTCTTATGCCCACCATGTGAGCTGGAGGAATCAACTTGTCAAGTTCTTCAGAAACATTCTGATTGCTGTTATATTGAATCGATTTATTAGCGATATCTATTAACTGGTGATAATCTATTGTCTGGATATATAAGGACTAAAACATTGATTTAATTATCACTTGATTGCAAGGCTCTGTCATCATTCATGACATGTCTTTTTTTTTTTAAGATTTATTTATTTATGCATATAGGACTGAGGTACAGGCCAGAGGTGCAGGGGCCATGAGAGGATTCACCAGAGACAGTGTGGGGAGCAAAACAGGCAGATGGATGAAGTACACTGCTGAGGGGAGCGGAAGGTGGGTCAGGAGAGGTCTGCCGTGCCACATGGGTCACCTTCCTGGCCAGGAGTTGAACTCGTGCTGAAGTGGCTTTAGTTTCGTAGTGCTGTGCTTTAATCTGCTGCAACACCAGGGACAGCCCATCTTTTTCTTATTTAGTGTTAATTATTTTTTTCCTCTTTCTCTTTTTTTCCCCCAATTCTCTGTAGGTACCTACTGATTTGCTTGATACGTGTCTTTGGATAGTTATCAATCCTTATAAAATATTTAAGACTGTTTTGTGTCAAAGTACTATATAGATTTTTCAATTACAATGATATTTTAAAACCGTGTCCACTTAAGACAACAGACAATTTTTTTTAACAAGATTTGTGTTTCTTTTTGAAATGCTGCTATATTAAGATGAATTTTTTTAAAGATTTATTTATTTCTGCATACAGAACTGGGGTATAGGCCAGAGGTGCAGGGGTGGTGAGAGGCTTCACTAGAGACAGAGTGGGGAGCAGAACAGGCCGACTGATGAATTACACTGCTGAGGGGAGCAGCGGGCGGGTCAGGAGAGGTCTGCCTCGCCATGTGGTCACCTCCGGGGCAGGCGGGAATCGAACTCTTGCTGAAGTGGCTCTAGCTTCTTAGTGCTGTGCTTTAACCCGCTGCGCCACCAGGGAGGGCCTGACAACGGGCTATTTTTAAGGCTAATGATTCGCTCAAAAGATGTTGAAATTTCCATTTCTGTGCACTGAGTAGCCAGGGGACACCTTACCAAACTCACCACTTCCAGCAGTTGTATAATATTTCTTCGGCAGCCTTTTTTTCAGTTTTCTTAACAAGCCCCATACGATGGGACCAAGGATGCCTTTGGCCTTCTGATTCTACAAACTGTTGTTGATGCACCTTGTGGCCAGCGTCCTCCTGAGGATGTCTGCTGGTGTTTCTCAGGATCAGCAAACAGCAATGGGCTTGCTGCATTGCTCAATTTTCACACAACACAGTCAGTCTGATTGCTCTTCAGAGGGGCTTATCTTGGGTCTCCTGGTGCCTGTGTCAGTGAAGGATATTTTCTCACTTCCTCATTCTTGCCTCTCTGATGGGATAATTGTTTTAATGTGCATTTTCTGATTACATATGAACTCAAGCATATTTCTGTGTACTTAAGAACTATTTGAGCTTCCCCTGATTTGAGTTGCCCTATCCTTATCCTTTTGCTAATAGGTTGATTATTTTGAGGTGCATTTGCTGTAACTCCTTGTGTAGCTTTGGGTTTTAGATATTTTCTAGCCCATCACTAAGCTGCCTCTTTGACTATGTGTTTTTTTTTTTTAAAGATTTATTTATTTGTGCATACAGAACTGGGGTACAGGCCCAGGGGCAGCGAGAGGCTTCACCAGAGACAGAGTGGGGAGCAGAGCAGGCAGATCGATGAAGTACACTGCTGAGGGTAGCAGCGGGCGGGTCAAGAGAGGTCTGCCACGCCATGTGGTCACCTCCAGGGCAGGCGGGAATTAAACTCATGCGTAAGTGGCTTTAGCTTCTCAGTGCTGTGCTTTAACCCGCTGCGCCACCAGGGAGGGCCATGATTGCGTGTCTTTATCAAACAAAAATGCTTCCACTCGCTAGAGTCCAGCCATATATTACCTACATTATGATTAGTGCTTTGATGCCTTCCTTCATCCTGGGTCACAGGCATATTCTCTTTTCGAGTTTCCCCTTTAGTTTTATAGCTTTATCTTCTGAATTTAGGCTCATTGGAGTAAATGATCAATACATACTTTGGATATAACGTTCCCTTTCGTGTATGGTCAAAGGCAGGGATTTAGCTTCTTCTTGCCTCATGTCTCCAATACTTTATTGAACAGAGATATTTGTGTAGGCATCCTTGACTGATTTCTCATCTTAAAGAGAGTACATCGAACCTACCTGGGCATACAGGATGACAGCCTTTGGGTGTGAGTGCCCAGCCTTGATCAGGTTGAGGAAGTTTCTATCTATGACTACTTTTCTTAGAGTTCTTATCATGTACAAATAGGTCTTGGGCATTAATAAATGCCTTTTCTGTGTCTACTGAGATACTGGTGTGACTTCCCCTTAGGCAATTAATGGGTGGATTTCATCGACAGATTTTCTAATATTCAGCCATCCTTTTGTCCCTTACAGAATCCTATTAAGTACATTACTATTTTAAAGTGAATTGTTCATTGCAGTGTAACTTGTATCCCAGAAGAGAGAGGAGATGATAAGCAGTATCAAAGGCAGCGTCTCGGTCAAAAAGTGAAGCTGACTCTCTGTCTAGAAACCCCTTACACCCCTTTCCCAGGGTAACCACCACCTTCATCTCTAACACCACTGATTAGTTTGCCCAGCTTTAAATTTTATATAAATGGAATCACAGGACAGATTACATTTTAAAATATGCAGTAGAGTTTGATTAGCAAATAATGAGTGAGAATAGTTGCATCTATATTCATAAATGACATGGCTCTGTGATTTTTTCCCCCCTTGTCTGACCCTAAACTAGTTTTGGAACTAATAATATTTTCATTTTATTAACTGGGCAGTTTTCTCCTTTTCTTTAGTTTCTGGAATAATTTGCCCATTATTGGGAACTTTTTTTTTCTCAAAGTTTAGTTGAACTGACTTTGAAGATGATTTTGGTCTGAGGTTTTGGGAAAGTGAAAGTGAAAGTTTAATACTATTATAGGTTTTTTAATTGTTATTGATCCATTCAAGTTTTTATTTCTTCTTGTTCTAGTTTTGGCATTTTATACTTTGTTAGAAATTTATGTGTTTTGTCTAGGTTATCAAATTTGTTGAACATAAAGTCCATCTAGTCTGATGCTTTTCCTGTCTGCATTTTTTTCCTCTCTCTCTCTTTCTTTCTTTCTTTTTTTTTTGTTCTGTATTTTACTTGCTTGCAATTTTCTCCCCTTTTCAAATATGTGGGAATTAAGAAAAAACCTCTTTGTTCTGGATTTCATTTTATTTTATTTTATTTTATTTTATTATTTTTTTTTTTTTAGATTTATTTATTTATTCATACAGAACTGGGTACAGGCCAGAGACGCGGAGGGCGAGAGGATTCACCAGAGACAGAGTGGGGAGCAGAACAGACAGATCTACGAAGTACACTGCTGAAGGGAGCAGCTGGCGGGCCAGGAGAGGTCTGTCTCGCCATGTGGTCACCTCCGGGGCAGGCGGGGATCGAACTCATGTGGAAGTGGCTTTAGCTTCTTAGTGCAGTGCCCTAACCCGCTGCGCCACCAGGGAGGGCCCATTTTATTTTATTTTATCAGAGAATGGGTTCATATGACAACAATTTCATTTTTAGTGAAATTTAAGGAGGCTTCATTTGTGCCTTAATTAATTCATGGTTGATTTTATGAATGTTCCATATGTGCTCAAAAATAACATATTTTCTCTTTGTTGGGTGGGAAGTTTCATACAAAAATATCTTTATTTATGTATATATGTTTGCTTACGTTGTTTGGCTGATTTATTCATTGTGAGAGATGCTTTAAAAATCTTTAACGACAGTTTTAGAGTTATCTATATTTCTCCATAGTTTTTTCAGTTGTTATAAGTTTTGAGAACATATTTTAGGTGAACACAGACACTGCTAGTGTTGCAGATTCTGGTCCCTGTTCTTTATGCTGTTGTGGATGTTGTTGCCTTTAATTCTGCCTTCCCTCTCCCTCAACTTCTGTTTTTAAAGTTGTCCTGATGTTTTCCTTTTATTTCTTATTTGCCTCTTTTTCTTTCCTCCAACCTGTTCTTTTATTTATCTCTCTCTGGGAAAATTCATATCACCAGACATTTTAAAAACATTCCTCTAAGACTGTCTTCTTTTTGGTACAGTTTAGCTTAAACCCTCTTATATTAGGATCTGCTTCTCCTAAATTCCTTTCTATTTTGTTTTCTGTCATATTTTCTTTATTGAAAAAAGAAAAACTACTCTATGTGAGCATCTATGAGATCATGTATTCGTCTGTCAAGGCAGAGTTTGGGCATTTCATTTTAATCTTTAAGAGCCTTCTTTTAACACATTTAGACTTCTGCTTATGAGCATTTCTCCCCAGTGGACATTTTTAGTCAAAATAGCTTATCTGTGGACTCCGACAAGGGAAAAGGCAGTTTCCTGGGAGCTCTAGATAGCGGTAGATAAGCCAAGATGGCGGCCAGCTGAACCGGCTGAACGGCGTTCCCCACACCTGCAGTATAGTCAACGCCCTTCCGTTTAACCTGGGCTGGCTTTAGTTACTTGTCTTAACAGGAATGACATTCTGGGTGGGCTTGGGAGAAAACTTACAGTTTCTCCTGGATATTTTGGAATTCTAGTGCGCCATCCCTCTCAGACCTAGCTGTCCTGTAGTGAGAAGCCAAGTCCCTCTGGAGAGGCCATGTGAGGGCCCGACTGACCTGCTGGCATGTGGGAGGTGGATGTCCAGTCCCAGGTTCCACTCCATGAGGGACCTCAGTGGGGACACCCAGTGAGGCCTATCACCAGGGGACCTAATATTAAATCATTAATTTCAGGTACCGAGTGTTGGGTGTTGGGGAGCATTCATGTACTGAGTGTTGGGTGTTGGGGAGCAGTTGCTGCACAGCATTAGCTCACACGAACAAGCTAGTGAAAAATGGACCCTTTAAGCCTCCCTCTGCCCCTCCTGTGACAGTGATGTTGCGCTCAGGTGTGCAGTCAGGAGGGGTGTCCCCTCTTTTGCTGGGGAGCCGAGGCCAAGATGGAGAACATTTGCAATGTTGTCTTGCCTGGGCCAGTTGCTTTATGGCCGTGGAGTTGATGGGTTGACATCTGCCTGGAGGATGCCAGGGAGGGGAAAGAGCAGAATTAGGAAGCATACCCGCACCTCACCACCCATGATGAGTGACTGCCTCTTTTCTACATTGGATTGCCATCTTTCCCTCTCCCTACACACATCCACTCACACTCATGCACACACACATACACACGCCACACACACACACACCCAGAACTCAGCCACCTTCTGTTTGCTAGTTTTATGCTAACTTCTCCTCATCAACCTCCTCTGCTCCTCGGTGGCATCATCAGTGTTGGGTTTTGGGCAGGGAGCCAGCAATCTGTGCTCAGGATCTTGTTTGCTCTGAATTTATAGACTCTTGGGAGGGGGAGGGAGAACTAATCTCTTTGTGTCCAAAACCCTAGTATGTTTCTCTATTTATTTAGCAGTTCCTCTATCTAAAGCTCAGTCGCTTCTTTCAGATGGGTCTTGTGACACCCACTAATGATTTTCTAGTTTCTGTTTCCATTGTGAATGGGATTCCGCCCCCCCCACCCCCGGCCACACACACACACCCATCCCACCCCCAGTGATTTTTCATTGGCCATTTCTTTTGAGTTGGGTTCATGCCTCGTCTGGTCACTGCCTGAACTCTCACCTGTTCTCACCATTCTAGGTGGGCAACTACATCATCAGGAAACAATGAAGGATGATTGTTTTTTCCTTTCTAGAGACTTCTCTTGTTCTTCATTGGAGTTCTTAAGGCACAGCCCAGAGAGTCCCGGAATAACACTCCTGTTGGCCCCCCAAAAGCCATAAGGCCCAGCCCTGACCAAAGGGGATGAGACTTGGTGTACCCCCTCTTCCCGATGCATTGTGGGGCTCTCCAGCAGCTGTTGGGCAGTGGAGTGAAAATGGACATTCTTCTTTGGTTCCGGACTCTAGCAGAATTGTTTCTCAACTTTCCCTGTTAAAGGGTTTCCAATAGGCAGGTCTAATTAAAGTCAGGACTTCCCCTTCTGTTCCTAGTTTATTAATCTCTTGACAAGTCAGAAATGAATGCCAAATTTTATAAAATGTCTCTTTGGGGGTATTCATGGAACTAATCACTAGAGTTTCCTGTTTAAATCTGGCCATAGTGGATAATTTCACATTTATAATGTTGAACTACCTTCAACTCCTACATTATATCCTATTTGACATGTCCTGTTAATCTTTTGATTCTACTGTGACTGTATTTCATTAGCATTTTATTTTGGTTTCTGGGAAAATTCTAATGTGTGATATGTATTTATATATTCTTAGTTTTATAATACCCTCACTTGGTTCTTTTGGAAAGAGCTGCAAAGTTTCCCATCTCCCTCAGTGCTTTTAAACCTATACAATTGTGGAAAAAGTTGAAACTTTAATATGCAACTTTGAGTCAAAAAGTAAATCAAATCAAATCAAATTCCTTAAAAATTGATGAGAGGGTGATATAGCAAAATATATGGGCTTTGCCAAATCAAAACATAGATCTATTTGAAAACCAAATGGATCAATTGGGAAACAAAGATGGGTAAAAGAATCTAAGAATTTGCTGACAGTTCTCCAAGACACACTTTAAAGCAGAAGCCATTTTTTAAGTTCTTAGGGTGAATATACGTACACTTAAAAAACAAGACTGAAAAAAATCTGCAAACTAGTCACAGAGATTAGCTCAAAGGAAGAGAGTGAAGTTGGAGAGGAGAAGAATTACAAAAGGAAAGCTATTTAAAAAAAAAAGAAGTTTGGTTCTCTAAACCTCTGTATAAATTGAATCTTTTCCAGCCAAATATATTTTGATATTGCCTTTGTTTTTTAAGACCAGTTTTTCAAAAATTAAAAAGATCATGCCAGCCACATTTCCAAACACAATGCAAATAAAGCTGGAAATTAGCAAGAGGGTAGGAGTCTCACATCTATTCAACTGCAATTTAAAAACAAGTCTAAATAACTTGAATTAAATGATAAATCAAAACTGAATTACCAACGATTTAGAAATGAACAGTAATAAAGACACTACATATAAAAACCCACAGGATACCACCCAAGATGTATGTACTTAGAGGAAAATGAATAGCTTTAAATGCAGTCATTAGACAAGAGGAAGGATTGAAAAGACAAGGGAACTCAGTGTTTACCTCAATAAGCCAGGAGATGAACATCAAAATAAATCTAAGGAAAGCAGACAGGAAAAATTAATGAGGGAAGGAACAGAAATTAATGAAATAGAATAAAACAATAGTAGAAGTGAGTTATAAAAATGAAAAATAATTCTTTGAACGAATTGATAAACTCCACGAAACTAGCAAGTCTGATCAAGAAAACACATCAGTAGCCATAAAAATGAAGAAGGGGCACCACAGATATGCAGATATGTCGGATTGTCAGAAAGAGCAAATATTTGGCAATAGATCTGACAACGTAAAGTGAAGTGGGCGCGTTTAGGAGACAGCGTGTGTCCGCCTGCCTGTCACCTGTCTACACCTGGCCCACCCAGCTTGCACCTCGGCTGTTGCTCGCACACACACCCCCTGTACCCCAGAAGTGGGAAAGCCGAAGACTACAAGGAAAGGCAAATCAACAGAAAAAGATTATCCGCAAAAAGAAATAGACGAGAAAGATAGAGACCCCAGGTCCAGACGGTTTCCCGGCAGCAAGGTCCAGGAGCTTTGCAGAGCCGGTCACGTGCAGTTGGAGATCCGGACTTGTGTGCCATCTTCGCTGTTGCTCACTGAGCCACGTGTCCGAACGCCTTGCAGGGCCACTTGGGTTTGGGGCCCTGGGGTGGTCCAGAGCCTTAAGGTAGAGGTGGGGAAAGTGGGGATTGGGCCCAGAGGCTGGGGGTGGTTCCCTCCTCTTGTGTGGGCGTGCTGTGCTGGGAGGCGTATGCAGCAGTGAGCAGGCGGGGCCCCCCCGCATATCTGGGGGAGCGCTCCTGGCGGGCGTGTGCCCGCCAAGGGGCAGGAAGGAGATCAGGATGGCTGAAGTGCCCAGGGGTGGGGGGAGACGGGCTGAGGCAGAGAAATGGGGGAGATGGGCTGAGGCAGAGAAATGAGAGCAGCCCAGGGGGAGGTGGGGCCCCAGCGGGGTGCTGTGCTGTTGTCCAGAGGCGGGACCCAGACAGGCGGTGGCAGCGGTGAGAGGGGCTCAACCGTCTGCGGGCGTTTGTCTATGGCGTCCCACGCCCAGAGGAGAAGCGGGAGGGCTCCCTTGGACCAGGGCAGGGGCCAGAGTGCTTGGGGGTGAGGAGAGAGGTGAGGCTGCTGCAGATGTCTCTCAGGGCGCAGGGGCCCAGGGTGGAAGGGGTGCGCGTGGGGGCGGGGAGGTGACGGGGTGGCAGTTGGGGCCGCCTCTGAGGATGCTGCCTCGGTCTGCATTTCTAAGCACAGGTTTTACTTTCCCTTTTTTCAAATTTCTGTGCTCGGAAGTGCAATTCGGCTGCTGTTGAAATACAATGTGCCTTCTCTTCCCTCCGTCCCTCTGCTTTAATTGTGTACCCCTGGCTCGGTGCCTCCTCGCTGGCCGGCTCGGAGATTCATAATTTCAGGCTGACACCATAGTAACCACTTAGTTTGATTCAAGATTCCAGTGTCATCCTGGCTGAGCCTGAATAGGCCGGGGGCGGAGGAGGCCTCTGAAGATGGCTTCCTGCAGCAACAGCAATTATTTCTTCGTTTCCAAGGAAAATGTAAACAAAAGGTCAACTTTGGCCAGGCCTCTTAATTTTCCTCCCTTTGTGGCGACAGGTTGATTTGGGAAAATTGGGTCTGTTTGTTATTTTCCTTCTGGCTCTCCCCGTCTCCCCCAGGACCCCTCCACGCGCCCCCCGTGGGTGACGGGGTAGTGGCAGCTGCTGTGGCAGAGATGGGGCCGGGTGCCGTCTGAGCAAAAGCAGCCAGAGCCTGCCTGGTGTCCTGGGCAGCACCCGCCCTGTGTGGGCTGCATGGGGCCAGGGCTGGCGGACATCAGGAGGGGGCCTGGCCTCCCGGCGCCTCCGCAGAGTCTGGGTGGGCCCGGTCTGTCCCCACAGCCCAGCCTGTCCCCGAGCTTGCCAGGGCTCCGCGGGGAGACTCCAAAGTCCCCACCTGAAGCCCTGTGCCCAGCTAGCCACCAGCCCCGACTCCTGTGTTGGGGCTCTCTCTGCCCAGGCCGCCCCATCTGCTTCTCCAGGCCTCGTGTGGCTCCGATCTGCCACCTCCGAGCATCAGCTCTCATCTGTGAAGTGGAGACGATAGCAGCGTCCTCCTTGTGGGGTGCTGAGAGGGTTGGAGGTTCTCGGGGCACTCAGAAAGGGCCTCTTCCTTCTGACCCCCAGTCCTCTGCCTGCAGAGGGGCTGGGCTGGCCCACACCGTGGTTCTTGCCCCCCAGACCCCTGCGCCTCACTGCGATCCCAGACACATGTCATGTGTCCATAGCAGCACCCCACCGCCACAGGGACAGCTCTGCCCACTGGGTCCATCTCTCGTGACATTCCCTCTCCAGGCAGCAACGTCTGCTCAGTGAAGCTCTTCTGGCTCCGTGTGGCAGAGCCCAGAGGGCAGGGAAGTGCTTCCGGCACAGCCGGCCCGGGGCACAGAGGACAGCGTCCACCTGGCTGCTGTGTCCAGCTGTCTCTCGCTGTCGCTGCCTTCTGTGACTCTCTAAGGCAGGGATGTGGCTGCTGGCTGCTCCAAATTTACTTCCTGCTGGTTTAGGGGGAGGAAACTTGGGCCCAGCATTTGCAGGTGAGTCCCTGAGCCGAGGGGCCGTCCCACAGTGTGCTCCCTTCCCACCCATCCCGGTTTCCATGGGCAACTGGCCTAGGCTGCCTGGGCGTGACCTGCCCCACCAGGGCCCCGGGTGCAAGCGTGCGTGCCTGCGTACGAGTGTGAGCAGGTGTGCGTGCATACACAGCTGTGTGTGTTCGAACACATGTGTGCGCAGATGCTGCAGGCAGAGGGGGGCTGTTCCCCAAGGCGGGGAGGTGTTGTCACCAAAGGAAAGAAGCAGACTGGACCTGCCCATCCTCTCTGGGCACTGTTCCTGCTGCCCACGGACCTCAAGGTCGCTGCCTGCACTGGGCCCCGACACCAACTCCCTGAAACAATGAGCTTATGCGACACTCTCTTGCCTCCATCACCCACGACTTCTCAGCCCACTTAGCACAGGAAACTCTCTAAGGCCTGGCCTCACCCAACCCCCGGTGCCCCAGGGAGGCCCGCTCACACAACCGTGTTCCCCCTCAACGCGGGCCTCTCCCCCAGCCTCTCCCTGCGGCTGCCTCGGTCTGCTCCTCCCTGCCCATCCTGCCTCTTTGCTGTCCACCCTCAGCAATTATTTACTGAGCACCTACTGTGTGCTAGCGCTCTGCTGTGGGTGGTGGGCACGTAGGCAGGAGCCCCCCAGACTGGCCTCTGAATTCTCAGTACTCACCGTCCAATGTAGGGGAGAGAAACGTGTATGGCAGTGATCACTTCATGTTTGGATTGCAAAATCTGGAAAGTTGTAAGAAGAGGAAGGGTGTTGGAGCGCATCTGTTGGGGGCACAGGCATGGTCTGTGGTCAGGGGTGCTCCCCTGAGGAGGTAACACTGCCGCGAGAGCTCAGGGCTGAGGGAGAGCTGGCACAGCAGGGTGTGGGCACAGTGTGGGCGAAGGTGCCAAGTGCGGGGATGCGCAGCCTTTATGAGTGTGATGAGAGGACAAGGGTAGGAGAACATGTAAGAGCCTAGGATGAGACCCCTTGCGAAGGCAGCACAGGTGTCACCTCCTCCAGGAAGCCCTCCATCACTCCCCTGATGGAGCAGCCACGTGTTGACTTGTGCTCAGCTGCGTGCCTGTCCATTCTCTCGTCTCGGTCTTGAGCGCTTTAAGGAAGGAGGCTGTTTGCTGTTCTCTCCAGGTCCTCAGCACCTTGTGTGAATCCTGACACAGAGTAGGGGTTCAGGGCATGTCTGGGGGGGTCTGCACAGCCCTCGCTCAAATGTCAGCGTTGTTCATCCCCAAAGAAACCAGCCTGAGCGTGTGCTGCTAGCCAGGGGTGATTACTCCCTCATCGCTTCCAGAGGCTCAGGTCTTTATGCCTGGCTGGGGAACTCCGAACCCTGGTTTCATCGAGGTGGTCAAGACCACACAAGTCAAAATACCAATCGAGGTGGTCAAGACCACAAGTCAAAATACGGTGTCTTTTGTTTCCAGCGACTGGACGTGTTGAGCTGATGAAGCAGGGCTGGGAAGTTGTGGATTCCGCATCTGGGTGAGCCATGGACTCATGTGGTTTCTGTTTCCAAACACTCACGGGGCTGCTGCTGGGGGAACAGAGGGGAAAATAACCTCTAGGGGAAAAGACAGGTCTGTTCTCCCTTGATTTTCTTCAAAAGTTCATTAAAGAACATTTGGAAAAGACTCAGAATTAGAAAGGAATGAGAGGGGGCGGGAGAGAGGAAGGGAGAATGGGGGAGAAGGGAGAGAGAGGGAGATCGGTCCCTATTTTTCCCTCTTGGAGAATTTAGGACATTCCAGAATGGCCGAAGCATCCGCTTTAAATTCCAGCGGGGTGGGGGTGGGGGTTGGGGGGGTGAGGGTCGTCAGGCTGGGGAAACTCTGAGGCATTTCCCAGCCTGTGCTATGGGTGCAGGCTGGTCCTGGGATCACAGGAGCACAACTGACACAGGAGGGCTCTGGGAGCAGGAGCGCCAGTATCCAGCTCTCTCCATGGTGCTGGAAATACTATGACCACATTAAAAAAAACGCCTTTCTATTGTGAGATGTTGGAACCCCAAACGAACCCTATTCTATGCTATGTTGAAGACAGCTGAGCGGCGGCACCTCTGAGAAAGTGGGACTCTTCCAGCTCCCACTCCCTTGGGGTGCCCAGTCATTGGCAGCAGCAGCCTGGGGGGGGGGGGTCCCAGGCTGAGCTGTCAGCTGACTCTGCAGGCTGCCTTTCCCACCCTTGGAGGAGAAAGCAGGGTTCAATGCTTATGGAGGTGTGTGGGGGAGGGGATGGTGGTGGCAGGATGCGCTCAGCTGTTTCCTAGGAAACCCAGCCATGGGGGAGGAGGGACTATTGGTAGCTCCAGGGATTCTCCGGGACTGGAGGAGGTCCTGCAGCTGGCCCTGCTCGCCATGGGGCCAGCGCCCCCCACCCCAGTGCCTGCCTCTGGGGCTGTGGTTCCCTGCACGTATGGGGATGGGTGGAGGGAGCGTCTGCTTTCTGAGCGCCCCGTGGGCTTGCCTACACATGCCCTGTCCTGGGCAGCTCCCCTCCAGGTCAGCCCTCCCTGGGATGGACTGGCTGCCCCTACTGGCTCCTCAGACCCTCTTCCTAGTGGGGGGTCTTGGAGTTGCCAGCTCTCTCTACCCAGGGTCACTTACCTCCCCCACTGGGGATTCAAGGTGCCCCGTGTCCCCCCAATGCGGCCCCGTGGTCAGCTTGGGAAAGTGCCTGCTCCCACCTTCAGGGGTGCTCATCACGTCCCACTGCCCTAGACGCCTCTTGTCTACCGCCGCCCCCGACCCAGGACTATGCCTCGCTGTGTCTCCTGGGAGTCACAGTAACAGCAGCTACCACTTCCATGCTCTGGCTATGAGTCGAGGGCACATCCTTCACCACCTCTGACTGTCACCTACCTGTGGGGAGGAGATTATCACGCCCATTGGGAAGATTAGCAAAGCCAAGGTGCGGAGGGAGGCTTCACAGTCGGCAGAGCTGAGGTGCACACCAAGGGACTTGTTTTTGCACTAGACCACACAGGGGCCAAGGTCAGTTCCAAGAAACAGGGTACAGGGAGCTGGGGCTCACAGGTTCAGCAGCCATGTCCTTCCACATCTTGACCTTCAGCTTGGGGTTCTGGTCCCTGGAGGGATCACTGTGAGCGCCCCATGGGTTCAGGGAGGCTGTCAGCTGCAATTACTGCAAGCTACCGTCTTGCTCCGGTTGCTATTTTCGGTGATCTCTGACCAGTTCTGCAGAGAAGGCGTTTTAAGTCTCTGTTTGAAGAAATTGTCATGACTTGTATAAATGTGCATTAATGAGCTATGTCCTGGCCAAGACATGGATTTTTTTCTTAATGTTCTGCTCATTTGCAGGAAGCTGAGGCGTCTGTGGGTTCAGTTGCTGCCCAGCCTCTCCTGTTTGGGGTGAGTGGAGCCGGGGACGCGGTCCTTCTGTCCAGCCCTTGGAATCACCAAATCCTCCCGTGTGCTCCGCCAGGCGGGGCTCTCCAGAGCCAGCCTGCCTGGGTGTGAGATCCAGTTCCCCCATGAGGAGCTCTGTGGCCCCTTCGCCTTTCTGTGCTGTGATTCCCCCACCCATCAAATGTGGGGAAACAGCAGTTTAGGATCGGGCTGTTACGAAGATGACTTAACACATACAAAACATTTAGAACCGCGCCTGGCTCTTGGAAGTGTTTCTAAAACAAAACTGATCAACAGGTTGGCGGGAAGTGGTGTGGGCAGAGCCCTGGAGGGTGAACAGACGCAGGGAGGGGCAGGACACCCCAACCTCGCAGGGTCAGGTGTCTATAGCTCTTCACACTGGCCATGCGAAGATGGCCGAGTCATGCCCCTGGAGGGAGGGTGGGGGCACCCGGCAGGAGCCTGCTTCCCAGGGCCCACCCAGCAGCTCTGCACACCTGCTCCAGTGACAGCAGGTAGACACACAGCTGCTCACCCCAACTGCCCAGCCTCGGGTTGGGTGCTGGGTGCAGGCTCAGGACTTGGGTGATGCTCGCTGAGCGCCCTGCAGCCTGATGTGATACCCACCAGGGAGTGCTTTTCTGGGGTTCCAGAGGCTCCCCCTCAGTCCAGGTCCTCTCGCATTTCTGCTACTTCCCTATCTGCCTCCTGCAGGGCCTGTCACCCAGCTGGTCTTCGCAAGGGCACAAAGGTGGGTGCAGGCTGTGGGCAAGACCCAGGGAAGTGGCCCCCCTACCCCCCCAACACCCCTTTTGTGACCCAGAGGCCAGGGCAGAGAGAGGAGGGAGCAGAGTTTGGGGGGGGTTAGTTCAGGGGGGGAGGGGGGCCAAGGCTTGCTTGGCTCTAGGTGGGAAACCCCATTTGCCTTGGCTGGTATGCCTGTCTGGGGGGCTGGGGCTGGGGCTGGGGAAGGGGTCTAAGCTCCCACAGAGGGGAAACTTGCAGAATATTAATTACTGGCACCACAGCAAGCCGGCCCCTGGGCGGGGAACGGGAACTAACTCACTTGTGCCTCCTAGAGAGCTTGGGTGGGGACCCGGCTTCAGGGCAGCCGAGGGCCAGGGGGCGCAGGGCAGTGGTCACTCGTGAAGTCTTTTGGCATTTTTTAAAGATTTATTTGTTTCTGCATACAGAACTGGGGTACAGGCCAGAGGCTCAGGGGCGGCGAGAGGCTTCACCAGAGACAGAGTGGGGAGCAGAACAGGCAGATCGGTGAAGTACACTGCTGAGGGGAGCAGCGGGCGGGTCAGGAGAGGTCTGCCGCGCCCTGTGGTCACCTCCAGGGCAGGCAGGGATCGAACTCATGCGGAAGCGGCTTTAGCTTCTCAGTGCAGTGCTTTAACCCGCTGCGCCACCAGGGAAGGCCTCTTTTGACATTTTTAAGTCATTTTGGTGGGCACAGCTGCAGGTCAGCTCTGAGGCCCATGTTCCCACCTTGCAGCCGTGCTGGGGGGCACCCTGCAGGCGGGGGGCCTTGAGCGGCCTGCGTGAGAATCCAAGAGAGATGACAGCAGAGCGAGGGGGAGACAGTAGGGGTAAAGGGGCAGGTTGGGCCGAGAGCAGCTCAGCAGTATCGCTGCAGGAGCTAGCTTGCAGGGGAGGCCCCGTCATTAACTGGGGCTCCTGAGCTCCACGGAGGCGCTCCCAGAGCTTCATGGTTTCAGGGAGCGGGGAGTAGGGATGAACATCAGACCTTCCTAGCAGCTCACTGAGGCATAACGCACCCTCCCTGTGCCATCCGGGGGCTCTGCCCTGGTGCGGGGCAGTCTGGCTAATCCCTCTGCCAAGGCTGAGCCCTACTCCCCCGGCCTGTGGCCCCAAGCCCCACCCCACCCCACCCCACCACAGGGGTCGGCTTTAGAGGACTATTAGCTCTGCCCGAGTGCAGGGGGTTTATCCGCTTGGCTGGGCCTGCTCCCAGCCCCGAGGACCATGGCGCCTTCAATTACTCCAGGTGCAAATTCATTTCATCCAGATTCACAGGACGGCCGTGGAGGGCTGTGCTCTGGCTTTATTGCAAAATGCATTATTTTCCCTCCTCTCTCAAAAATATTTATCTATGCTAATTTAGCATGGGAGCTGGCTAAGTTCTGCACGGGGAATTGCCCTATTAATTCTGCTGCCTGGAAATACTGTGCCCGGCTGCAGAGATGTTTCTGCTGTCTCTGACGGAAGGGAGAGGCCAGGCTGCCTCCTCCCCTGGCTGGACTCCCAGGCTGGCCATTGGGAGAGGTGCTGGGGCCCTGTGTCTCCCAGGGCTTCGAATGCCAGGGAGCAGCGGGCCTTTGACAGACTGAAGAAAAAGCCCTCTGGGGTGGGGAGGTCATTCATGTGACATTCTCGGTTGCAGGGGTGAGGCAAGTGCCCCTTGAAGGAAGGTGCCCCTTGCACCGGCCGCTGCCTACAGCTGTTTTTGCCATCTGCTGAGAGGTCACTTTTCCATTTCCGGTCTTACAGATGTGCAAACTGTTGCTACCTGCCGCCCCAAGTGGATCTCTAGCACCCCCTGGACAGTTTCTGATGAGCAGCCCTGACTCCACCCAAGTGGCCACTTCTCTGGAGGGACAGTTGAGAGCTGGGAGCTGGGGCAGGTGTGAACGCCAGACTTTCCTAGCAGCTCACTGAGGCATAACGCACCCTCCCTGTGCCCTGGTGTGGGGCCGTCTTAGTGATGCATCCCAAAAGGTTGGCCCTTAGGGCAAAGGCCGTGAGTGTCACCCACAGCCTTCACCAGGGGTGATGTGAATGCCCGCTGCATTTCAGGCCTCATCACCCGGGATCTTCACCTCCCAGGGCCCTCTCTCCCTTGTTATTTTCTCCCCACTGCCAGAGCATTTACCTTCAGCTCCTTGCGGGCTTGGGTTGTCCTGTTATGTGGTCAGGACCTGCCCGTCCCCTGTTCAGAGGGGTCCCCCAGGGCCCCCGCCAGCATGGCAGGTCCCACTCCCTGCAAGCACACCACCCCTTACATTTCTGCTTGCCAGTTCCTTGGTTGTCTGCTGTCAAAGAGGAGGTTTCCGCTCTGCTTGCTGCCTAGCAAGACTGCACTCTCCCGGCACGGCGATGGGCCTAAACTCAGCCCCATTGATTGCTTGGTCACTGATAACTTTGGGAAACACAGGTCCAGCCCTCAGAAGAGAGGCTGCAACTGGGAAAGGTGGCCATCTTGTTTTGCCGTCTTTTATTAACACATAACAACATAACACAAAATAAGATCCACTCTTTCAGTGCACAGTTCAGTGAGTTTTGAGAGATACAGATTGTAGGACCACTACAATCAAGCTTCCTCCAAACGCCCAGCCCTCACGCCTGTGCTCAGAACCCCCCGCCACCCCGTCTTGCTCCTGGCAACCACAGAACTGATCTCTGATCTACGCTGTTTTGCTTTTTCTGAAAGCTGCATCCACGGAGTCACGTAGCACTCAGCCTTGTGAGTCTGGCGCCTTTCACTCGGAATCTGAGATTCATCCACGTTGTTGCAGGCTCGAGAACGTCCTTGCTTTCTGCCGCCGAGGGCTCACCGCCGTGTGGATATACCAGTTTCTGTTGTTCATTTCCCAGGTGAGGGACCTTTGGGCTGTGTCCAGGTTTCTGTGGACAGTCGCTTCCATCCACCTTGGTGAAAGGGAGGAGAAGAATTGTTGGGCCCTGGGGCGGGTGTACATTTGACTTTTACCAGAAGACCCCAAACTGCAGTCCAGAGGGCCAGCCCCATTCTGGACGTCCTCTGCAGGGTATGGGGGTGACGTTGCCCGACTGCCTCACGAGCGCTTGGCATCGGGAGGTTTTTATCTCTTTTTAAATTTGATCTGTCTAATGTGAGTGTATCAGTCACTCGTTGCAGCTTTATTTATTTTTGCTCAATGACAAACGGTCTTGCACATTTTTAGGTGTTATGCATCACTGCGTCTCTTTTGAAATAAAGTGTTTGGAAATCCTGTGCCCATTTTCGAATGGGTTATTTTTTCTTATTGAGTTTTGAGAACTTTTAAAAATCATGTATTCTGGATGTAGGCTCTTTATCAGATGTATGATTTGCAAGTATTTTCCTTCAGCCTTGGCATCCTCTTGACACTCTTCCCAGGAGTAGAAGTTCTTAATTTTGATGAAATCTAATCTGTTGGCTTTATCTTTCATAAAATGAATCACAAGTTTTGGTTTTGAATGAAATGACTCTTTAACCTAAAGCTGCAAAAATTTCTCTTCTGTTTTCTTTTAGAAGTTTTATCACTTTAGACTTGCTTGTATTTAGGGTTAGGTTGTTAGTTTTTTATGTGGTTCAAATTCACCTTCCTTTTCCTCTGCCTCCCCCTTCTTTTTTACCTTCCTCTACCTCTTCCTCTTTTTACTCTTGCATATAACATGCAATTGTTCCAGGCCTGTTTGCTGAAAAGTCTATCTTTCCTCTTTAAAATTGCCTTTACACCTTTCTTTAAAAAAAAAAAAATGTATTGACCGCAAATGTGTGGGTCTTTTTCCAGACTCTGCTCTGATCCCTCCATCTATATGTCTACCCCTTTTACAGTACCACAATAAAGGTAGCGTTATGTCTTGAAATCAAGTAGTGCAAGTCCTACGACTTTATTTGTGCATACAGAACTGGGGTACAGGCCAGAGGTGCAGGGCCGGCGAGAGGCTTCACCAGAGACAGAGTGGGGAGCAAAACAGGCAGATGGACGAAGTACACTGCAGAGGGAAGCAGCAGGTGAGACAGGAGAGGTCTGCTGCGCCATGTGGGTCACCTTCCTGCCTGGGGATGGAAGTTGGGTTTAAGCGGCTGGGGCTAGCTTCATAGTGTTGCACTTTAACCCGCTGTGCCACCAGGGAGAGTTTTCATAGATGCCTTTTATCAGGTTAAGAATGTTAATTCTTATTCTAATGTTAATCATCCATGGATGTTGAAGTTCTCATTTTTAAACGGCATCAGAAGGAAGAAACTCTTTTTCTTCTGAACATTTTTGCATCTGGTTAAGATGCCTGAACCAAGGCAGCCATTTTGTGACAACAGAGAATGAATGAGAAAAAGCCCAACCCATAGAAGGTGGAAGAATGGAGAAATGGAGAGAACCGGCCCTTTTCATCCTGGGTCCACTGATTTAACCAGTCCTGGGCTCTCCAGAATCACCAGAATTCTAGTTACAGAGGAAAATAGAAAATTGAATAATAGCCTTATTGTTGAAGCTTTTGAGTTTTGGAGTTTTATTGCTTACAGCGAAGCTCTACTAAGTAAATTTGTACCCACACTTGCAGGTAAGGACTTTCTGTTGCTCCATGCCCCGTGCCTAGAATGGTGCCTGAAATACAGTGGGCTCTTGCTGAATATCTGTTACTGAATGAATGAAGCCGGGACCTGGGACATTCTCATTCTGAGCTTCACTTTGCTTTAGTCTAGTGGGAAAGCCCTGAGGAGACAGCACAGGACCTGGTAGAAAACGGCACCCAACAGGACTTTGAAGAAGGGTCTCCAGAAACTCAAGAGAGGATGGACTAGGTTGAAAATCAGGTCACAGTCTTGTAGTGTCACCGTGAAAACAGAGATAAGAACTATAGCTGAACTGGGGCAAGACAGGGTCTGCTCTGGGAGAGCCTTGCTCAAAATCCCCTTCGGAGGTTGTGCGAACACCCAGAATCTTCTGTTGTAGATGTGGTATTTTTTTTCATTCTCAGAAAAGCAACCTGTGAGATTTTCTCTCTCATGAGCTCTGCTTCAGAAGATAACTCTACAGATCACAACAAGGCAAGAGAACATGTAATGCTTGCAAAATTCTTGTGCTAAAGTTGCTCTCTGCTGAGAAATTATGCTCACTTGAAGCTTAATGTTTCAGTTAGAGAATACCTCAAACGAGGTAATGACGTTATGACTGGCTGTCACCCCACCATCAGCCCGTCACTTCTAGCTCTAGGGAGGCGATAAATGGGCTCAGCCCGCCCCCTCCCAAGGCTGTCTTGTGGGAGTTCTGGGCTAGGCTACAGTGTGCTGGGGGGGGGGTGGGGGGGGGGAGGCCATTCTCTGTTACCGCCTTCTGCCTCCCCACCACACCCAAGAGCAAGTAGCTCAGGCCACCTTGGAGTGTTCTGGACTACAGGGATTTATGGCTTTGGCTATAAAGCATAATGATTAAAAGTGAGAGCTCAAGGTAAAATGTTTGGGTGCCAGTCTTATGGGACATAGTAGCTGTGGAGGAATCGTGCTCACTCACGGGTGTGCAAAGAGGTTACTGTTCGCCCCCTCACCCTTACCCCCGCCCCCCAGGTGAGGGTTGACCCGCATGTATGAGACTCTGGCATGCGTCAGCAGTCAGCAGATATCTGCTGCCAACAAGGTGGGGAACCACCGGTTTATACCCTGGCCCAAGAATCCTGTAGGGGGTTGGGGTGAATCCAGGCAGTTGCCAGGATGAGACTCTCAAAGGCCCCGAGCAACAGGAGTCAGCGAGAACTGGTCACGCCCACCCAGGTGCACCTGGAGGGCTGATGGGCATTCAGCAGATGTGGAATGGGGGTGGGGGAGGGTGTGTCCCAAGCAATGGGCAGAGCCAGCTTTGGGCACTAGGGAGTGAATCTCTAGGTGGCGGCCATTGCCGGAGGGGACCTGTTTAGCCTGTGCCCAGAGGCTACATGACAGGTGTGCGGGTTCCCTCCTCCAAGGACTGAGAAGGAGACATAGCTGCCCTGCTGCCTGGGAGCTGCCCACTGGGCTTCCCGGCCCCCTTGGGGCCACTCAAGGTTTTCCAGGCCTCTCTTCCATTCTCGGCACCTCCATCGCCACCTCTCTGGGGAACTTGACAGTAGATGAAGTGACAAGTCTTTGTGCTTAATTAAGACACATTGTCCCACCAATTGGGAAGCGGGAAATAGCTGGGCTGTTTTACAAATAGAAACAATTCTTGTTCATTATCCCTTAATTGAGGCAACAAAGGGCTCTGGAAAACATCCATCAGAAACACATTCATGTACATCATCAGAGAGGATTGGGTTTAGGACCACACAATAGCAACAGCAAATGTTCCAATCAAGAGTTATACAGACAAAGGGAAACAAAGGCCCAGAAATACAAATACTGCAGAATTAGCCCAATTACACAATTGATGTGGCAGGAACAAGTTTCCTGGCTTCTGTCCAACTCTTCTCTTAGCCTCTTTTACCCCCTTCTGCTTCCCTGGTGCAAGATGGGAATGGACAGGAAAGGAGCTTCCCAGACACCCTCTGATCCTGGCTTGGTCCCCAGGATTAGGTAAGGATGGGATGGTAGTCTTGGGGAGAAGAAAGTTATAATCTGACTCTAAGATTTGGCTAGACTATAATTGTCACCTCCCTCTTCCTATTCACTCTACTTCTTATGATGTGACCTAAGATGCCAAGGCAGCTTTGCCTCAGTGCTGGCTTTATGGTCATCCTGTGACTGGCCAAAGATTCTGAACTGTTTTCATGTGATTTTTTTTTTCAGGGTTGGCCTTCCATAGCCTATATTCACACAAATTTGCATCTATCCCTATGGTTCCAGCCTGTTTGTCTTGCCACTCAATGGAACTGAATAGAAGTGGTCTATTGGAACCCTGCTCAAACTGCTCCTGGAATTGAGCCTGATTGTCTCTCACCTTCATTGGGGTGGGGTGGGGAAGGACGGGAGGAGGAAGAGAAATTTAAATGCTTAGAATAGGAAGAGCTTTTTCTCCTGTTATTTCTTGTTTTCCTTACTGGTCAGAGATGAGTAGTTATTACACAAAACTTGGAAATCACAAAAAAGTACAAAAAGGGAAGTAAATAAATCAATACTACTAGATCCTTAAGTCAATGGCTATGAATGATTTAGTCTCTTTTCTTACAGTCATTCTTGGTACATTTTATCATCTGGTTGAAAACATGTTATATCTAATCTTAACTTTATAACCTATCTTTCCCCCCAACATTATTCCACAGGATTCAAAACATTTTTCTAAGTACCTTTTTAATGACCACATAATATTCTATAGATAGTGATGCCCTCGTCTATTCATAATTGTCATCATACATTTGTGCTGCTTTTAATTTCTCACTGCTATGAATGATTCTATCCTGGGAATGTTTTATGAACAGAGTTCTCATTTTTCAGTTTGTTTCCTTAAGATAGATCCTAGAAGTATTATTGCAGTGTTGAAAAGTATGACTATTTTAAGGTTGTGGCTACAGCTCACTAAGTTCCTTTCCAAAAAGGCTACACCAATTTGTAGTCTCATTAGCAAATGATTAGCAAATGTCTGTTCCGGTATATATATTTTTGGGAAAGGTTCTGCCTAAGAATTGGCAGTGTGTACATGCTTGCCTGTGTGGGTATGCGTGGTATACATGTACATGTGTGCACATATGTGTGCCAGGTATGCACGAACACACATTTGAACGCACGCGTTTGTGTGTGTGTGTGTTAGCAAGGGGGAGGAATTACTTATTCCACATATTGATTTAGCTCTAGGAAAGGAAGGAGTCCCCATATGCGCCCTGCCCCACCCTGGGGAACACTACTCAAAGCTTTAGCTCAATCAAGACAGTATAATCAGATGTTAGCTGCTGGCTCCCATCCCGACCTGCTCTGCACCCCTCAGCTATCTGATTACACTCGGCTCAAACGTCAATCCCTTTGCTGGTGACGGTGCCATCTTGGATATTCTTCCAACAGAGACAGAGCCAACCGACAGGGCTGTTGCAGGGATGACGACTGAAGCGTGTGTGTGAAAGTTAGCTCTGTGCCTGACACACAGAATGCATGTGCGTTCGAATCATCCGTTCACATCGAGAGTTCTTGTAGACTTTATTAAGGGTTCAGGTCCCTTTGGGGAAACTGAGGCCCAGTTTATGTCCCGACTTGCCCTCATGGCCCTGCATTTCCAGAGGTGGACTCTTTCGCTGCCCAGGCAGAAAGGATTTCATGTGAGGGATTCAGCGAATAAAGCTGGAGGCAGGTGGGAGGAGCGGCTTCAGGATGAGGCCCTCAGAGCCCGCCACCGTCTGGAGGGAGGCGCCAGAGGGCTGCTCCTGCAGGCCGTCCTGAGCTCGCCTGCCCTTGCATAGCCCTCTGGCCCCGCAGAGCCCTGCTGCCGCCCTCAGAGCCCAGAGCCAGTGACACGGGTTTTCTCTGGCAGGTGAGCAGTCTGCAAGACCTCTCCTCTCCTCTGTCCACATTTCCACATTTCCTGTGAGTGCCACTGAGTAGCTGACACAAGCAATTCCACACTCAACCTTTGAGGGGTCTGAGACACGCCTCGCTCACGTTCTGGCTTCAGTGGCTGGGAGATACCCAGAATACCCTTCTCATTCATGCTGACCACCAGGGTCCTGCCCGCCACTGCAGCCTTGCCACTGAGGGCGTCAATGCCCCCTCCCACCCCCGTGCTTTGGCATCTGTTGCAAGTACAGATTGACATCTGTGCACTGGGTGGGGCTGGGTGGGGCTGGCCTGGGGCCCCCGCACCAAACATGCTCTCTCCTTTGGTGAAGTCAGGAGAACATCTCTGGAAAAAACATTTCTTTCCACAACAGGTCCCTTGGACTCTTGCCTCAGGCACCCATGCTTTTAAAAGTATTTCTTCCAAATAGAGACAGAGCCATCCCCAAGAGGAATTCTGGGGATGAAAAGATTTTCCATCTCATTACAGGTGTAATTGCTCTCTTCTCCTTTTGTTTGCTAGTCATAGCAACTCACGCAGACAAGCTTCAGCAAGGATGGGAATTTATTGGCTCATAAAACTGAAGAGTCCAATGTAGACTTCAGGCTTGGCTGGATCCAGGTGCTTCAGTGATGCCACCAGTTCTGTTTTTCTCCTCTGCTTTCCTCCATAACAAGGGGGAAAATGTTTCTGTCTTAGTCCGTTTGAGCTGCTATAATAACAATGCCAGAGACCGGGGGGTTGTCTCTGACCATTCTGGAGGTGGGAAGTGCAAGGTGGAGAAGTCAGGAGGCGGCGGGCTCTTGTGTTTCTTCCTATCAGGACACGAATCCCAAGGGCACCCTCAGCTGGCTACCAAACACCCCTCCTAACGCCATCGCATTGGGAGTTAGAATCTCTGGGTATGAATGGGGCTGTGGGCGGGTGGGGGGGATGCACATGTCTCTAACAGCTCCCCAGAGCAGCAGAAAAGGTCATCATTTGTTCAGTTTTCCTTTCTCAGGTGGGTAGGCCTGCCAGGAAGGGGCCACCTCCCACCAGCACTTCTCACCACGCCTGGAGGCGACACTAATGGCCCAGCCGCTCCCTGCCGATCCCTGACCGCCCAGCTGGACGGCCGCCTGTCTTAGAAGGTGGCAGCACTGTGGTGAGTCCCAGCGAGACACTGCTCCAAGCTTTGGCCCTGTGGTCACCCCTGCTGTCTCCATGGCGACCACCTAGCATCACCCTCCTCATACTCAGGGACTTCAGGGGCCTTGGCTCTGCTCCTCCTCAGTGCTCAGGGGATGTGGCACCAGTCACACAGGTGGCTGTGGGAAGCCCATCAGAAAAAGAGTGAGGCCCTTGAAGGCCTTTCCAGACTTGTGTCCTGGCCCAGACCTTGTTTTCGATCCGCTTCTCAGGGGACCTCTGCTGTCCCCTGCAACAGCTAGGGATGCTCCACCCTAGCCCCAGTTTGTACATTGGAGGCAGGAGACACACAGACGCTTGGCCTGCCTGGACTGGCTGACATGTGGCCTCCTCTGACTGGTTTCAGTCTCTGCCAGGGCAGCCACGTCTGAGCACCCAGCAAGCTGGGGCGATTTTATTCCCAGGAAATCACAAATTCTACCTCAGGGGAGGGTGGGAAGGTTATTCCCTTCTCATTGAGTCTTTGGCTCAAAGGTGCCTTCTAAAAACCAACCTGGCTCTCCCTGAGCCCTGAGGCCAGTTCTGCAGCCCTAGGGGAGCAGAGCCAGCCAGGTTTGCTTAGGGCACCCCACTTTGCTAGCCTGCCTCCAGGAGATCCGTGGAGGACTCATCTTGCCCTTGGGGACCTCAGCCCCATCGCTCTGGAGTTGGGGGCCTGACACACAACTTAACTTGAGTCTCCATCTCTGCACTTGCAAAATCGAGATAATAATCCTTTCCTCTTAGAGCCGCAGCCAGGATCGATGGAGATAATAGATAAGAAAGTGCTTGGCTAGGGAGAAAGTGGAGTTCTCACCTAGCACCCCCCCCCCACACCCCTGCAGGATTTAATGAGAGCTGGCTGCTCCCTGGGATCTTTAATTAATAGCCTGGGACCCACAGCCTCAGTGCCAGCCGATTAAACCCTGCGGAGGCAGGAAGTGGGCTGTGGACGGCTTTGGATGCAAATGCCTGGAGCGAAGGATTTCTGCTGCCGAAATGGCTGACTGGCTGATTTTAGAGCAGCTGCGTCCCCATGGCTGCCCCAGGGAGATGAGTCTTTGCTCCTCAGTGGAATCAGTGCAGCCAGAGGGTACCCAGGCCCTAAGTGACTCATCCAGGCTCTTGGGGGTGTCAGTGACCTGTCAGCCCTGGTCCAGGAGGGGGGATGCAGCCAGCGTGGTTCCCTGGTGGACCAGTGTTCCCCCAGTGGGCTGGGCTGCAGTCAGCTCCACCTGTACTCCAGGTGTGCTTTGCCACCTGGTACCTTTCAGGTAACCCTCCCTCCAGGTACGCTTAGTTAGGCAGGTTATAAAATGGACCCTGGGTCTTGGAGGAAGAGCCAATAATTAAGATCCTCTCCTCTTTGCCACCTCTACCAGTAAGGGAGAAAACTTCTACTTAATCTTCAGACAAAAAGGCAACTTAACTACAGTCTAATGAGGCTCATAAAGAACATTTAGCTCATACAGCAAAGTTCTCCTGGGACTGGAGACTACTTTCCTGTTCACCCCCTTCCCGTGGTCTGGGAGGCTGAGGGCTGTGTGTGTAAGCAGCAGAGTCTAATCCCTGCCCTCAGGGAGACTTACGCTGAGAGCTATATGCCACCTGGACCACAGATGGAAGCAAATGTGCACTCAGTCTCACCACCGTGTCATCACCATTAACACCACTGCCATCATCATGCCCACTGTCGTTACCACCATTACCGCCATGACCATCAATATAGTATCATTGCCACCATCATCACCACCACCACCATCACTATCACTACTACCAACATCATCACCTTTAACATCACCTCCACCATCACACCTACTACCACCACCACCATTATCACCATCACCACCATCATAACCACCATCACCACCGCCATCACCACCACCATTACCATCACCATCACCTCCACCGTTGTCACCATTACTACCACCATTATCACCATCATCACCACCATCACCACCACCATCACCACCACCACCATCACCACCACCACCATCACCACCGTCACCACCACCATTATCACCATTACCACCATTACCACCACCATTATCACCATCACCACCACATTCATCACCTTCAACATTAACATCAACATTTTTACTCTCATCATCATCATCATCATCATCATCACCAGCACCAGCACCACCACTATCTCCTTCATCAAGATTCAGCAGGTGTGTTGTGCTATAGTTTATACACCCTCCCAGAAGACTCCAGAAAACAGACATTATCATCCCCATTCATCAGCAAAGAGACTGAACCTGAAGTCAGAGTCACCTCCTTTGTTACACTGTTTTTTGAGGGTGGAGTGTGTCTCTCTGGTCTCCCTGAGTCCTCTGCCTAACACAGGTCTGTATCCAGGGCTTGACACCAACCTTCTGAGGGTACGAATGAAAGAATGAGTATGTGAAAGCCCACTGGGGGTCCAGGATTGGGGTTCAGATCCCTGAGTTTCCAGGCCCATGCTTCTGGGAGCAGTCAGAAGGGTCTTTCTTCAGCTCAACCCTTCCTAACCCTTATCAAGACCAAAGGTTCATGCTGAAGACCCAAAAATCAGTAAGATGCAAACTTGGCCTTCCAAAAGTTTGTGCTGTTTGGGGGAATTCAGGCATGTGGGCCATGAAATTGAGCAGCTCAGGCCATGAAAAATGCAACGGGAGTGCATTGCCCTTCAGCAGAACTGGGGGGTGGTGCTGGTGAGAACCATCTGCTTTCAGCTCTGCTCCCTGCCCAGATTAAGCGAGGAAGGACCTGCTGAGGAGGCCTCGCAGGACACTGCCCTCTCCTCCCACGCCCCCAGGGCAACGTGGATGTTAGACCTCTGGGCTTTGCCAAAGGTCATTTGTAAACTGGTCTCCTGGAAAATGTCCTCGGGCTTTCCATAACACAGCATCCAAAGCAATCTGCATTCTGTGTTCCACGTGAGAAATGACTTTTAATATACTGACAGGAAAAATAAAATCATCGCCAATGGGATGTGAAGCCTTCTTCTTTCTAGTTAGCAAGGGCTGTGTTGCTTAATAAAGAAGCAAGAAGATAAATGTATTCATTCACCAAATGTTTGTTGAAGAACAGCTTGGATTGGATTGGGCCCAATGCTGAGAGGACTGAGTTGGCCAAAACTGTCTTTGACCACCAGGATTCACAGTCTCATTTCACTCTCTATGTGGCCAGAAGGCTGCCACTTTGTAGCCCTAATGATTGAAATATTTGTCCCTCTTCCTTTTGTCAGTCTTGGTTTTCTATTTCTATTTTAATCTTATTCTATACATATCCTTTATTATCAGCTGGTGTAACATATTTTAATATGGGGATAAAAAAGGAAGATACAGATGGCAGATTAAGTATACATCGTCACCCTCCCCGCCTCCCTCCTGAGCCAAATCCTAGGACATGACAGAAGATTTCTTTTTCTTTGTCTCTCTTGTTCTCTGTCTCCCTCTCTCCTGCACAGATCTAGAACAACCTAGAAAACAATGACCAAAGCCAGTGTCTTAAATGAAGCAGAGATTTTGAGGAGTTCTCGAGCGTCAGAATGCAGAGGGAGTGGGATTGATGAAGAATTTCTAACACGTGTTGCCCAAGGTTTAAGTGGTTGTGGGGTTCCCAAAAGTCAAGTGACCAATACAGATTAGGAGTCATATCTACAACATATTGAGAGGAAGGTGTGCTACTCACAGGCCCAGGATTTTGAATACCAGGCAATACCTGACTGTGACTGAGGTGTGACCTTCTACAGAGGGGAGTGTATTGAGAATATATGTGGAATGGAAGCACAATTTAAGCAAAAGACCATTTGAGATTTTTTGCATGGTGAAAAGCATGTACTTCTCCTCCACTCAAGGGGTGGATTGTAGTTGGCTGTTACAACTTTGATTTTTAGTCCCTTCAGAATGCTTGCGGCCTCTCTTCTTTGGGGGCTGGTAAATAGTATCCTTTGCCTAGGGAACTCTCCTCCCTTTCCATGTGGAACTTGCCAATCAAGACCCACCTCTCCCCCTATTTGACAAACATGGGTATACATGTGTGTATGCACACACACACAACACATGTCATGCACACAACATGTGCACATATGAACACAGTCACTGGGATAGTCACATGACCCTGACTGGAATGTCACGACAACCTATGACCTGGTGTCTGACTGACCAAGCTGTTGGAATGCAACCCAAAACTGACCACCATCAATTCTCTCTGGAAATAATGCATGAATGTAATGAGAAAGAAGAAATTTATCTGCTGGGATTACATGCCTGTGCCTGCCAGTGGCTCTTTATGTTGACTTATAAAATTCCTATCTGCAGAATAGAACCAGACAGAGGCAAGCAGAGATATAGATGGACGGAAAAACAAAAAAGTTGTATGGTATCATCAGAGACTTTGGAGCTAGCTGTGCTCAAGATAGAACTGTCCACAGGTTGTCTAGTTAATGAGCAAAAACAAAACAAAACAAAACTTGCTTTAAACCATTTTGATATGGGCTACCCTTGTGGGTGTATCATCCTGACTTATATAGAATCTTTGAAAATCATGTTGGAGTTTTACATGAATATCACGTCTGCAAAGCTTTCTGAATTCTCCTGGTAAATATTTATATCAGCTGCAAAGACGTGCAAAGCTTTATCTTTTACTTTCTAATATTTATCCCTCATGATATTTTCCCAGTTTTATTGATGTGTCTGCAATCTCCAGGGTAATGTTGAATAATTATGTTGAGAGTGGGCACCTTTGATTTATGTCTGTTATTTATTCATTCACTCATTATTTATTCAGTATTTTCTGTTTGGCAAAAAAACCACTCATGACCTTGGAAATGCAGGTGTGAGCAAGTGTATGAAGCCCATTGGAATGTTTGGGGAGGCGTGAAAGTGGATATCAAGAAGACCAGATGTAACTGTGCCGTGGATAACAAGACAAGTCTTTCCTGAGGGACTTCCCAAATAACATACCCTTTGTCATTCATCATGAAATTGGTTTTTTTTACTATTTGTTTCTGATAAAGTATCAGAGAAAAGTGTTTCTTTATACTCTAATTATTCCAAAAATTTGTATTATTAATCAGTGTTGAACATTATTAAAAAATCTTTTTATTGTCCATGGACAAAGCTAAAGCCTATTAATGTCAGGGTGACCCCAATAGAACTGCTAGTATTAAACCATCCTTGCATTCCTTTACTCTTGCATTGTATTGGCATGTTCATTTCCTACTGAATTCATTTTGATAATATTTTATTTAGAAAGTTGTACTTTTATATAAGCAAAAATTAGTTTCCTGTACTAATTTGTCAGTTGTTATGGAACGGGGTTGAGACGTTCCCTCAATTTCTGTACTCTAAAATAGTTTAGATAACATGGGTGTAACCTGGTTACCACCCTCCCAGTCTGTGAGCGTTGGGAAGGAGGTGGGATACATTTTCCCACTTCACTTTTAGTTCAGAGCTTCTGTTGCAACTGAAGTGGTTCCATTTTTGGATAGTCTTTCTCACCCATATGGGCTGTCTCTGTTCTGCTTTCAATTGCTTCTAATGTATGACACATTCACTTTTCCATACACCAGGCAGATGGGTGTGTTACAAAATTGGCTGAAGACCTAAGAAGATTGAGGAGGGATATGTCATAGCAATTCTAGTACATTCCTAACAGTAAACAAGAGACATCCTTTATCCTTAAGATCCCCTCAAACCCCTATGCTGTTGACCACACTCTTCCTCTCTCACAAACTGGCTGCCTCTGTCTTTTCTGGGACTCCACAATTCATCCCCCTGTTCTAGGTGGGTAGATAGCTTCCCTCTCTTCTCATCCCAGAGCTACCCTTACATATCCAGAGACCCACGATGTTATGGTAAACAGGGACCCTCGTCCTTAATGAATTTTTCCATCCAAGGAAGGACACAGAAAACATATTTATTTCCTCCTGTTTTGGCAAGCAGGAGTGACTAGAGTCACTTTTGATTTTAAATAATTTTTACCCCTTTTCACACAGTAGTGTGTCTGCCAGGGTTTAATCAAATTCCTCCAGCACCTGGGCCAGCGTACCTCATCTGTAGTGCCAGAGTGCACCTCATCAGAGTGCACAGAGTACAGTCTTCCTGTGATTTCCACTTGTCCCAGCTTCCTGTTTCACATTTAATATCCTAACTTACTGGGCATTTGGTTAGCCTCTTGCTGGTCATCACAAAATCATGTTGCTGTGAAAATTCTTGTATATTCCTTTTGATGAACATATGGATGGCTTTCATTTGGGTATATACCTAAGAAAGGAATGACTCAGTCACAGGATGGATATGTGTTCAGCTTTAATAGAAACTGAAAATCTATTTTCCAGAGTGGTTGTACCAACCTCCTCTCCAAACATAATGTCAGAGTGTTCCAGTATTTTCAACATATGGTATATTTTTGTCAGATTCATTATAACCATATTGAAAGAACACCCACAAATAACTTACCGGGGGGTTTAATTTGTGTTTCTCAGATGATTAGTGAGGTCAAGCACCTTCTTATATGTTTACTGGAGAGTGGTAAGAGAGCTAGCTTGTGTTTGAAGTTCTGCCCAAGAACTTGCCCCTTTTGAGTTATGTGTTTTTTTCTTATTGTTTTGTAGGGAATCTTTCTATTCTAAATATAGTTCCTTGATAGATAAATTGTGAATATCCTTACCATCCCATGGTTTTCAATTTCAATCTCTTTTTTTTTTTTTTAAGATTTATTTATTTATTTATACAGAACTGGGGTACAGGCCAGCGATGCAGAGGGTGAGAGGATTCACCAGAGACAGAGCGGGAAGCAGAACAGGCAGATCGATGAAGTACACTGCTGAGGGGAGCAGCGGGCAGGTCAGGAGAGGTCTGCCACGCCATGTGGTCACCTCCGGGGCAGGCGGGGATTGAACTCATGCGGAAGTGGCTTTAGTTTCTCAGTGGAGTGCTTTAACCCTCTGCGCCACCAGGGAGGGCCCTCAATTTCAATCTCTTAATGGTGGCTTTTGATAGATGGAAAGTCTTTATTTCGCTATAATTTATCAATTGTGTTCTGTATAGTGGAAACATTTCTGTTTATTGTTCAGGTTAATTTTACTCACTCCAAGGTAGTGAGGTTATTCTCTTATCCCCACATATTTGCATAACTAATTCATTCACATTGCTGTTTAAATGTCACCTCCTCAGATAGGTCTTTCCAGGCTCTAAAATGATACCCAACCATATCTTAACTCCATTTTAATCTTCTTTAATCAATTGGTCATTATTTGCTTCACATTACATATTAAGTTATTATTTCTTTCTTTGTTGGTTTATTGTCTGTCTTCCACACTAAATGTCATCAGGAACTAAATGAAAGCAGGGATCAATATTATTGCTCACTGCTTTATCTTCACTGCCTAGAACAGTATCTGGCACACAGCAGGTACTCTCTATATATTTGCTATATTAAGTACTTGATCTCTTTAGCCCTCACCCCTTCCCTTTGAGGAAAGGCTTACTCTTGGTGTTCTTTTGAACAACTCCTTTAAAATGTAAAGCCTTATTAGTCACTTACACGTTAGTATAAATAAATGATTTTTTTTTTACTATGTGCAGAGACATCAAAAGATCATTGGAGCTTTGTTGAGTAGGAGAATCTTGAGTGTGTTTGCAGATTTGGGGTAGGCCAGTAGGGGAGCAAGATTAAAGGTAAAGAAAACCAATATCACCACCCTCTGGGTGCCTCTTGAGCCTTCCTGCCCCTTCAGGACTGAAGAGTCTAGTGGTGTCAACTGTGTTCAGACTGACTGCACCTACTAGAAGTGACACCTTGGTCATCTGTCCTTGGCTCCATTCTGTCCATTCTCATTACTCTTTTCTGAGTAAACGTCCCTTTCCTTCCCTCATAGAAAGGATGGATACAAACGTATTTATACTAAAGTATACACGACTAATTAGACCAAGTTTTATTGTTCTTAGCAGAGAGGTTCACTTGAATGGTCAGTACCATAATTGACAGTATGATCTGTAATGGTGTGAAATTCTGTCATGGGTAAAATACTTGGGTGCAGAGAACACTTTTTTATTTTCAAAGCACCATGGCGGCACTGACTCTAAATTATAACCAACCCCCATATTAGAACCCTTTCTAATTTGCAAAGTACTTTCTTCACAACAAGTTCACTTTGAGGAAATACATGAGGTTAAACACAGTTCAAATTGTCCTCCTGGAATAAGAGCAAGACTTGACGCTCTTTTTGCCTCTTCTGCTGATGCCCTTTCCACATTCCTAGAGCACTGGCAGCTTCACTTCCCACCCGCACTGCCTACCGGCCCTCACTGCGCGATACTGATGTGCTCTGTGCGTGAGCCACGAGAGCGGTCAGCTCCTCCCATTGTCCTGGCTCCTTCACATGTGAGCTCAGCTCTAAGAATCTGGGATTATAAGGGAGAAGGGCAGGCAGCTGTGGGGATCCCTCTAGGGTCTGTGTAAGGCCAAGGCTTGTCTGTGGGAAGCCAGGGCTGGTCATCTGACTGACGCATGGGTGGTTTTACAGACCGACTTCCCAGCCCCTGCCAGCCTGCCTGGGTCTCTAACAGCTGGCCCCATCCTTGGCTCGCACTGCTGTGCGGCCTTGGTCATGGCATCACCTCTGCATCTGCACAGTTGTGTGCTTGGGGTCAGCGATCTTTGAGGCCCTCCAGTACTGGGAAGCCTCAGCGCTTGGGGCCAGGGCTGAGGTGGCCTCTCACCTGATGGATCCACCTGGTTTCCTGGGAGAAATGGGGTGGGACTGGCAGGGGCCTGGAACACAATATAGGGGTAGCTGAGGGTTGGAGATCACAGCAGGTTTGGGCATTGTGACTTGTGCCAGCTGTAATGCCCTGAATATGTTAGTATAGTTAGATGATTTTTCATCTATAAAAGGGAAATAATGGTGCCCACTGATGAGGGCAGGACTGGACAGGACAGTCCTGGACAGGCCTGGGGGTGGAGCGGTCCCAGTTCCTCCGGGGGAGGAACACTTTATGGTTGAACTCTCCCCCATTTTGTTTCCTCACGACCCTTCTGGAACTTTCCAGTGTCTCCAGGCTACTTGCTCTGCCCACAGGTCCTTGCAGGGCCCTGCCAGCCCCTTCTCAGGCTCTTCTTGGCTCACCCCCCTGAACCCCTGGAGCGACTCTCCCCTTTTTCTCTCCTTTGCCAACTCCATCTCTTGTTCAGGACCCTTGTTCAGAGAGATTCCTCAGAGGCCTCTCCCCCAGCTAATGGGGTCTCCCTGCTATAATTTCTCTGGACACCACTACAAAAAGACAACAGTGGCTGAGCAAGAGAAGGTGCTTCTTCTCTTTACATATGAAACGTGGATGTGAGCATACTGCACTTCTGGGATGGCTCCACGTTCTCAGGAACTTAGGCTTTTCCTGTCTCGCTCCTTGGTTCTTAACTTGCCTTCTACCTTGCACAGGTCAAGAAAAGGCTGCCGCAGCTCCAGCCATCACAGCCCTCTCCGAGGATAAAGCGGAAGTGGAGGGAACGGTCCCCCTCTCCAGCCACTTAGAGACACTACTGAGGCCGTCACACATTCGCTTTTGCCTGCACCCCCCTGATAAGAACTTGGTCAGGGGCACTGCCTGCTGCTCAGAGGCCTGTAAGTGTACACCCAGGCCCTGAGCCAGCGGGAAGGAATGAGGGGACCCGCAGGAGGGATCAACGTCGTGCCAAGCTCCTGCCCCTTTCTTCCCTGCGTAGTCTGTAGTCACGTGCTCATTTGGGGGTGACCTGGTGAAAGCGTAGCTTCAGCCCCGAAGTGGACGGTTTCCCTGCGAGCACCCTCCTTCCTCGCTGACCTGTGAACCTGCAGGCCGGCACAGTGGCGGGCACCATCCGCGCTACGTGGGGAAGGGATGCGGAACAGCCCAGCCAACCTCACCCTGCACCCTTCCTTTGTTCTCCTCCAACAAAGCCTTTGCGATCGAATGCACCTTCCGCACATTCTGCATCTTTTATGTTTTCCGGAGAAGGCCCCTGGGGCCTTCCTCTGGTGGGGGTGCTTTGGGTACTTCAGGCTGCTGGGTGATTGGGCCAGAAGCCGGCCGCTCCCGCCTCTCGCCTGGGCTGCCCAGGATTATATAACGCGAGTTTGATGTGCGGGGCGCAGAGCAGGTTTGAATTGGAACTGACAGGTTCCTGCACCGAGGCGCGGCCGAGTCCCGGAGCACCGCTACCTAATTGGCAGTGCGGCACATCAATGGTTCCGGAGCGCAGTTCGGCGGGAGAATCACCTGGGAACTTGTTAAAAACACAAAACTTCTGAGTCAGTAGGTTTGGGGTGATATATTTGGTTGCAAGTGACAGAAAGCCAACTAGCTTAGGCAAGAGGGGAATTGATTGTGAGGGCACCAAGGCCTCTTCCCTAATGTTAGGGGAAGGCTGGCAGGTGGGGTGGCGCTCCAGGGAGCCTGAGCTTCTGGGGGGCAGCTCCCACACCTGTCCCGGGCTCCCCCAGCGAGTGGCGTCACCTCGTTCTTTGTCCCAGCATTTGGGGGCATTCCGGCAACTGTGGCCAGAGGTGGGGTTCTGTGATGGGCTGTGCTGGGGTTGGGGGACAGAGGATGTGGAGGGCCCCAGAGCAGATAATGGAAGCAACCGGGAACGGGGCGCTTTGCTGGGGACCGGTCCAGCGATGACCTCACCCTGTGCTTCCCAGCAGAGTGTGTGTTCACTTTTTGTGTGTTTTTTTAAAGATTTATTTTTCTTATGCATACTGGTACAGAACAGAGGTGCAGGGGCCGTGAGAGGATTCACCAGAGACAATGGGGAGCAGAACAAGCACAGGGGAGCAGGGAGGCTGGGGGGTGGGGGCTGTGTCAGGAGAGGTCTGCCGTGCCATGTGGGTCCCCTCTGGGGCGGGGATCGAACTCATGCTGAAGTTGTTTTGGCTTCTTAGTGCTGCCTTTAACACGCTGCACCACCAGGGAGGGCCCGCGTGTTCACTTTTTGGGACCCCTGGAGCACCCCTTGAAGGCCCCTTCCAGGCCCACCCCGGCCCGCTGAGCCACACTCTCTAGGTGGCCCCAGGAGGCGGCACTTCTTACAGCTTCCTCAGGGGTCCCTGGTGTCCCGTAGAAACATGGTCTTGGGCTTTCAGAGTCCACGTCCTGAGGCGGAATTTTGGGGTCTTTTCTCTGCACCTCTACCTTTCTCTGCATGCTCCAAGTTGCTGGGCAGCAGGGGCTGCCTGGGATGAGGGGGGGGGGGCTAGGGGCTGTCGCAGGACTGGGGGTCTGCCAGCTGCCTGCTGAGGTCCTGGGCTCTGTGCACTGGTCAGGACCCCCGGGGCCTGGGGCGTTCAGCCTCCCCTCCCCGCTAAGGCATAGAAACTACCTGAGCCACCCGCTCTGCTCAGACTCTTGGAAGAGCTGCAGCGGCCCCTGCAAGGGCGCCCCCTGCTGGTTGGTGGAGTTCCTGCACCCAGGCTCCCCCCACGCCGCCACTGTGGTGTATGCTTGCTTGGTCCCCACAGAGTGATTTACAAGCGGGATTGGTGGCCAATCTGTAAAACTCAAAGATGCACTATTTTCCTGGCTCCTTTTGAAAATTTGGCAGCGTTTGTCCTAGTGGACCTACATGATGCCCGGGAACCCCTCCCTGAACTCGGGTGTCCCATGCCCCCCATAGCTCCACCCTGCCCCTCACACACCCTGCTGCTGGCCAGACAGGCGCCTGAGTGGCGTCCTCCAGCCAAGCCCGGCTTGGCCTCTGCTACGGGGTGTGACTTACTGTGATCCCAGATGCTACTTTTAATCAGAGCTCACTCTGCACTTAGATTGTGGATACTCACTGGGCCACGTGGACATTTCATGCATGGAACTGGTGTCTGGATCTAAGGTTGGCTTTGTGCCCCCTTCCAGGGTGACCTTGACTTTGGTCTTGCCCTCTGGGCCCTGACGTCTGACCTCAGCACCCTGTTTCTCCAGTCCCTCCTCCCAGACTGCTAGCCACAGCCCTTCTGTGACTGGGTGCCATGGATGCTCAGGGTCAAGGTTTGGGTCTGGGTGAGGTAGGGTGTGAGGGAGCCGAGCGAGGTGAAGTGCCCAGGTCTGGGCTCAAGGGCCAGCCCCAACCCTTAGCCCTAGGAGGGAGCTCCTGGGACCTCCTCGGCGTCCCCCTCATGTATCTAGGGACCCCACTGTGTACTTTAAGGGATACCTCTGGGCCCCTCATCTTCCAGGTTGCAGAGATTTCCACAGTTGGCAAGACCGTCCTCACTGTGGGGAGCGTCACGGGGCCAGGTTGGGAGTCAGGGTGTGAGGCGGGGTGTCTGCCCCGCGGCAGCGAAGACCCATTGGAGGAACAGTCAGAACAGAGTGGGGGAGACAGAAGACACCGGGCTTGCAGGGGCCCAGGAGGCCGGGCCCTGGGCTCGTGACCAGCCGCCCGCTGCCTCGGGCCGCTCGTTCCTCCTGGGTCCCTCCCCTGTCTCTGCCCGCCTTCCTTTCCCTGCCTGGCTCACTCTGCCTCTCCTTTCTGCCTCCTCTCCGGCTCATGGAGTGTCTGGCTGGCTTTTCTCTGTCTATCTAGATCGCTCTCTCCCTGCATCGGACCCTTTCCTTCGGCCACTCGGTGTCTGTCTGTCTCTATTGTTCCGCCTCTGTGCCCTAGCTTCTTGGGGTCCGCATGTTGCTGTGTCGCTGGGTGTCTTTGTTTCTTTGTGGAGTCTCACTCTTCATCTCTCTCTGTGTCTGTCTCTCCCATGTCTGTGTCTCCCTTGGGCAGCTGTCTGTCCGTCTGTCCATCAGTCTCAGGCAACTGAAAACACCCCCTGAGTCCCATTTGATGTGCGGTTGTGAGATTCCCTTTGAATATTGCAGGAGCTAGTTGACGGTTGCCAAGGGAACAGGTCAGGAGAAATGGGGGGATGGATGGGGGGGCCAGAAGCTAGGCAGCGGGGGGTGCAGGGACGCTTTTCTGTTTTCATCTTCTTCGGCGCTTTCCTTTTCCAAAGCATAAAAAAAGGGCGACAATTTAAAATGATTTTTCAAGAATCAACACGACAGAAATAATGGGTCCTAATTGTGCTGGACTAAAAGGCAGGCAGGAGGGTGGCCGATCCCCCTCCTGCGCCTGGAGGGAGTTAATGGCCAGATTCTAGGAGAGGGTGATACGAGGGCCTGGAGCCATTTGCCAGGCACTGGGACTGGCATCGCCAGCCGTCGGCTCTGGCAGCTCATTTCAGGGCAAGATTTCAGGCCCCCCTCAGCCCAAAGCAGTGCAGTGGGGAGCAAGATAAGCTTTTGTGGCTACCTACTGTGACATCAGGTCCCCTGTTGGCCTTTTACCTGGCCAGGAGCCTGGGGCAAGAGGTGGAGGGAAGAGGCCAGGTTCTGCCCATTCTTGAACAGGCACACAGCCCAGCTTTCCCTGGGCAGCTTTGCAAAAGCATCCTGCCAGAGGGCTCTGCCCAGCCCTGAGTTGGTTGTCATGGGGATTAACTGGGATGATGCCTGCCCAGCACCCAGCACACCGGCCCCTGCAGTCCAGTAGCCAGGCTGAGAATCGTGTGAGTTTGGACTGGACTTAACCACCTGCTTCAGGGATTGTCAGTGTGTTTACTTTGTCGTACACCAGAGGTCCCTGTGAGCAAGGCTGGGCTTGTGCAGGGGCGCGGATGAGCAATTAGCAATAATGGCAATTACTTATTTGCTATCATAACAGGGAGGTGTGATTAACTGGTGATTGGTGAGTGTTTGCCAGGCTTCATCTCAACTCTTTCAGTGTCTCGATTCGTGTAGTCTGCATGGCAAAGCTTCAAGGTCAGTACTATGATTGATTCCATTTTACAGATTAGAACAGTGAAGAATTCAACAACCACAGTGCAGAAGAGAAAGAGCAGAAAGTGAGGGGTCCCCAGGAAGCTGGAGCACAGACACAGGAGCCCCCTCCTGCCATGATGGGGTTGGAAAGACAGATCAAGGGTGTTTGAATTGAAGCGAGTGAGTGGGCTTGGAGAGGAGGGTGTGCCAGACTGACATAGAGTGGGGACGAGGCAGAGAAGGAAGATAAGGAAGGACCCCGTAGGGAGAGAAGGCTAGGAACAGGGCGTGCCTGAGGGGCTGAAGCAGGGAGAGCACTACCTGCCCCTCCCCACACTGGGCCCCTGGGGGGAGAATACAGGAAGGTGGGGAGGAAGAGCAGGGTAGCTGGATGGTGGGGCCGTTATGGCTGCCCGTGGCATCTGGAGTCTTCGTCTGGCTCTGCGTGGTCTCTCTGTCCCAAGGTGGGAGCTTCTCTCATCTCATCAAGTCCCAGCCCCCAACAGCTGCCGTGCCAAGGGCATCTCAGGCTTGTCACCCACAACCCCAGACTGGAGTAGAGAGTTCTTTGCAGAGGCTGCAGGTTCCCCTGGGTGCCCTTGTCCCAGACACTTTCTCTGGATTCTGCATATCGCTTTCTCCTCTTGCCTTTCAAGTCGAAACATGATAAGGGCTTTGGCTGCTGGCCTGAGTGCTCCGGTCCTTGAAAGCGGAGGGTGACAGGGTGACTATGGCAGGCACAAGGGATGGGCACATCCAGAAGTTATCCTGTCTCTGTCTCTCCTCCCTTGAGGGCCTTTTCATTGATATTTCAGCTAAACTATCCCAGGACAAAACACAGAAATGCTCAATTACACAGATCACATGGGAGAAAACAGACACCCCCATTCACCTTCTTCAGCTAGGTTATTTTTTCTTTTTCTTTGTAAGAGAGAGATATAATTGGGACTAAGTGTTTCTCAAAATGTATTCATTCTGATCCCACCTCCACACTTTTTACCTCATCTGCATACCACCTGTATGATTATTTATCTAATAATTTTCTTTCACTCAGCTTACTTTCTGAAAAAGTCAGGTGTATATAATTTACATAATTGGAGACATAATTTACATACAGCACAATGTGCCCCTTTTAACGATGCAGTCTGGAAAGTTTTGACAAATGGTTAGTCATGTAACTACCAACGCAACCAAGATACAACACAGTGCTACACCCACCCCCACATCCCTGTGGTTCTGTCCGCCATCCTGCCTGCCACCCCTAGCCCCTGGCACCCACAAATTCCTGGGCCCACAATCTTGCTTTTCCCAAAATGTCATATAAATACAATCATAATGCATGTGGCCTTTTGTGTTTGGCTTCTTCCACTTAGCATAATGATGCTCTTTTAAAAAAGGCAAACGTAAACCCCAAATCACATTGTATTCGTTTTATTGTCCAACATTCATGATTTTATATAGCGTGTTTGCATGCCGTAATTCAACAATTCATTGGCCTCCGTCTTATTTTAGAGTGCTTTTTAAAAAGTCAGGTTTACTGAGGTCTCATTTCCATATAGTAGAATTAGTTCTTGTCAGTGTGTGACACTAGGCGTTTTGACGAGTGTCTGTATTCACTGAATCAGTGTCATAGCCTAGACAGAGACCAGTACCAATATCCCCCCAATTTCCCTCATGTCCCCTTCTAGCTGATCACTTCCTCAGTCCCCTTTCTGCCCCTCAGTCCCTTCAGTCACTGAGCTGACTTAGATCCCCATAGCTTTGCCTTTTCTAGAATTTTGCATAAGTGGATGCAGAAGCTGTAGCTTCTTGATTCTGTCACCTTACACAGAAAATGTTTTTGAGATTCATCTACAGTGTTGCTGGTACTAATCCTTGTTTTTTTTTCACTGCTGAGTGGTAGTTTATTGTCTGGAGTATCCCTTTCTTGATTTTCTGTCTTAATCTAGAGACCAGCGCATAGGCACTTGGTTTGCTATCAGTGTGGGCCAATAGATATTTGCACACTGGTCTTTGGCCAGGAGTAGAATTGCTCAGTGGTACATGTAGGTAAAACTTTATAAGAAAGAGCCACCGTGTTCCTGGAAGATTCTGCTGTTTTGTACTTCTCAACAACTGCTGCGTGTTCAGTTGCTCTGTGTCTTTGTCAACACTTGATATTGTGAGTTTTTACATTTTAGCTCTTTGGGTGGGTATGAAGTGGTACCATCTGTGGTTTTTGATGTGTATTTCCCTAATAACTAATGATGTCAAGCCTCTTTTCAGAAGCTTATTTACCATCTGTATTCTCTCATTGCTGAAGTACTTGTTTAAGCCTTTTTGCCCATTTTGAGATTATTTGTCTAGTTATTATTGAGTTGAAAAAGCCTCATTTTATGATCTAGATATGTTTGGCGATTTTTCCCCCCAAGTTCTTGGTTGCTTTTCAGTTCTTTTATCAGTGTTTTTGAAGAGCAGTGATAATTAATTTTAATGAAGTCCTTAACTCACTTTTAAAACTTAAAAATATAGTTTACAGCTTTAAATGAAAACACTTATTACTTGCTATAATTTGTATCCAGTAGCCTCCCTGCTTATTTGTGGGGGATAGAGTCCAAGACTCCTAGAGGATGCCTGAAACTGCAAAAATTACTACAACTTACATGTCTTAGGTTTTTCCCTAAACAAAACACCTATGGTGGAGTATGATTTACAAGTTAAGCACAGTAAGAGATTAACAGCAATAGCTGATAATAAAATGGAACAATCAACAATCCACGGTAATAAAGCTATGTGAGTGTGATCTCCCCCTCATTGTATAGAATGTTTTTGGACTATGGTTGCCTGAGGGTGGCTGAAACTGCAGGTTGGGGTGAGAGCTAGTGGTTTATTGTATTAGAAATGTTTTTGGCAGGAAGTAGCAGTAAACCTAACTTTTTAGGGGCTTCGGGAATTTTCCTAGGAGATGTGATTATCCCACAAAATGAGAAAACTTGAAGAGCCAATCCTCGAAGATCCCAGGCCTCCCCACCTTTGTGGCATGTGACCTTGGCCCTCAACCTTGTTGCTTTACTCTGCCTGCTTCTGGTCGCCAGACCTGCGATTCGCAGCTGGGAGAGGAGCCAGGGGCAAGCAGAGCAGGGCCTGGGCCAGGGCGAGGCAAGGCAGGTGGGCAGGGCGGCCCATGTAAGGGGGCACTTGTTGTCAGCTGCTGGGAAATAGCATCCTGGCACCTCTCTTGTTTTGTCTTGGTCCTGGCCAGGGGCAGGGCTGGGGTTCTGCACTTCTTTCCTCATCAGATAGTCTGTCTGTCACAGAAGCTCCCTAGCACATAGCAGCTTAGGACTCGTGAAGGTGGCAGGCCTGTCTCACGGCCATGCCTGGCAGAGTAGACTGGAAGAGGAATGTTCTCGCAAGGAAAAAAAAACAATGAAGCACATTCTCACGTGTTTTGGTTGCAAACAAGTTGTCTGTGTCAAAAGAACGTGACCCAGGGTGTCATTATGAAACTAGTCACTTGGCTTGCTTACAATATCTGTTTGACCCTAGATGCATTTGGTTTTGAGAATTTGATTAAAAGTCATGCACATTATGAAATTACGAAGGACACAGAATCACCAAAACAATCTTGGAAAAGAATATACATCTTGATACCAAACCTGCTACAACCCTGTGGTAAACAAGACTGTGGTATGGGCCCAGAGGCAGCTACATAGGCCAGTGGACTAGAACTCAGTGTCAAGAGATGTAACCATTTATGGTCAGTTGAGTTTCAACAAGGTGCCAAGACAACTGAAGGCAGAAAGAGTAGCCTTTTCAATTAATAGTGCTAGGGTAACTGAATATTCACATACAAAAGAATGATATTGAATCTTTACCTCACACTCTATACAAAATAGATCAAAGACTTCCATGCAAGAGCTTAAACTATAAAACTTTTATAATTTTATAAAACCTGACCTTGAAGTAAGCCATGGTTTCCAAGATCAGACACCAACAGAAGCCATCAAAGGAAGAAGTGACACAATCAAAACTTTGTGCTTCACCTCCATGTTTACTGGTGCTTTATTTACAATAGGAGAGACATGGAATCAACCCAAATGTCCAAAAGTAGATGAGTGGATTAAAAAGATGTGGTATATATATGTGGTGGAATATTACTCAGCAATCAAAAAGATAACACATGTCTTTTGTAGCAATGGATGGGGCTAGAAGGAGTCATGCTTAGTGAAATAAGCCCAAAAGAAAAGGAAAAATACTGAATGGTTTCACTCATAGCAGGAGTATAAAAGATCAGGGGAGAAAATAATAATAATAATGAATAGTTATATATCAGAGACATTTTATGGGGGTGGAGTGGGGAATGGGATAAAATGGGGGAGGGGGAAGTACACTGGACTATGGTGATGGCACATGGGTGATTTGGCGATGGGAAGCCCATGGGGATTACAACTTCTGGCCTGTGCCTCAGCTCTGTATGCATAGATAAATAAATCTTTTTAAAAAAGAATATAAAGGAAATCAGCACACTGGTACTTTCCTGGTGGGAATATAAAATGACATGGCTGTGGTGGAAAACAGTTTGTTCACCCCTCAAAAAGTTGGACTTGGGTCCTCCCTGGTGGCGCAGCGGGTTAAAAGCGCAGCACTGCAGGCTGGCCGCAGCTGCCTTATTGCGAGTTTGATCCCCGCCTGCCCCGGAGGTGACCCACTGGTGCAGCAGACCTCTCCTGACCTGCCCGCTGCTCCCCTCATCAGTGGACTTTGTCGATCTGCCTGTTCTGCTGCCCGCTCTGTCTCTGGTGAAGCCTCTCACTGCTCTTGCACCTCTGGCCTGTAGCTCTGGTGCATACCTGCCGAGCTGTGTTTACACCGAGGCTTGCTCCAGCATCATCGTGCTGACGCCACAGCAGAGACAACCCATGTGCCTGCAGCTGGTGAAGGGATAAACTGAGCCTGCATTTCCAGCAAGGGGCTGTTACTGGACCCGATAAAGGAATGAAGTTCAGATTCATGGGATGAATCTTGAAAACACTCTGCTGAGTGGAAGGAGCCCGAGGCTAAGGCCCGCGAGTCTGATGCTTCCGTTTCCAGCATGCCCAGAATGGGCCACGCCACAGAGCTGGAAGAGGAATGAGGAAAAAGGGGAGTGGCGGAGGGGTGGGGCTGGGCCCGACTGCTCACAGGCACCGAGCTGCTTTGGGGGTTGAAGAAAATATTGTAGAATTAGACAGTGGTGAGAGTTCTGCAGTGTGAATATACTAGGACCACTAAGTATCCATTTGTAAATGGAGAATGTTATGTTAGGTGAATTCTATCTCAATTAAAGGAATAAACCACGAGAGTCCTGCTCCTGCCGAGGCTCAGGATGGAAGCAGAGCATGGCTGTTCCCCACAGAGTACAACCGCTTCTTCCCAGCAGAGGAGCCGTGGGTCTGGGGGTCCAAGGGAAGAGACAGACAGCTCGAGGGAGGAGGGAGATCTGCTCCGGCCCACCAGGCCGCTTCAGGACAGGGATCCCTAGCCACTAAGACAACCCCCCCAGGGAGGCTGCCCACCAGCTCAGCACAGGCTGCTCTGGAAACTGCGAGAAGCCTGGGAGACACCTGGGGTGCCGACGTCTGGGCCCCCGCCCCAAGAGACAGAAAACCTGCCGTCTTCCCTCCCTCTGTTTGCACAGCCTGGCTTCATTAGTGGGGAGGTGAAGATCTAATTCCCTCCAAACAAATGTTTGGGATGTGAGTTTTCTTTCAACAATGAGCAGTGGCAGACGGTGAGAAATCTGCTTGCACCTTCTGGGGGCGGGGCAGGAGCCTCCCAGCCTGCTGCCAACACCGAGCGCTGTCTGCCCTGGCCGCAGCCGGACACCCGACTGGGCCCGGCTGTGACTGGCCGAGAGGCAGAAAAGGTGACACCTGCCCATCTGTGTTGGGGTAATAAGTGGCAGTCACTGTGGGGGGCGCCTCTGGCGGCCCCCTGGATTCCTGAGTGACTTGGACCGGGCATGTAACTTGCCCAGGGAAGGGGAGGCTGAGACAGCTTCGTTGGTGACCAGGCAGGAGGGAGGGAGGGAGGCAAGGAGCGGGCAGTGGGACCCACAGCCCCAACGGTAGCTGCAAGAACTTTCACCAGCTCATCCCGCCAAGCTGTGCTGCGACTCACAGCAGCCCTGCACTGCAGTCAGCAGAAGCACTCTCAGGTCATATGACCCAGTAGGGACCCACAGCCTATCCTACTTGAGGGGATTTTCCTACTTGAGTAGGATAGGCTGTGGGTCCCTACTGGGTCATATGACCTGAGAGTGGGGGCTCAGAAAAGCAGCTTTTAAAATAATAATAATAATATCATAGTTTGTTTTACATCATTTTGTGCCCTTTTCCATCTCAGGTGTCATCCCCGCGGGCTTCCCATCACCCAATCACCCGTGAGCAAATCAGCTTTTTTATTGAAGTCAGGTGAAGGATGCCCAGGCTTGGACGAAAAGCATATACGTACTCTGCAGAACAGGCGTTTCTCTACCTGTAACTTCGCCCAGTGAATCCCTAACTGCTCAAGAGTCAGCTTAAGGCCACTGACTCTACAAGAAGTCTCCCAGGCTCAGGTGACGCGGACTTGGGGGATTTTCCCTTTTTATTTAACTTGTATGTTTCTTTCAGGAAACCAAGTAGGAGAGTGTTGGAGAGTATAGGAAGGAGATTTAATGTGTTCCCAAACCTTGGGGCCATGAGACAAGCTTCTAGAGTTTCTATATTCATCGTCGAATTCCATTTTTCACTTATTAGCTGTTTCCACCTTCACCACACCCTAAAAATTCTCTCCCTCCCGCCCCCAGCAGTCCTTCTTATGGGGCTGACATCAACAGCTCTGAAGTTTTTGTCTTAACTGACCTCACAGAAATGTTTGTTTCCGCAGCAAATAATATAAACAGAAAATAATAATGAGGATGAACATGATATCAGTTTCCCTGGACAATTTAGGGCTGACACGACAACTCAGTGGTCAACACAAATTCAGACTCCTTCCATATTGTTCCTCCAGTTCAACGTGCAGCCTTTAAACCTGAGTTCTAAAGTGGCTGCCACAGCTCCAGTCATCACACTTAACATCCAGCCAGTACGAAGAAGAGGGCAAAGCCTACGAGGACTCTTCCAGCAAGTGGCACACATTACTGTCTATACTCTGTTGGTCAAAACTTTGTCTTCTGGTAGTAAAGGTCTATTCTAGGCAGTCATGACCTTAGCTAGAGATGGAAAGACCCAGCTCTTGAATTCCATGACATCATCCCTCCAGGAAGCCTTCCCCACCCTCTCTCCTTCCCCCAGGCCACTCAGCCTGACACAGATCCTTCATTTCATCTGCTTTTGTCTTTAATCAGGGGCCACTCTTCGGCCCCGACAGGCTGAGTCTCCTCAGGGCTCTGTCCCAGATCCTCTTTTATTCTCCCACCTTCCAAATTTCCATCTCCAGCCTGACTCTCCTGCCTGACCCTAGATGTCTAGTCTAAGTGCTTACCCACAGGTCCCCCAATTCCTAGTTAGGCACCCTTTCCCCAACTCCTCTACCCCACAAATATGCTCCCTCCCACCACTGTAGGAAATGCCCTCCACCCAGTTTTTCCAGCTAACCCTAGGACTCCGCTTTGATTCCCTGTTCTTCCCCCACCCACATGTAATCACAGTGCCTCAGCAATTCCACCTCCTGGGTGTTTTTTGAACCACCATTCTCTTCCTTGCTTTGTCCTGCTCTAATCAAGGTTGCAGTCTTCCTTTCCTGGGATACTACACAGCCTCCAGATGGCCTCCCTGCCTCCATCTTGCTCCAAGCAGCCTGTTCTCCACACTCCTGCTGGGAAGCTTTTGAAAACATCCAGGTGATCATTTCCTCCTCTCCACGGCTACTGGCAGGTGCATGTTGTTCTCCGCATGCTTCTCCAGCCTTCCCTCTCATCTCACCACCGTCCCCCGCGCCCACCCCATTCAAAAGCACCATGTTATATTTTGAGAACTCACATCATTTTCAGGACAAGACACAAGTCTTTCTCCTGTGCTGCAGTGTCGCTAGGGCCAGAGGAGGACCCGAGGAACATTTCTTGTAAATCAGAGACTGACTCAGAGACACTCGAGAAAAAGCACTGGAACAGCTCGGCGAGGAAAAGACACAATCATGGGGCAGAACAGAAAGTCTGCACACAGGCCCCAGAGCATTCAGCGTGGACCACTGTGGCGTTTCAAACCAGTGTGGGACAGAGGGATTAAAGAAAAGGACAGTGTTAGAACCGTGAAGTCCCTCACTTTAGCCAGGGATAAATGCCTGTAAGGAAGAAGGCCCTTGAACATCTGGGGCAGCGGGGTTGGGGGCAGTAAGTATCCAGGTGGAGGGAACAGAAAGGCCAAGCCCTGCCCTGGGACAGCAACAGGGCAAGTTGAGCTGCAGTGAAGGAATGGAGGGAAAGGGTGGGGGCGAGGCTAGGCTGGGAGTGGGGTTCCGTAGGGACTTCAGGGATTCCTTGAAGGGTAATAATTATCTGTGGAGCCAGAGAGATTTGTAGACCTCATGGAGATTATTTTAGGGAAGAGGTGATGGTAAGCCACTAAGCAAATAAAAGATCATTGACGTTGTTAGATATTACCAAGAAGTCAGCCAGGATAATTGAGGAGAAAAATGAGGTCAGATAAATCTATTTTGGTCAGGGAGGCATCCAGGAGGAGGTGGTAACTAAGGAAATTCAGCCAGGAGAAAGGCCAAGCAGGGAAGGGCAATGCCAGGCAGCAAGGTGCTCAGAGTTGGATGTGTTCTATGGTGGTCAAGAGGCTATTGGGGCTGTGAATAGAAAGTAAGGGGGAGAGGGGAGCCAGTAGCGATGAGACTGGGGGTACTTGGGGTCAGTTGGTGGTGGAGCCAAACACTTGCAACAGTGGAGTCAGGTGCTCCCCACTTTGTTTTCTTAACAATGTCAGTTTCACTGTGCATTTCTTCAAGTCAATGTGTAGCGCTATTCCAGTCTTTTTGATGGCTGTATATTATTCCACACTGGATATAGGCTACTATACTGGATTGTCTATTTCCCTCTGTATTTGACATTGAAATTTTGTATGTGTGTGTGTGTAAATTTTACTATTGCAAACAAGATTGCAACGAACATCTTGCACATGTACCTTTAAGCAGAATTTGAATTGCGAAGTGAAAAGATCTGAAAATTATATTAGTTATTACCTTCAATATCACTGTGTACCAGTGAGAGCTAGTTTTTCACTTTTTTCAGCAAAGGAAGTAAAGGCAATACCATAGTCTTGATTTAATTTGCATTAATAGTGAAATTGCTCTTTTTTTCGTCTGTCTCTTTTCATTGATAGAGGAGAAATATTTGGGTTTTTTTGATAAGTTGTCTGTTTATCTTCTTTGTCCATTTTTCATTGTACTGCATTTTTTCCTCAGTGATTTGTGAAGGTATTATGTATATTAGAGAAGACTGACCTATATCTAGCTTCTGAATGGCAAACCATTGTTTCTAGTTGTCTTTTATCTTTTTAGAAGTGTTTTTTTTCCATCATTTTATTTTATTTTATATTTTTTGCTGAACTAAAGTCTTGTACTTCATTACAGTCAAATCTGTCAGTCTTCTCCATTCTGGCTTCTGTATATTATGTTATGCTTATAGTGAGTTTGCCACACCAACCTGAAAAAATTTCACCCACGTTTTCTTCTATTACGTTTTTAGATTCATTTTTGACATTTGAATTTTGATGCTTTTGGATTTTTTAGTGTAAGAAATGAGATAGAGATTTAGCTTTGTTTTTTTTTCTCAAGTGGTTACACATTTATCCCAACAGCATTTATTAAACAATCCATCATATCCTCAATTTTCATGCCATTTTTATCAGCTACTAAACACTCATATATTCATGGGTCTATTTCTGGATTCTCTGTTCTCTTCCATTGAAGTATCTGTGCATATTTTGAATACTTTTGTCAAGTTCAATTGGGGTTTTTTGTCAAAAAATTCAATTAGAATTTTGATTTGGAGAGGATTGACATCTTTACAACTTTGAGTCTTTCTATTTAATAAAAAGGTATGACTCTCCAATTATCTGATCTCATTTTATGTCTTTTAGTGGAGCTTTATAGCTCCTTCATCTAAGTCCTTCATATTTCTTAATTTTTTTTTAGGCATTTCATATTTTCCGTTTCTATTGAGAATGAGATCTTTTTCATTATATTTTTAGCTGTTTATGTTTTATGTAAAAGAAAGGTATTGATTTTGATATGTTAATTTTATAACTAGCTACCTTGTGAATTCACTTATCGTTTTTAATATTTTTGCACCTACATGCTATTCTACTACCATTATCTCTAATGCATTTCCCCCTTCTTTTCCAATCTTATTTTGTTCACTCATTTAACTGTACTAACTCTTCGGAAGAACCTCGACTGTGTTACTATTGGCTCTTAAAGACTGTTAGCTTCAATAAGCCCCTAGTGTTGAGCCCGCCCAGCCGTCCTCCAGAGTGATGGCTGGGAGCTAAGCCCCGGAGCAGCTGAGGGGCAGATGGCCCTCAGACGGCCACCCCTGTTCTTTTCTCTGCTTTCCTTTTGGCCACTTGGTCCCAACCCGAGCTACTTGGTTCCAAATCTGCATGGTCTAATATGGCCGCTGTGATCCACGGGTGGCTCTCTAGAGTGAACGCTAACTACAGTGAGATGAGAGTTAAAATTCAGTTCCAGCCCTCCCTGCTGGCGCAGCGGGTTAAAGCACAGCACTAAGAAGCTAAAGCCACTTCAGCATGAGTTCGACCCCCACCCCGGAGGTGAGCCACAGGGTGCGGCAGACCTCTCCTGACCCGCCCGCTGCTCCCCTCAGCAGTGTACTTCCTCTGTCTGCCTGTTCTGCTCCCCACTCTGTCTCTGGTGAATCCTCTCACCCATGTGTCTCTGGCTTGTACCCCAGTTCTGTTTAAATAAATAAATAAATCTTTAAAAGAAAATTCAGTTCCTCACTGGCATTGTTTACATTTCAAGGACTCGGTGGCCACCTGTGACTTCTCCTCCCCAGGACAGGGCAGCTCATGTCATCAAAGCCATGACAGCCTTCCCGAGAGTCCTACTGCAGAAGTCATGTCCTGCTTCTAGTCACCATGCTCCCTCCCTGAAGGTAAAAGGAACAGGCAGTCCTAAGCATTCTGGTAACTGAAGAGAAGTGAGATGAGGTGAGCCTTAGGGGACCGGAAGGATGCTCACCCTGAACCCTAAGCTGTGCCTTGAAGCTGCTCGCGTTATTTTTCTGTGATGGCAGAAGGATACTTAAACTCCTCTTTAAAATAGTCATGGTGGCGTGATTGGTTAGGACTGAGCACTGCAAGCTAGCCACAGCCGCTTCAGTGCGAGTTCGATCCCCGACCTGGGAGCTGACCCACATGGTGCAGGAGACCTCTCCTGAGCCACCCGCTGCTCCCCTCAGCAATGCACCTGGTCAGTCTGCCTGTTCTGCTCCCCACTCTGTCTCTGGTGAAGCCTTTCACTGCCCTTGCACCTCTGGCTTGTACCCTAGGTGTGTAAATCTTTTAAAAAAAAAAATGGTCATGGTTTTTCGTTTTCCAGAACTGCCTTCACCTCCAGACTATCAAACCAGAGAGTGTACAGTGAGGGCCCTTTTTCCTAGCAGTTCACTTCTTCACCCTCATCTCAGTCTTCTCTTCTGTCCTGGGGTGCAGGTAGTGTGATTCACACCCCTGCATAGCTCGTCCGTTCTCCCTGATCCTTTAGAACCTTGCCGTCCTCTGCCACCTGGTGGGATCTAATGTCACTCCTCTTGTGACTCACCGGAGCCAGTAGAATGTGCTAGATATGGTGCTCTCTTTTAGTCCCTGCCAAGTGGGAGCACTTCTCCAGGAGACAGGTATCAGCACTGGGGCTGCCCCAAGGCAGCCATGTTGTGGGGAATCCTTAGATAGTTGCCCCAGGGGGATTGTACAGGGAGGCCCTGCCTTACTGAGCTCCAGATGCCCTTCTCTCCGCAGCCACCTCTGGCCATGTCCTTCCACAAGTAAAGAGATAGTAAAATGATGGCTATTGTTTTAAGCCATTACCTCTTGGGAACTGTAACAAAGGAGCGGTGTGTGTGTGTGTGTGTGTGTGTGTGTTGGGGAATCAGCGTGTCAGTTCTGGAAGGTTCTAACTCCCTACAAAGAGCACTTTTGGATGTTGTGGTGCGGTACTGGGCTCCTCTCCTTGTGTTTCCGGCCCTGTTAACAGGACTTTGATCCGTTCCTGGTAGAACAATAGCCTCTGACCGCTGTGCTTTGTGTGAAGCATTTGGCCCTTCTCCACTCTGGCGCCTGGCGCCTACCTGTCTCCATGGCAGCGACTGCTGGCACGGCTTCACACCCAAGAACCTGGCCTGCTCCAAGTAGATTCTTTTTGATTCCCTAAATCTCGCCTCATCTCACTAATCCTCAGCTGTTAGAATTCATAGGTTTTCTCTATTCCTTTTACAATTTCAAGAAGAAAATCCCTTAGTTCTTTTGCCTAGACTATTTGAATTGATATCAAAATCACATCTGATTTGAATTTAGCTGCCAAGACTCGAAGTTTTGTTGAGGCTAATACTCCATCTCTGCAGCTTCCGTCAGAGGCACAGCTGATGTCTGCACCTCAGCCTCCCCTCAGCTGCGAGGGTCTCCTCAGGCAGGCGTGGGGAGAAGGCAGCCTCACTTCCTGGGCTGGACCATCAGTTTCCTGTCACTCAGCAACGATGGCCCCCTGACCAGGACTCTGGTGATGGTGGACAGGGTGGGTGAAGAGGAAAGTATCCCAGGAAGGTTCAGGAAGACACCAGAGAAGGTGGTTAGAACCAGGGAATGCAAAGTGGCACAGCCTCGGTGGACAACAATATAAAGAATTCGAGAATTCGAAATAGAGCCCTCCCTGGTGGCACAGCAGGTTGAAACGCAGCACTAAGAAGCTAAGGCCACTTCAGCATGAGTTTGATCCCCGCCTGCCCTGGAGGCGACCCACACGGCACGGCACGGCAGACCTCTCCTGGCCCGCCCGCTGCTCCCCTCAGCAGTGCACTTCATCAATCTGCCTGTTCTGCTCCCCACTCTGTCTCTGGTGAATCCTCTCGCCTCTGGCCTATACCCCAGTTCTGTAATGTATAAATAAATACATCTTAAAAAAAAAATCGAAATGGAGCAAGCAAATGATCCAGCAGTTCCACCTCTGGGTAGTTACCTGAAGAAAATGAAATCACTATTGCAAAAAGCTCCCTGCACCTCTGTGTTCATCAAGCACTATTTACAATAACCAAGACGTGGAAACAACCTACGTGGCCATCAGTGGACGGATGGATGGAGGAGGAAATGGGGCAATGCTTCTGTGATGGGAGATCATTCAGACATAAGGAAGGACACCCCGCCATAGCATCAAAATGGATGGACCGGGGGGCATTATGCTAAGAGAAATGTCAGCGAGAGAAAAACAAATATTTTATGATCTCACTTATATGTGGGATTCAAAAAACAACCGAACTCAGATACAGAGGATGGGGGTGGGTTTTGCCAGAGGTGGGAAGTAGGGGGAGGGAGAAGATGGTGAAGGACCGAATTAAAAGAAAAAAGGAGAAGAGAGAGAGAGAGAAAGTGCTAGAAAGAGAGCAGGCAGGGAGAGAGAGGCCAGAGCAGCACACAGCAGGGGCACGGAGAACTTGACCATCCAACATCTATTGATCAGCTGCTCCAGATTGTAGACAAGCCTCTGGCCTCATGGAATTTATAATCTAGCAAGGGAATGAGTAAGACAGCGTAGAGAGACGGGCTCATGGGCGTGGGGGAGGGCATTGTGATTTGAAGCAAGTCGGCAGGGTGGGTCTCCCGTCAACAAGGGGCCGGATGATGCTGAGGAGGGGGCACCCCTCGCCTGTCGGGATGAGATGTGGGATAGAGGGAGCGGCCGGTGCAAAGGTCCTGGGGTAGGGCGTTCCCGGCTTCTCTACAGAACACAAGGAGTCCTGTGAGTGAGTCTTGAGAAAAAGGTGGTAAGGCCAGAGCCGCTGTGGCTCAGACTTTAATGGAAAGTGAGATCGGGGAGAGGGGGAGTTTCCATTTTGGGGGCCCTGGTGCCCCCCACTTCCGATAAAAGGTCTCCATGGCTTGCTGGAGAAGCTCTGGGGAGCTTGGGTTTGCAGAGTCTGGGTATATGTGTGCTTCTTGCTAGCCTCCCACCTGGGCAAATGAGCCAGCTGTGCCCGGGGCACACTGTGGGTGCTGCACTAGCTTGCTTTTCTGCCAGAAAGGCCTGGCAGAGCCAGGCGGTCAGGGGCATCATCAGGAAACCCTAGTAGGAGGGCCTGAGTGTCCAGCAGGGAGGCCTCTCACAGCACAAGGTGACCAGGCTGCGGGGTGGGTGCGAAGGCCGCTGTGGTCCCACCGGTGCCCCCAGACAGACAACCTGCTGCAGCCCTCGGTGTTTAGCAGGGAGCAGTGGGGAAAACAAAGACAGAGACAGAAATGACAAGAGAGCTGGAGACAGAAACAGACAGGACAGGGGCAGTGGGGCAGAGACACAGCTGAGAGGAGAGATTGAGAGCAGGGGCGGGGGCCGGGGGGGTCCCAGTGGGCGGCCCTGTGTGTCTGGCGCATCTGCTGGGGGTGATGGGCACCCCACACCCTCTCCTGGGGGCCCACAGGGACAGGACAGGCTTCTCCATGGCCTTCCTGGAAGGCTTCTCCCTCCTAGGAGGCCACCCAGGGCCTTATTGTCCTGGGTCAGTGGTAGGAAGGGGTCACACACTGTTTTTTTTAAGATTTATTTATTCAAACCCAAGGGGATTGCAACTGAGATGGAAAAATGCACAAAAATATGTAAAAATAAACTATTATAAAATTTAAAAAATTTTATTTATTCATACAACACTGGGGTACAAGCCAGAGGTGCAGGGGCAGTGAGAGGCTTCACCAGAGACAGAGCGGGGAGCAGAACAGGCAGATCAACGAGGTACACTGCTGAGGTCTGCCGCGCCCTGGGGGTCACCTCCGGGGGAGGGATGGAACTCGCACTGAAGCAGCTGCAGCCAGCTAGTCATGCCGCGTCCTAACACGTTGCACCACTGAGGGCTCCAGGCACACACTTTGAGCTGAACGGGGATAAGCAATGCACCGGGGTCCACCCACACAGCGACCATGTCCTCTGACCCCATGTCCTCTGACCCCTCGTCAGCCCACAGAGGCAGCTCCCTACTCCCTGTCTCCCAGCCTTTCCTGTGGCGAGGAGCTGGCAGGCAAGGGTGGGCTGAAGAGCCTGGCCAAGTCCACAGTGGGCAAGCGAGCACCGAGGGAGGGAGAGGGTGGCACCCTCGTTTGGGGAGGAGGGCCTGAGTGTCCAGCAGGAGGCCGCTGCACCATGGAGTCCAGACTGGGTGGAGTGGCCTGGGATGCCCAGACGGACTGTGAGCAGCCCGGTGGTGTCACCTGCCCAGCAGAGGGCGCCACAGGGAGCGCCAGCAGCAGAGAGCCCCTGACCACTCCCTCCATGGCGGGTGCAAGAAAAAACACAGCCAGAGTTTATTGTTGCTGTTCTACTTATTATTTTTATTTGGAACTGACTTACGGCTTAGGCGTTCCATAATGATTCCATATACAGCGGCGTGATCACCCCGGGTCTGGCTGGCAGCCCTCACCATCCGGGGAGCTTTTTAATTTTTATTCCACGGTGTCGCTAGACTAACCAGCATGCATGAGCATCCATTTATTTTTAAATTTTCCGTGTCATTTTATTTTAGATGTTTTTGCAGTAGCAGAGTGTTTGAGCTTTATTTTTGACCCTTCTGTTTTCACAAGGGGCTTAACCTACTTAGGAGAAATCATCATAACCACTTGGTCTCACTTTTGGTGTTATTTTATGCTTTCTGGCTTTGATTGTTTGCTTTCTGCCTTTTTGCCATTAAACTTCACTGTCTTTGATTTTTCCACTAGCGTTCAGGAAGGCGTCTGTCTTATGTTTAATTTTGTGGCTTACCTTCTTTATCTTATTTTTAAATGGCCCTGTGTTGTGAAAATGAACCTTGAAAATAAATGTGTAACTATGGGTTCCCTCCTGCGTATAAAGAAATTAGCCTGCTTTACCTCTCTCCTACCCAGAGCTTGTAGAGGTGGGGACTACGATTTTCGATCCAATTTTTGTTTTTAATTTGTTACTCTTATTGTACATTTTCTTCTTTAAGAATCGTTGTCAAGATTCAGACTCTTCCACCCCACCCCTGCTTAACTTTCTCATTCCTGAATCTTGATTAGATAGAATGTCTTTTTTTCTGCTCAGTTTTCAGTGTTGTGACCCAGGCCTCCCTGGGACGATCTTTCTGTTGCTGTCACACGCATGAACAGTGAGGTGACATTGACTCATTTTTTAAAAAGCTACTTTAAATTGTTTGCATCACATCTATACAGGTGCACAGTTTAAAGACTCACAGATGATGTTTGCAACAGTAGAAACAGTAGTCCCCACCCTTCCTCATGGTCTGTATCCTCCAGTCCCGGCAGCCAGTAGTCCAGTCTGTCTCTAATCAGCGTTTTCAGATTGTCTATATAGGTGAGCTCATGCAGTATTTGTCTTTCTCTGTCTGACTTGTTTCATTTGGGCCTGCAGGTCCACCCACATTCTCACAGATGGCCTCCCTTTTCAGGGCTGAATACTATTCCACCAGACACACTGTATTGGCTGAAATGGATTGACTATGTCCTGAGAACACTGAGCAGGGCATGGTCATGGCCCATGTGTTGTACCTTCTCTGGTTGGCCTACACTGATTGTTAACCATGATCTAAAGGCTGTCCTATCATGGCTTGAAGTCACTTCTATAAATGATTTCCCCCACTTCCCAGGAGCCCTCTGAAGGCTGAGGGCCTGTGCCTGGAAGGGCAACATGCTCCTCTGGGGGGATGTTTCTTTCTTCTTCCTCACTTTCCATGAACAAGATGCAGGGTGACGGGCACTGTTGTCAGATGGCGGTGTCACACTGGCTGCCTGGCTAGTCCCACACCCTTCCTGTCACCCAGTCTTCAGCATTTGTGCCAGACGCGTAGCAGCACCCTGGGGTTCTCAGGCCCTGTCCAGACTGTCTGGTTGTGGGAAGGGGCGCAGGTCACTGGAACAATCTAAAAGAGCTCTCCCCTCTCTCCTAGTTCCTCTAAGGGAACGTAAGCACACCTCAGGTCTGCGCTTGTAGACCATCGCCTAGTGCAGTGAGAAAACAAAGCTTATTCCTTAGAGTCTCCAGATGCCTTGGCAATTCTGTTGATCTCGAGTGGACTCTGGGGCTGTGAGGGCGGAGAGGCAGCTTGGCTAATCTAGGCAGGGGCCCCTCACCCTTGGGAGGCTTAGATGGATGTAGGCGATTGTAGGCTCCCTCTTTTGGTTCCTCCAGAAGGTACACTGGAGCTTGTTCACATCTCAGGTTTTAAGGTCCAAAAGATGGAGACCAGCTGCTAGATTTCTGAGGTCAAGCTCAGAACTGGCAAAATGTCCTTCTACCCCATTCGGTCTACTGACCAAAGTAAGACACAAGCCAGCTCTTCTTGGTAGCAAGAGCTACACAGCCTCATGGCAAAGGTGTGGGCCCGGGAGGATGCAGAATGGGGCCCAGGGAGGACACCCCATCTATGACATCTTGCTGCTCATAAGCAGACACACCTGAGAACACCTCTGGCCAGAGCTGGTCAGGGTCAGCTGGTGGCTTCTTCGCCCCCCATCAGCGCCACCTCCAGAGAGGCGGCCCCTTTCACCCAGATGGAGGCCCATTTCAAGCAGAGGGCTGTTTAGCCACCATGCTGGCCAGGCCAGTGTGGGGCAGGACCCCAGGGCCTGCTGGTGGGTGGGCAGTAGAGAACCCTCCAGAACATGTCGGAGAGCCTGCCCAGACGCTCCAGCCCACGCCAACACCATCAGCCAGGGGAAACAGGATTGCCAGAAGAAATGGGAAATTCATCTTCTGGCCTTGAGACGTCCTGGGCAGGGAACCGAAGGACGTGCGGCCCAGATGGTGTTTTTTATCTTGTATTCCAATTGGCGGCTAAGGCTTTGGAAGAGAAAGGAACATATGGGATTTGAACAGCTGGCTAAGTCGATGCAATCGAAGAACAAGATTTGGTTTTCTGGACCGTGGCTTAAGATGGGTTTTTGGCTAGGGCCTAATATTAACAATCTTAATATCACGCATTTGTACAGGACTTAACTGTTTAGAAATCGTTTGCGTTGAGATGCTGTTTCAGCTTCACTCTACTTTGGGGCTGAGGTGGGGCGGATTTTACCCCATTTTGCAGACAGAGAGGCGAGGTCCCTCCAGGGACCGTGTGGCCACTGAGCTTCAGATAAGATCTGTTGCACACCCCGAGCTCAGGTCACCAATCACAGGCTTCTGGGGAGCTTTTCCACTTTGGGACCCACCAAAGTAAATTTACACTGAGACCCAGGCGATTTCCGTGTGTGCTTGAGAAAGAAGGTCAGAGGGCAGGAGGAAATGACCAGGAAGATGTGCCTGGACACTGATGGAGAAGGGGGTGTCCTCGGAGGCCCTCCCTCCTGCACCAAGCCTCTGCCCAGCAAAGCAGGACAGAGAAGCCCAGATTCTAAGCTGTCCCTTCTCTCCTGCCCTCCCCTGGCCCACGGGCTCCCAACCTGCCCTTCACGCTTACAGGCTGGTCCTCTCCACCCTTTCCCAGGGACAGCTGCTGCCGCCCAGCGTCCTTCCGCCTGCCATTTGCTGGTTGATCTCAAGACCCACCAGAGACTGGAGGCTCCCAGTGTGGGCGGCAGGACACCGCCCCCCCCATGACCCTGCTTCCTAGTTGCGTGGGAGACGTGACTCAGGCTGGTCCACCAGACGGGCTGCCTCCTCCAGGCAGGGCCGGACCCCCTGAGGCTGGGGGAGCCCCTGGGGACCCTACATGCCTGCCCACCAGCACCGGCCACTGGGAGCGGGAGAGGGCCCTGCCTGGTGCGCTGCAGCTCAGAGGCGTCCAGTAAATGTGTGATGACCCCCTGGCCCCAGGGCGAGAAGGAACGGCACACTGCCGGGAACTCCCAGGAAGCCCCGACCACCAGACCCACCCTCCCATGCCGGGGTCATCACACCCCTGACCCCTCGGGTCAGCTGCCAGCTGTCACCAGGGCTGCCCGCCTGGGTGGGCGCCCTGGACCTCCCGCCGTGCAGAGGCTGTGGGACCTCGTGGTGTCGAGCTGTGGGACAGGCTGGGAGCCGCCCTGGGCCGGGTCCCCTGCTCCAGGGTGTCCCTGTGCTCCATGTGGCTCCTCCCCACACACTCTCGCTGGGATGGAGGCGTGGACCCTCTTCTGACAGCCAAGGAAAGTGCGTCCACTTGCCCTGCCCTGGTCCCCTCATCAGCCCAGCACAAGGCGGCCCTTTGACAGGGATGGTGTCCCCAGAGTGTGTGTGTGTGGGGGGGTGCTCAGGAGAGGGTGCTCTGAAGATATCTGTGAGCCTGTCAAATACTATCAAATTCCACAGCGAGAAAGTTATTTCCCTACAAATTATTGCTCGAGTCTTCTAATGGCTTCAAGGAGAATGCCTTGATTCGGCACTAGAATGTTTTAACACCTTTATAATACTTGCTAATCTCTGTTCTTGTAACAAAGAGAGAGCAGGCTTCGGGCGGAGAGGCTTGCCAGGCGGCGGTATCAAATTAGGGTTTAATAACATTATTTTGACTTCATTGTGTTTTCTTGTACTCGTATTATAGAAAATGAGACTCCTTTCCATTTATGAAGTCTTATAAAATTTCCCGTTAGGTATACACTAAATATAAATGAAAGAAATAAAAAAATATAGGTATACATGAAAACTTGACTAATATTTGAGAAAACATAAATTGCAGAATCCTGAAGAAGGGAAGTGCTGAAGGGGCATTTGGCGGGTGGCAAATCCGGGCGACGTGAGGGACAAGCGCCTCTTCAGAAGGCAGTGTGAGGGCGGGTGTCCCCAGCCCACCGCACAGGTCCTCGGCTCCTCTCCACCCTCCTCTGTCCAGCCTCCCCGGGGCACCGGCTCCAGCTGGAGAGTCAAGGTCTGGTCCTTGGTCGTTAGAACCCCCAAGTTGTAACTGGAAGTTGAAGGCCAGCGAGGCTGTCTCCATCAGCCACCTGCCAAAGGTCCAGCCCGGAACCCCCTTGTCCAGGTGTGCTGGCCCGGTCTCACCCAGCCCACTTCCTCAGAACCGTGAGAATTTGGAGATGGGCTCATTGTGCCCCTAAGATAGGAGTGGAAGGGAGTGTGCGGGGAGCTCGTTTGACTGGGGGGAGGTCTGGGGTCACGTTCTCTCCTGGGACTCCTGTCAGGCCTGGCTGAGGTCCTAGGGAGAGCCGCCCCGTGCACACACAGCTGGCCTTGGCTGTGGTCCTGCCCCCGGGCTCCCATGCTGTCTTCCTTCCTCGGCTCACATCTCTGTTGTGGGACAAGGCCGGGACACCCCCAATCTGAACATTTCTTTTCAAGGTGACTATTGAAGGGACCTTGTGGCATGAGTTTTTTCAATGTGCCGGTCATTACCGCTCATCAATTTTGCCTTTTACCCTTGGCTTTTAGTACTTTTCGCTTGTTTCAGTAGAGATTGGGGTATAAGGTGCTGTGATCCATGTTCCTGTCACCATCTGCCCCCCATTTCAGGCTGGCTGCCTCTTCTGAACAAGTCTCCACCCCCGGGGCCTGCGCCTTCTGGAACACGGCAGGGGCAGTCACTGTGTCCCTTCAGGCACTGGGACCTTGGTGCGCGCAGCCAAGGGCTCCTGGCCTCCCCGGGCGAAGGTCCCGTGCCTCGGACACTGGCCACCTGCCCCGCTTCCTGGCCCAGGGACCTCTGACTGCCTTATGGTGCGTTTGCTTGTCGCAAAACAAGCAGGGCCAGTGAGTGTAGCTCAGCCTAGACTTCCGCTGCACTAAAACAAACGAAGTTTATTTCATGGGAAATAGCTCTGTTCCACGATCAGAGCAGATCAAGGTTTTCAGAGGCAGCTGGAGCAGGGCTGGGATTTGGGTCTATGTTTTGTTAACTGTCTGTAAATGTTCAATAGGTTCTTATTTAGCAAAGGGACAGAACACGGGCGGGTTGGGTCATCTCTCTAAGCCACGGATTCTTTCTAGAAAACAGACATAGTAATCATAGTCCCCTTGGCTTTCTAAAGACCTAGAGGGATCCGCGCTGTGCCCACAGACTTGACCTGTGCCAGCGTCAGGAATGGTTGTCCGTATTTACAACAAGATTGAAAGGCAGCAGCCCTCAGGGGCATGTTTATGTGTAACTCGTTAAATTACCAGGTTTGTTCATAATTGTGGCTTGAGCCAGCCCCAGTTCTTGCCAGATTTGAGCAAAGGTGATATGACACGGTGCCCGGAAGCCTCCAGTCTGGTCCAGAATCTGAGCTGCCCACCACTCACAGCACTGTGTTGGCACCAGCGACCCCTCCCTCCGCTCAGCTTGTTCAAAACTGAGCTGCTTCCTTCTCCCGGCTCAGCCAGTGGTAGAAGAGGGTCATGTCTTCCCTCTCCTGCTTGCCAGACAAGGGGTGCCTGAGAAGTGCCTACTGACTGAGCGTGCGGCTGGCTCCTCACCACCCGATCTAAAATAGTTTCCTCGCTCCCACCCTCTCTGTGCGAGTCTTCACACTGCACCATGACGGTGATGTTTACCATCATGTGGCAGCTGCCTGTGTGGGCCTGGGGGGTGTATGCAGCGGCAACGTCATTTCATTCTCTGCTCCTCCCCATCACCTACAAGCATCATTGGCACACAGTAGGTCTTCAGAAAATAGGCGCTGAATAAAGGCCCTGGAAGGATCCACCACAGTGGACCTTTACTCGTTGCGAGTTGGAATCTTACAGGAACCAAAGGACATGAATGCCCAACTTTATTAAATGGTGGGAGCAGGGGCGAGGGTGTGGACAGAGAAATAGAGACGGCGAATACACAGATACACACACTGTGTACATGTGAGCCCTCCACACACACGCACACACACGCACACAGTGGCACCAACTAATTGTATCTAGTGACAAGCCACCAGTAGTCAGCTCAATACCTTTTTACCTGTCTGATGGCCTAATCAAAGTCTGCCTTCCTTAATCCTGCTCACCATCCCTTACATTGATCCAGAACCAGAGAAGAGAGACCAGTACAGGCCTGGGGGTAAAGAGAATGCAATTAACGGCCCTGTGGCTTCATTTCAAAGCTGTCACCCCGCAGTTTGCCTTAACACTGAAGATTTTTTTCCTTTGGGTTATTTCTCTTCTTACCTTTCCTTACTGCAATTCATGTTTCGAACAGTAAGCAGGCCAAGAACTTATAAAAGGAAACCATAGGATTACACCAGGGATTCCCAAACTTTGGGAAGTCTTGGAACCTTGGTTGAAACATAAAAGCATTCATGGCAAATGGAAACTTCACAGCTATATTTAGAGATGGCAAATACTGCGTATTTCCGTTCAGGCAATCCTGTTGGGTCCCGGGAGGTAAAGACAGTTGGCAAAGGTTGCAGAGTTAAGTGGCAGACACGGGATTCGAACTCACATCCTGGCTCAGGTGCAGCGCTCAGACCCTGCACACCAGGACTGCGGGCGAGGCCATTGCCCTGTGCTCATGGCCGAGAACTGACCCGAGACTGGGTGGTCGGGCTGGGGCAGGAGGGGCTTCTAGGCCCAGGCATGCTCCTGGCCAGTGAGAGGGACCTTGCCTGGCCATTGTCTCATTCAGACCTGACTTGCGGTGACTGTGGGAATCATCCCCAGGAAGGTAGATGGCGGCACGTGGTATTGTCTCGGGGCCTGGGCTCAGACCTCCACTCAGATCCTGTGCTGATCTGGATGGGGCAGACGGCCTGTGGATGGTGGAGAATGGTGCCTAGAGTAAGTGGTCAGATGCGTAAGTAAATGGGATGGAGAGGAGCAAAGGACAGGAGGGTGGGGACACTGGGGTGCAAACACAGGGGTGGTCCAGCGGAGATGAGTGGCAGGATGGGATGGGGCAATCCCAGGGCACAGGGACTAGAGCAGCTCCCAGGAGAGCTGGTAGCGTGGGCACCTCCCTAGGCCTGCAGCTGGGCTCCTTTGTGGCTGCAGCCTGGGTAAGCGTCAGGACCTATGGGCAGGGCGTCTCCCAGCTTCAGGTCCTGGGGCAGCAGCCGGGTAACTGAACTAGGAGTGGGATGGGAAAGAGGGAGGAACCTAGGACCATACTGAGCCTTGCAAGAATGTGCTGAGAAGACCCTGCACCAGCAAGGGAGGATGCAGGGCGCTTCCGGAAGGGCACAGGACGATGCCAGCTGGGGGAGAAATGCCCCTTTTTCCCAACACAGACCCCCACCATTATTTTCCAGCCACACAAGCAATACATCAACATCTTTTTTTAAGATTTATTTATTTGTTCATACAGAACTGGGGTACAGGCCAGAGGCTCAGGGGCGACGAGAGGCTTCACCAGAGACAGAGTGGGGAGCAGAACAGGCAGATCGACAAAGTACACTGCTTAGGGGAGCGGCAGGCGGGTCAGGAGAGGTCTGCCACGCCATGGGGTCACCTCCGGGGCAGGCGGGAATCGAACTCATGCGGAGGTGGCTTTAGCTTCTTAGTGCTGTGATTTAACCCGCTGTGCCACCAGGGAGGGCCACAACATACTTCTTTTTAAAGCAACAAAATAATTCTGGATAAACTCCGAATTCACTCTGAGCCACCTCTTACCCTGGGCACCCCCCAAAGTAGTTCTCCCCGTGAAGGGATGGGCTTCCTTCCAGCTTGGCACCTGCAGACCCAGCTCCCTTCTTAAATCACCGCATGTGGCTTTGTCCTGGGATTACGGAGCCTCGTAGCCAACTGGGTGAGCTGCCAATGCCCACATGTGGCACCTGGCAGACACTACCCCACGCACCTGGCAGGGGCTCTCTGGGGCTCCCCTCAAGAGCTGGAATGTAGGTCCCAGGCACACACATTTTCATGGGGCATGAGAATTGGTTTCTTTCCCCCTCAACAGCCCACGATAGTATCAAACTAATTCTTGCCAATGACGTGAGTAAGACGGTATCTCATGGTTAATTTGCATTTTCCCTGACTCCTGGTAAGGCTTAGCATCTTCCTTTCGCCTGTCAGTTGCTCTCTCTACTTCCTTTTCAGTGAATTCATATCCTTTGGCTACTTTTCTGTTTGGCTGCTTATCTTTTATTAATATGACATGCTGCTTATTTATCCTGGACACCCCGGATGGCTTGCTCGGCAGAGAGCGGCTCCTGGAGGCCTGGCAGGCCGGTGAGCAGGACCGGCAGCACCGGGCTGCCGGCAGCCTCCAACCAGAGCTTCTGGGGTCTTTGAAACTGACAGCCGCACTTTGCCTACCGAGAAGCAGGCATGGTCAGACTGTGGTGGGAGCAGGCCCTCGGGAGTCCTCACTGGAGGCAACGACCGTGTCTGTTTTGAGTCCCCTGTAAATGGATTTCCCGTTAGGATAGCCATCGATTCTCGGCCCACCCCAGTAAGCAGCTGGCTCATGAGAGGGGGATGCAGCATCAACACCCCAAAATACAGGGGAAGGGACATTATCAGTCTTCATACTGGGAAAAGAGGCACGCTGCTTTTTATTTTTTGATTTTTTAAAAGATTTATTTGTTTATGCATACAGAACTGGGGTACAGGCCAGAGGTGTAGGGGCGGTGAGAGGAGTCACCAGAGACAGAGTGGGGAGCAGAACAGGCAGACTGATGAAGTACACTGCTGAGGGGAGCAGCGGGCGGGTCAGGAGAGGTCTGCCGCGGTCACCTCCGGGGCAGGTGGGGATCGAACTCATGCTGAAGTGGTTTAGCTTCTTAGTGTTGTGCTTTAACAGGCTGTGCCACCACAGAGGACCCTGGGTACCCTGCTTTTTAAAGTGGAGGTGATGCAGCCTCAGGGAAACACTGAGAACCCACTTCAGGGTTCGCTCTAACATCACAGAGGAGCTTACTCCCCATCGTGGAAGGAAGCTCCAGCGAGCAGGGGAGCCTCTAGACTTCATCACAGGGAAGGCAGGCGGTGCAACCTTTCGAGAGATTTCATCTCTTCTGCTCATAACTCTTCCTCTTGGGAATCAGACTAGAAGGCAGAAAGTGCCTGTAAGTTGTTTATGGGGAACACTGTCCTCTGGGACTAACACCTGGGAGAGAGGACAGGAGGGGGCAGGGAGCTGGGTGGAGGGAATTGTTGGGTTGCAGCTCTGGGACTGAACTGGCTTCAGATTCGGCCCAGCCTAGGTGAGGGTCCTGGGCCTTTACATGTCTGCATTACCCAGATTTATTTGCTTATACTTATAGAACTGGGGTACCAGCCAGAGGTGTGGTGGGTGAGAGGATTCACCAGAGACAGAGTGGGGAGCAGAACAGGCAGATTGACATAGTGCACTGCTGAGGGGAGCAGTGGGCAAGTCAGGAGAGGTCTGCTGAGCCATGTGGGTCAGCTCCCTGGCCAGAGATTGAACTCGTGCTACAGTGGCTTCAGAGAGCTTCATAATGAGGTGATTTAACACAGAAGTGGTTGTTTTTTTTTTTTTTTAAACTAATCTATGTGGTTATAGAGGCTGGCTAGGCACAACTAAAATTCATATTTTCTTCCCGGTCCTATTTCTTTGGTAGAACCTTGACTAATACAGATGAATAATTAACAACAGAATTACCTTGGAGCGGAAGTTATAAACACAGTTTGTGCCAGTTACAATAGACAATTTTCTAAATATCACTGGTTAAGGTACAGACACTGAGGGGCTGACCAGGGTTGACCTATATTTGTGGTTTGAGCAAAGATGTTCAAGGTCATGATCTAGATGGAAAAAACAGTTGTTCAGGAAACAGTTGTCAAGCACGTGACGATCAAGGGTACAGTGTAGATGACAAGATGGACAACTGTCCTGGTTTTGGTTGACCATCAAGATAATCACAGAGGAAATGGTCAGTGTTCATAGTTTCCCAGAACCTGGGTGGCCAGTCCATAGCCTTGTGGACAAAGCCAGAGGGCATTTGCTATCAAAGAAGCCATGTCCAAGAACATAGTCTCTGAGGGCAAAGCTAGAGAAGATATTGTAAAGGGCACCACTGACCAAGAACAAGTCTTGGGACACTCAGCTAATGCCAACCATGTAGATAGTTGCCCAAGAGGATACTCATGGCCGCTGTATCCTTGGGGAAGGTTGTCCTTGAGATAGGAACCATGTGCACTTGGGCTGTAGTTTATTTTTCTTATTTATCCAAGAAGCTATTTCTGTTCATTAAAACCTAGTTACTTGCTGTATCTAGCCAGGATCCTGGAGTGCTCGCTTGGTTAATTTAAGCAAGCAGAGCTTTGACGAAGTAATTTTATTGTCCTCTGGGATTGGCCAGCTTATGCCAAGCCTCACTCTTTCCGTTGAAATGGAGTTAATTTTCGCTGAAATTGCTTCTTAGCAGACAAACACATTCCCCATCATTGAGGGCTTATGCTCCTGCAGCTCTATTATTCCTTAATTTACACGCCTAGGCAGCCCAAGATACATGTCCAAGACTCCTTGCAGGGTGGAGGGAGGCAGGAGAGAGGTAGCAGCACCTTCTCAGGCACACATACCTGGTTATGATTAACCATTACCTATTAGCCATTAATCATCCAGTAGTTTACAAAATCAGCCCCCACCCTCCCCTCCCTGTGCCCAGCTCAGTGCCCAGGACACACCAAGAAGATACAAGAAAGAAGGGGTGTAATCTCTGTCTTCAAAGAATTCAATTTATTTGGTGAGGTGAGACTTAGATACAAGACTTAGAAACAAATTAACTCAGGCTTTGGCTCTTGTCTGGGGCTTGGGAGAATGAGCCCACATTCTGATGAGATGTGAAGAGTCTCACAGCTTGAAAAAGGAAGATGATGGCTTTTGGAGGAGACCTACTATTGAGGAGCACTAAAGCTTCTAGTGAACTTCAAGTATGGGCTGCAGGAGTGGGCAGGGTGCGATAACTGGGTGAGTGTGCACGAGGCCCCCAAAGGCACCCAGTGTACTTGGGAGAAATGGTCAGGCCAGAGGTAAAGGCCAGATCTGAGGCCAAGGCCATGAGGGTAAATCAACATCTGAGTCACTATCAGTGGCAGCATGAGAGGGATAAAGGAGGGAAGATAAGATCTAGGCTATGGGAAGTGTCAGCTTGGACCACGCCATTGGTACCATGACCAGCACCATGGAGAGCTCCAGAGCTGTTTCCACAGCCAGTGGGCATCAATATTCAGATCCCAGTTGTGCAAGCAGAAATGTATTAGACCATATTCTTTAATTCATCCTTGGCTAGAAAATGTAACTGAAGCAGAAGCTATGGGTTTTGCCTAGCAGTTAATGAAGAACCTTGAAAAAAAAGGAAATCTGTTGACACAGATGCTTTGAGAAGACAAGCAATAAGCTAGCCATTACATCTTGTTAGATGGATTAGGAGAACGCTGGGGAATATTTGCATACCAATTACCATAAAATTTAAGTTCAATCTATACTTATTTTATGTCTTGTCTTCAGAAAGTTAAGTTTCTGTCTACATCTGTTTGCTAAGATGATCAATTTTCCTGTAATATTGAAAATTTTGTCATAATAGCTCCAGAAAATGTTGACTCGTAACCCTGAGATTAAAAATGTTTATTAGAAAAAACTACATTTGTTTAAATGTTTTTTTTACAAGGAAAACATTCATTCAAAATTATGTATTTACCTTGATGATTATTAACCCAACATTTTCATCACTGAGCCAACAATCCATAGTCAAGTCAAGATGTAGAAGACAGTGCCAAGTTCCTTACTACTGGGGACAGAGTTAAGACACTGGGGACATTTCCAAGTCAAGTATTTTGTCCCAAACAAAACACTTTAGTATATTAACTTGTGAATCCAGTGTAGCTCTACAATCCTGCCCTAGAAAGTCACTGAGCAAGCTCTTGCTCTCACTCTCTCCACCCTTCCCACCTTCTCAGGCATTAAGCACCTACCCTTGAAGTCCTGTTCCCCTTTGTGGGGACCATACAGTTTTATTTTTTTTAAAAAAAGATTTATTTATTTATGCTTACAAGAACTGGGGTGCAGGCCAGAGGTATGTGTGTGGGGGGAGAAGATTCACCAGAGACACAGTGGGGACCAGAACAAGCAGATCTACTGAAATATTCTGAGGGGACAAGTACCATGTGGGTCAGCTCCCCGGCCAGGAATCAAACTCATGCTGCAGTGGGGGGTGAGGCATACAGTTTAATTGTTCACATGGCAGTGTTTTCCGTTCTTTATTTACTTTAATTTGCTTTAGAGCTTAGCTAGGTTCTTACAACTTTAAGTATTTGAGAGCCTCCCTGGTGATGCAAGGGGTGACATCTCAGCACTATGAAGCTATTGAGTTCTATCCCCAGCCAGGGAGCTGGCCCACATGGTGCAGCAGACCTCTCCTGTCTCCCTGCTTCTCCCCTCAGCAGTGTATTTCAGTGGATCCACCTGTTCTGCTCCCCACTCTGTCTCTGGTGAATCCTCTCACCCTCTATACCTCTAGCCTGTACCCCAGCTCTTGTATGCATAAATAAATAAAATAAGTCTTTAAAAAAATAAATAAAATGAAGTATTTGATGCTTATACACATTGGGGAGACCCAGGGGAGGGTTTTCTGCCATGTGGATTTATCTACAAGTCTCATCTACAAGGCTGTTTAACCCCTTGGGTGCTAGTCAAGACCACCTTCATAACCTAGGACAAAATAAGACCAACTGGTTGCTCAATGGATGAATGAAATGAGAAAAAGGATAAGAGAACAGGTAAGTTTGAGTTTAAGCTCCCTAAGAAAGCAACAGGCCTACCATTCAAGAAATAAATCACTAGCATCGAAGGGCAGGAAGAAGGAAATGCGTTGGGAACTGATTTCACCAAAATTGTACACACCTCATCCAGCCCAGAGGCTGCCCAGCTCCCAGCTGTGTCCACATCTGGACAATATGACAGCAAGGGGCCTTTGTGTATTTGACCCCGTGGGTCTCCACTTGACCTTGAGGTAAGGAGAGGCACTTGACTGCCTGGATTCTCTCCAGTGTGAGGTGATAAAATTAGACAAATTTGCATTGTGCTTGTGAGCTGTGTGGCTTTGGGCAGGCTCAGCCCACACAGGCTCACTTTCCTCAGCTGTGAAGCGGGGGTCCGTGGAGCGTGGCCTCGTCACAGCACAGGGATGATTAGACATTTTACCTGGCAGCTGGCTCTGAGAAGATGCTAATGTAGCCATGGCATGGTCGAGCCAGTGACAGTGGCTGCCTCGCCCCAGGAGAAGAGCTAAGGGAGCCAACCGGCAGCATGGCTTGCAGGTGTTGGGGTCACCACTAATGAGTCGGCTCATACCGCCCCTGCATGGAACCGGTTGCACTCAGAGAAAAAAACGAGCAGGCTCAGTTTCAATACCAGATGTCAGTCCACTGTGGCCAGCAGGCCCTGCCCTGCAGTACAAAGGCCGATGGTCTGCATGCACGTTCTTTGTGCTACAGGCAAAGAACCCCACTCCCCCCACCCTCCACATGGGGAACAAACATGGCAGTGGGGCTGGTGAGGGGCTGCAGGAGGCAGTGAAGCAAAACAAAGGTGCACACGTTGCAAGATGTCCCCAAACCAGAATGCGTGCTGAGCTGAGGCTATGCAGGCGCCTTCTCGCCATGGAAGGCAATGTTCCAGAATGTTCCAGCATCCTGTGCCATGGTAAGGTCCAAGCAAGCTACACCTTCCCCGACAGGTTTGTGTACTGTCCACAGGGTCACAGGGGTCATTCTTCTAACCCCATCTCCAATCCCTTCCACTTGCTTCCTTAGGAACATCTCGCTCCTGTAACACTGAGTCCCAGACTTCAGCCCCAGAGCCAGGCCCATCCACCTCGGCACGTCCTTCATCTCTTGTGGTTGTTTTGTCTTACGCCTGATATTATTTTTTTTTGGCAACAGAGTAAATATATGTCCATGGTGAGAAAAGTAATCCCTGGACACTAAGAAAAGTGGGAAGAAAAAAATTAAAGTCATTCCCAGGGTCCTCACTGATAATATTTTGGAGTATTTCCTTGCAATCTTTCCATGAATGGGCATATCCTGGAATTACATGACATATAAAGAATCTGCTATATATTTTTGCTTAACAATTTTAGCATATTTCTTTGAAAGCCCATTTTTAGTGTCTACATGGTATCTTTGTTACGAGTGTGACATGTTTCTATTGGTAGTTACATGGTTTTTTTTTTTGTCTGTTTCTTGAGGCTTGCATTTGGGTATACAAACAGCTGTCCCATTTTGCATTTCTCTATTTTGCTGCTTAATTCTACTCATGAGAGCAGTCATATGGATCTGGTCATGTCCAGGAAATTCTACTCCTTGAGGTTATAACTCAGGTCATCTCTGTTCCTTCCCTTGTTTTCATGGGTTGACACTTAAGTTTCATTGCTTTTGAAAGCAAAATCCTAAATGTCCCAGGACTTGCAGTCAGTGTCACAAAGCACAGCAGGTTTGGGGGTTTTCTGGACAGCACAGATCGTAATTCCCAAAGGGGCCTGCACCTTGCTTCTCCATGGTCTGTGCCACAGAACACCCTGAGGTCACACCCTGAGGGGGCTCCTCACGTCTGTACTTTTTAAATTTCCCTCCATGAACTTGAGAATCAGCACAAGGGATCCTTTGCTGTGCAAAGTGTGGACCACGCTTATGAGCAGAACCGAGAAGCTGCTAAAGTGCAGAATCCCAGCGTCTGCGCTGAGACAAGGCCCCCAGGGGCTAAATGCCCATCGAAGAGTGAAAAGTTTACAAGGAAAGAAGTGTAGGTGGCAGAAATGGCAGATGGCTCTTAACATCCTCCCTTTTTTCTGCAGACTTCTTTTACCCCTGCCTCCCCCACATGAAAACAGAAATGCCATGAAAGTGAGGATTTCTGTCGCTTTTGTCTGCTGGGGCATCCCAGCACCGAAGCCAGTGCCAGTTGTAGGTGCTCGGTAAATCCTTGTTATTAAATGAGTTCCCTAGAATGCAAAGTCTGCAAAATAAACATACCTTGTATAGATGTCTGGCTTCCAGAAAGCTTCAAAAACCCTTGCAGCTCCTGAGTGGTGGTGGGGAGGGGTTGGGGGTGGGGCGGTGGAGGGTGTGTGGGGGGTGTCGTTGTTATGCTAATAAGGTGACTCCAGTGGCCCTTTAGGAAACTTCAGGATGGGGCTAGTGACCTGCAAGGCCAAGTGCTTGTGATTAGAGGAACTTCTATGGGCCCAGCCTCTGGGGAGGAAAAGGGACCCGGAGGCTGAGTTCAACTGTGTGGCTAATCTATTGGCAAACAACTTGATGTGTCCAGAGGGGAGCCAGTGGGGGGCCTGAGCCTGCCATTGCACCCCCAACCCCCCCTTGCTCTATGTCTTTTCATTGCTGTTCCTGATCTGTCTCCCTTACATAAAATTCCCAACTACGGCCCTCCCCTGTGGGGCAATGGGTTAGGACGCAGCACTGCAAGCTAGCCACAGCCACTTCAGTGCAAGTTCGATCCCCAGCCCTGGAGGTGACCCACATGGCGCAGCAGACCTCTCCAGTCTCGCCTGCTGCTGTCTCAGCACTGTAATTTGTCAATCTGCCTGTTCTGCTCCCTACTCTGTCTCTGGGGAATCCTCTCACCGCCCCAGCACCTCTGGCCTGACCCCAGTTCTATATGCATAAATAAATAAATCGTTAAAAAGAAAAGCCCCAACTAAAACACTTTTTAGTGAGTATTAAGTTGTTCTAATGAACTTTTGAAGCTCATGTGAGCCCTGGATTTCTGGATGATTGACCAGAGGTGTGGGTGGAAGGTGAAGTGAGCCATTGTTGTGGAGGGCTCTGCCCTCAAGCTTAGGGTCAGACATGGACTCTGGTCTCAGTGGTGCTAGGCTCTTGCAACGGTGAGCTCATATGGGTAGAAATGGAGCCCGAGTGAAAGATGGCGCTCTGTTTAAGTCAATGGAAAAAGGTGGATATAAAGGAAAAGAAGAATATAGGTTAGTGATGGCAGGTGGGAAAGTGGTGACATGGCCTTAGGGACTCAGGTCATGGAGAGACCCCACGAGACCAGTGAGCAAGACCATAAAAATAGAGCCCCCAATGGATGGCTTGACTGGCCGGTGGGCTGCACAGGAAATTAAGCCATGGGAGGAATACTTCTATAACCCTGGAGGGAGAAGGGCATTCTTTCTACCGATGGAGGAAATACACGTGTTAGAAACACATCCTACTTGAATCTCCACGCTGTAGATGTGAAACCTTGAAAACCCACAAGATTTCCTTAAAAATTACAAATGATCAAAACCAACTCAAGAAGATGGACTATACCGGGAGCCAGGAAAGAATATGATCAATTCATGGAGAAGAAAAAGTGACTTTCAGTGACAGCGCTGAAGTTTTGATGGGTGGGTTTATTTTGTTCCAGGTTTGAGAGACTGGGTCAGTCCTCTGTTGTATAAACGTCGGGTGAAATCTCTCACCGAGGTTGACTACAGGAATGATTTCTTTCCTTGTTTAGTCTGGATTTATCATCTTTTGTTGTCCACACTCTATTGATTTTCTTTCGGTCCCAGGCAGGGCTGCTTGGCGGCTGACGTGTCCTCAGTGAGGTTTCAGAGATGAGGTTAGTGGCAACCCCACACCAGCTCAGAGCTCAAACATTTAATAACAGAATCCTTATAAATCCATTTCTTTTAAGTGTGTGTAATAGACAAGGAATGAGCTGTCATTATGAACAAAGAGGGGAGCTTCTGGAGGTCAGCCAGCGTCCCCAAGCCCCGGCCCAGCCTGAGACTTGTGTCCTGCACTTGAACTTGCTGCAGGTGGGTCTCAGGGCGGGCGTCCTCGCCCCACTCGAAGGATATCAATTCAGTATCATTTGAATATGCAAGAGCATTCAAAATGCTTTCTCTACTGACTTGATAGACCTAAGGAAATAACCTTATTTTGACAAACTCTGTTTACTCCTAGAAAATAAAAGATATGTGACCAGAAATCAGAATTAAACTCGACTTCTTTTTTTTTTTTAAAGATTTATTTATTTATTCATACAGAACTGGGGTACAGGCCAGAGATGCGGAGGGTGAGAGGCTTCACCAGAGACAGAGCGGGGAGCAGGACAGGCAGATCGACGAAGTACACTGCTGAGGGGAGCAGCGGGCTGGTCAGGAGAGGTCTGGCTCGCCATGTGGTCTCCTCCTGGGCAGGCGGGGATCAAACTCATGCGGAAGTGGCTTTAGTTTCTTAGTGCAGTGCTTTAACCCACTGCACCACCAGGGAGGGCCAAACTCGACTTCTTTTAAGAGAGAAAGAGATCCCTAGAGACTGTGTGCTGCACTCCCAGGCACGTTCCTTCCAGGGCGGCTGATGAGTTTAACGGGGTCGGCTGTCCCCACGTGGCACGGGGTCGGCTGTCCCCACGTGCTGAGGGTGGGGCCGCACAACCAAAGAGTTAATTTTTGTTATTTTTTTGTTTTGTTTCATGATCATGCTGTATCTCAGTCATCTCCTAATTTCACTTGCTTTTTCTCTTGATGTATACAAAGTTATTGGACATTTATTTTACTGGTAGCCTAGCTAAGGTGAAATTAGATTCGATGTGTGCTTGGGCCTCTTGTTTCATGATTCAAGAGAAAAGAAAATAGTCACACCTCCTCTTCTGTCCCTGCCATGTCCACTCCTCAGCTCTGGAGTCTTGGAGTGGTCTAGAGAAGACCTTGGCCGTGTGCACTCACCCAAGTCAGTTGCAAGAGCTCAGATCTTTGAGGAATCTGTTCTCAGAGAGCAGGCTGGGCTGAGGGTGGGTGGTTTGGGAAGTGGCATGAACATTGGGTGTGCAGATGGACTCACTCTGAGCCCTAGATTTGGGCAGATACCCCTTCCCCCTGCCAAGATAAGAGCCAGGAGCTACATTATCTGTGGCACAGACACCTACGTTCTGCATTCTCCCCACTTTATCTCAAACATAACTCTGGAGGACAGGAGCCGGGAGCAGAGGTGAGGCAAGAGGGACGTGCTTTGCCCATGTCAGGGAGCGAGGCCATGGGGAGGTCTCTATGAAGTATCTCTGAAGCTCCCACAAAGCAGCTGCCCAAAACAGTTAAGAGACAATCATGCAATGAAAAGATCTTTGCTTCCTTTCCTCCAGACACACAGAAGGGGTGATGGAGCAGGAGTTGGAGGCAGACTGTACCCCACTGCTGGTCCTGGGCTGGGCATTGTGCCCAAGTGGGGGGGGGGAAAGAACAGCTTTTAGTTGTATGTGGGATTCAAGGTGGGTTTAGACAGGGTGGATTGTTTTTGTCTGTGAAGGTGAGACTTCTCCCATGCTGGAAAGTGGCCGGATGTGGCCAGGGCTGGGGGTGGGGAGGCATGAGCCGGTGGTTGGTGGTGGCTGTAGAGTAACAAGGCCGCCGGGGGAGCTGCACCGATATACAGGGAAGAGCCCCCCAACCAGAGCGTACCCTGCAGTGTCTTGAATCTTGCACTTGACTTAACAGTATGTTGTAAGCATTTTCCCATAGAACAACGTCTACAACGTCACTGTCAATGTCTAATTGAGTGATTTATTTAATTTGCTAGGGGAAATTGGGTATTTTTTATCCTTTTTATCATTCTCAGCAGCCATCACACTAAAGTCTAATAGAAAGCAGGGATAAAATGTGGGTATTGGTTTCTATCCCTTTATTGAACATTGTTCTGCAATTTCTAGTTTCTTCAATTACATACAGACCATAAATAACAGGTATGATTCTCATACCTATAAAAACAAAATTATAATTATTTGCCAATGATATGTTTATATATCTACGTTTCCCAAGAGTATAAAAAAGTACCTGGAATTAGTTAAGACACTTCAGTATAAGCACAAGATAATGGTATTGAAATTATTGGATTTTCTATATACGTTACCAGTTAGATAGTATCATCAAAAGAGTTCTCATTCACAATAGGGACAGAAAGTATTAAAATGTTTGAAAATAACATATTCCCAACAAATGAAGAATGTTATGAAAAAACTTATTATATTTTGCTGAAAACAATGGAGTTGATATCAGGACAAGAACAGATTGTATCTTTAACCTATGATGACATCACTTGTCATTAGGGCATGTACATTAAAAGTGCAATGAGCAGCCACTACAAACCTATTCAATGGCTGAACTGCAGACCAGTGACAACATGGAAAGCTGGTGAGGCCGTGTAACAGGAAACCTCACATGTTGCTAAAGGTGGAATGGCTGGCCACTTTGGAAGACAATCTGGACAATTCTGACGAAGCCAGATGCAGCTGTCACTATGTGATCCAGCAGCCATGTCCTAGGTATTTATGTAAATTATTTGAAAGCGATGTCTGCATATAAGCTTGTTCAAAAATGTCTGCGGCAGCTTTATTCATAACTGACCAATCTTGGAAGCTACCAGATGTCCTTCAACAGGTGAATGAACAAATAAAGCGTGGTATCTTCCTACATGGGACATTATCCAGCAATAAATTGAAATCAGGTACCAAGCCATGAAAGGCATGAAGGAATGTCTTAACTGCTTAAACACGTATCATCAAGGGAAAGAGACTTTGAAAGGGTGACATCCTGTATGATCCCAACTATAGGACATTCTGGAAAAGGCAAAACTGAAGAGACCGTGAAAGGTCAGTGGTTTCTAGGAATTTTCGGGGAGGGAGGGACAGAAAGGTGGCCCACAGGGGATGGGGAGGGTGGTGAAATTACCCTCTAGGACTCTGTATAGTGTGACATGATACATTTGTTAAAATCTATCGACTGTAGAACAGAGTGAACCCTGTAAACTCTGGACCTTAGTTAAATAGAAAGTATCAATATCCATTGAGTGATAACAAACGCTCCATAGTAGGGCAAGATGCTAATAATAGGGGAATCTGTGAGGGTTTGGGAGAGCATGTAATTGGAAACTCTGTAATTTCTGCTCAATTTTTCTGTAAACTTAAAACTGCTCACAAGAATGAAGTCTATTGGTCCTTCCTGGTGGGGCAAAAGGTGAAAGTGCGGCATTGTGAAGCTGGCCACAGGTGCTACTTCGATCCCCCGGAGGTTACTCACCTGTGCAGCCCCTGACCCGCCCGCTGCTCCCCTCAGCAGTGCACTTCAATAGATCTGCCTGTTCTGCTCCCCACTCTGTTTCTGGTGAATCCTCTCACCGCCCCTGCCCCTTCTGGCCTGTACCCCAGTTCTGTGTGCATAAAAAAATAAATCTTAAAAAAAAAAAAGAATGCAGTCTATTAATTAAAAGAGAGGATTGAGTTTTGAGCCACAAAAAGATATGGAGAAACCGAAAATGCATATTGCTAAGTGAGAGAAGCCAATTTGAAAAAAGACACACATTGTATGATTCCAATTATGACATTCTAGAAAAGACCAAACTGTAGAGACAACTAAAATAGCAGGAGTGGGGGATGGGCTGGACAGGTGAAGCAGAGATTTTATAGAAACGATTCTACATGATACATAATGGGGAACACGACACACAGTACATTTGTCAAAACTTGTAAAATCTTATGGCGCAAAGAATGCTCCTAATGTATTCAAATTTTAAACTCATTTAGGAGGTGAGAGGGATCCCAACAGGCAGCAAAATGTGACAGGCCATTTTACTATATTACAATGTATGAAACAAACTCACTGAAGGGGGCAGGTACAGGTGGTGTCCTGAGGAGCTTTGGAAACCAGCAGGCTGGAAAACAAAATGCAAAAGAAACTTCCCACTAGCATGGTCCTCTAGTGGGTAAAGCTGTGTGCCTGGCACTGGGATTCAGCAATTAAGTGCATGGGCTGTGGATGGTGGCAGCCAGGTTCTGTAACAAGGTGGTCCCTAGGAAAAGGGGAAGTTCCAGGTTCCCTGCCCCACCCAGAAGGAGGATGGAGCTGAGCAGAGAAAAAGAGAAGAGAAGGAATCTGAGGAGGAAGGAAGCAGGATGGAGAGCCAGAAGGAGACCGGAGGAAGCCACATGGAGCAGCAAGCACGTGATGAAGAAACCGTGCTTGTTTCTTGACCCTGGACTGGTTAAGGCAGTTGTGGGTGAGAGAACTGTAGGGAGGTGACTATGGCAGTGTTTATATTGATTTTGATTTTGCTCTTTTCCTCCCAGACTTGTCTGGCCATGTCTGACCCTTTTCCATGGGTCCCGGCCAAAAGGTGCTTTAGTCTTGTGGCAGCTTTCAGGCCTTGCTTTGGGCCCATCCCTTTTGGGTTGACTTTTGCCCACGAGGGGATGGGTAACTTCAGGTGTTTGATTTAGACATTACATTCTTTGTTTTCTGTATTGTTTACTCACGGTATTAAAGTCCCTTTTCATTAAAATTTTATATGTTTTGTCTTGATGCGGCGGATGGCAGAACCTACTTAGAGCAGGCCAGTTTGGGGCTTCAGGGGTGCCCCTCTCTCCCTGTCCTGTAACAGATTCTCACTGCTGGAGAGGAAGCTCACAGAACAGCAAAGGGGAGAGACCAGAAATGTCCCCATGCTAAGGGAGTAGAGTTGGAGATGCCAGTGTGAACTCACGCTTAGCTTGATAGGGACACAGTTGGTTAGACAGAGCAAGGTAGGCAGATAGATGACAGACAGACTGGTGCATTCCTACATACACACACATTCATGGGCAGGTGACAGAGGTCTGTGCCCAGGTCTATCCATGCACATACTTCTTGGCTGTCAGAAACTGACACCCCACTAGAAACAAGCACACCTGGTGCCCCCACCTTGGTTTCCAATCCATTCTCCAGTGAAAGAAGCCTAGACTCACTGGAGAAATTGATTCCAGAACTGGGGCAGGAAATAAAGATGAGCTTAGACCAAGCCATGCCAGGAAGCAAGGCTGTGCTCCAAAGCCAGAAACCAGCCCCAAGTCCTCGGATGACAACTGGTGAGAGCATTGGAAAGAACCAGGAGTCAACTGAAAGAACTCCTGACAGCCAAAGCTGGCGTTTTAAAAACCCAAAGTGTAAAACAAATATCCACAAGCCCAATATACATAAATGATTGATAAATAAACACATGGGCAGAACAGAGAAATTTCCCAGAGAATTCCAAATAACTTAGGTAGATAATCTGCCCCAAAGGGGGGGTGGCATAACTCCCCAGCTTTAAGAATGTGGGCTGAGCAAAGTGAACCCCCCAAAAATGATAGTATGGGAGGGGGGGAGAGTGACTTTACATTGGTGAAACCACACAAATACGACCTCAGTCAGGTGCTCAAAGTCTCGAAGAGAGTGATAATTGTGTTGATAGCATGTGAGGAAAGCAGCACTTGACCTCTGGGTCTTCCTCACAAAACATATCATCCCAGTGTTATCCAGGAGAAAACATCAGGTATTCTGAAAAATAACCCACAAGTGCGCCTCAACACTGTTAAGATCATCAAAAACAAGGAAGCCCGAGAGATTGTCCAGCCAGGAGAAGCCTGAGAAGGCATGAGGATGTAACATTATATGGGACCCTGGGAACAGGAAAAAAGGTTGTTATGGAAAAAAGGCTGGACTTCAGTTAATAATAATGTCTCAGGCTTGGTGCCTCTTTGTCACAAATGTACATTAGCTGTAATTGAGGGGAGGGGATAATAAGGGAGGAACTAGGGGTTAGGGGGATTATGTACTATCTTTTTAATTCTTTTGTATAGTTTGAACCAGTCAGAACCAGTTTTAGCCAGATTCAGCTGGTCACAACTGGTTTGAACTTGGAAAGGGCTTCATCCGTTTGGGCTCAGTTGGTTTTGGTTTCGCTACTTTGACTAAGTCAGAACCAGTCACAGCAGGTTTTAGATGGCTTGACCTAGTTTGAAACAGTCAGAACCCGTTTCAACCAGTCAGAACCAGTTTGAACAGGTCAAAACTAACTTAAAAGGTCAGGACTGGTCTGAACCAGTCAGAACCACTTTCAACTGGTTTGGACCAGTTTCAGCCTGTCATAACCAGTTTCAGACGGTTTAAACCAGTCAGAACCAGTTCCAGCAGGTCAGAACTGGTGTGAACTGGTCAATACCAGTTTCAGTCTGTGGGAATAGGGCAGAACTAGTTTGAACTGGTCCCAGCTGTCCTGTTGCAGCTGGTTTGAGCTGGTCATAACCAGTTTGAGCAGGTCAGAACTGGTTCCAGCTGGTAGCAGCCGATTACAGCTATTGAAAACAGTTTCATCTGTTCTGTACCAATCGGAGGCAATACCAGTTGGTTTCGGCAGTTTGAACCAGTTTCTGTATTTTGAGTCTTTTCGGACCAGGGTCACGTGATTTCGCTTTTAGCTGGTTGTGAGTTCAATTCTTTGAAGAAGTCAGAACCACACTTTGTTTTATTTTCTCTTGGTTTGAACACGTCAGAAATTTGGGAAGCTATTTCATCCACGTGGAGCCAGCTAGAAGCAATGCCAGTTGGTTTCGGTTGAGTTCAGTTTAACTTCTTTGACTATGTTGGAACCTGTCTCAGCAGGTTTGAGATGGTTTGGAAACCAATTTTATCTGGTTCTGACAGGCTGAAACAGGTTCTGACTGGTTCAAACCAGCTGAAACCTGTTCTGAGAGAAATTGAGAAAAATGAACAATCTGATGCTGTTTTCCTCAAAGAATTGAAACCCAACCTAAATGAAATTGCTGGTTCCAATAGGCTCAAAAATTTGAAAATGGTTCACACAGGCTGTAACAGGTTTTGACTGGTTCAAAAAGGCTGAAAACAGTTCTGACTGGCTGAGACAGTTTCAACTGGATGAAACAGATTCCAACCGGTTCAAGCTTGATGAAACCTGTCCAAACTGGTTCAGAGAGGCTGAACCCAAACAGGCTGAACCAGTCGGAACTGGTTCTAATAGGCTGAAAATGGTTCAAAATGGCTTAACCTGGTTTAGGTTTCTGTACAGTAGTGAAACCAAAACAACTGAACCTGAGCCCAACTGAAAGTGAAACCAAATGACACCTCCTACTGGCTCAAACTAAGAGAAACTGAGAAAAATGAAATCCGGTTCTGATTTCTTCAAAGAACTGAAACTAAAACGAACTGAGTGACTCCCCCTTCACAGGGATGAACCACAGGCAATTGCTCCAGGGATTCTCATTGTTTCCATTGTTGAGATGCTAAACACTTTGACCTTCCTCTGGCTTTAGTGGTTTTTCCAAGTCTAATGTGGGGGATGTGACATTATGCTAATCTGATATCTTTTCGAGGGCCAGAAAACAGTGTGCCTTATGCCAATGGGAGAAAAAACCTTTGAGTGTTTCTTACATAAGTGTATTGAAAGTGCATTAAAGTCTTTTTTAAGGGAACATATAATTATTGTGTTTACCACATGTAGCAGTTGAAAGTTCCTCTTCTGTTTTCTCCAAGTCCTTATCCATTTTCTTGGTTGGTGGCAGAACAAATCACTGCTTAGCGGCCCTTGTGTGATGCCCATGATATTAAACAGAACCCAGTGGCACAGTGACAACATGATTGCTTTTGCATTCCAGACTGTGGAAGTGATGGGGTTAGTCGTGAATGGTTATAGAGTAACCCCCACTCTCTCTCCTTTCTTGGGTGTCTTCTGGCTCATTTTTTTTGTGAAGAAAAAAATCTTGCACCAGGAAATTGTGCCTTTCTTGTGATGTTATCCACGGCCATCCTCCCTTCTTATCTTTGGGCAAGGAACCCAGGTTTCAGCATTCAGTCATCCGTTTCAAGAACAACTAAGGTTGAGGACGGAGGTCAACTCCAGAGAAACTGGGTTTAAACTTAGCTGCACACTGTATCACCCTAAAAATGACAAAAAGTCCTGTTTTCTTGGCCCCACTCCTGAAGGCACTGGTGAAATGGAATGCAGCCTGAACACCAGCATTAGCAAATTCTTTTCAAATGATTTGAATGAGCTGCAGAGTCTAAGGATCATTGCCTTAAAAAGGTTCACACCTCACATCAGGCCGTATCAGTGTGCCCATTAATTTAATTCTATCCGATTTGTAACAGTCCCCCTCCCCAGTCATTTTTTTCTGGGACTGAAGCCTTACTTAGATTTTTGCATATGTTTATCAACTGTTTATTCAATATTGCTTCACCTAAAATGCTTTCGTTTGGAATTGATTCTTTATGACAGTATCTTCTATAATTTCTTTTAGCAATTGCTTCATCAAACATGGCTTCATTTGGAATTCATTTTTCATGACACTATATTTTATGATTTCTTTTGGCAAGAGTTTGGATGTAGCTATAAATTTTCTGCATTTGTTTTTTCTTTAAAATGCTTTTACTTTCACTTCTCCAGTAATGGTTTGGCTGGGTATGGAAATCTGAGTGTCCAGTTTTCTTCTGTCAGCATCGGAAGGTGTCAAAACAGTGTCTTCTTTTCTGTGACTGCCAGTAAAAGGTCTCTCCGTCTATTAAATTTTTAAAGGTGACGTGTTATTTTCTTTTTTGGCTCCAGTTGCTTTTACGCTTTTCTTCTTTGCCTTTGTTTTTGTCAGTTTCACTAACATAATGTTGAGTTGTGAAATTATTTGAAATTTTTGTTTTTTTCCCTCTGAGCATTTAAGTCTTAGCTTGAACTCCAGGGAATTTTCAGCTATGTTGTCTATGAATAAGAATTTCCACTTCTCCCTCTGACTAGTGTCTCCTTTCTGTTCCTCTTCCATGATTGTTAACCTCGCTTTCATATTTTCCATCTCTGTTCATCTTTATGGGCAGTATTTTTTACCTTTAAACCATCCCTAGTTACTTGATTTTACATTTCAATGACTACTGATTTCTAGCAGTTCTATTTGTTTCATTTTCAAACCTGCATGTTTTTGTTTGCTTTCATGTTTTCCTGTTTTTGCTTATGCTTTCTATTCCTTATTTATCTCATTAATAATTTTAAGCATATTTGAATCATACTTCAGGCTGATTTGTTATTTAAATTTCTTGGTACACTTGTTCTTCTATTTTTTTTTTCAGCTGCCTTTCCCACTCAAAGACTCACTTCATTATCTTTTAGATTGGAGTCCTTATATTTTAGAGATACGTACTGAAACATTTATGATTGAAATGAATTTATGAATAATGTCTAGGGTTTGCTTCAAAAGAACCGAGTGTTGAGAAAGTGAACACAGGTCTAGATGAAATAATGGGGCCATGTTTCAGTAACTGGGTAGGTTAGTAGGCATATGAGGAAATCTTCTATCTACTTTCTGTAGATATATTTGACAATTTTCCCTTAAATCATACACCAAAAAATAGAGGTAAAGGTGTTTTGTCCCAACTTCTGTGACCTGCCGCAAGACAGGAAGGCGGGAGGCAGAAAGGCCGAGCAAGCAGAGTTTACTGCTCCGGGACAGCAGCTGAGACAAGCCCCTAGGGTGGTGTCTGCAGCTACTGCCGGCCCTATAGTGGGGCAGGGTCGCTTATGTAGATTCTAAACTCAGATTCCAAAGGGGTGACTCATTGTTGAGTCCCTTGAGTGAAGCTCAGTTCATTATCACCTTCTTCTAGTCCCATCCCGGTTAATTGGATGCAAGCAAGGCCCAGTTTATTGCCACCTTATCGCCCTTTAATGCAAGGCCTGATCTATTACTGCCCTTATCCAGTCCCTCAGTTAATCTCCGCACTTGGTCACTCCCTACAAAAAGTACTTTTATGAAGTTATTTTTCAAAAGCTGGCTTAAAACAATGAGTTTATCACACATAGCCCAAGGCCTCTTCACTCTACCCCCTCTTCCCAGTTAATCAATCCTGGATCCCAAGAGTATGAAGTATTTTTGTTACACTGCTGGCTTGGAAGATGTAGAAAGGGGCCAAGAAATGAGGAAGCCTTGGGCATCGGCAAAGGCAAGGAAACAGATTCTCCAGAGCCTACAGAAGGAACACAGCCCAGCTCACACCTTGATTTTGAGCTCAGTGAGACCTGTTTTGAAAGTCTGCCCTCCAGTACTGTAATTAATAACCTGGGCTATTTCAAGTCGCTAAGTTTGACATCACTTGTTGCAACAGCCATAGGAAACCAGTGTACGCATTTTCCCACAGTTAATATATATGATCTTGGTATTTACTCCTGGAGAGAAGGCAGCAATCTAATGAAGAGGTTAAGACCCTGGATCCTTGAACATGAGAGGGGGGTTCTAATCTTGGTCTTCCTACCCAGCTGGGTGACCTGAACAAACTACTTGATTGCCCTCTGCCTCAGTTTCCTCATTTTCAAAGTGAGTGTCACAGTAGCATGTACACACCAACGTCGCTGGGAGAGTTGCAAGAATATCTGGAAGCACTGGGAACAATACCGGACAGGAATACCTTAATACGTGTCAGGTACTGTTGTTAGCCGTTCGGTATTTCTGATCTCTTTTCAGCCCCTAATTTGCTTGTTCCTTTGCAACACCATACTATTTTGATAAGGTGACTCTTTCCCTAGGTTGACCTCACTGTTGTACATTTTCATAGTTTTTCTGCCTTTGATATTAGGATGAAGATCCCCAATAAAGGGAGGATACTTGGGAACATTATCAACAACAAGCAAAATCCTGGGGGATGTTGTTCTCCAGTCCTTCTCCATCTCACTGGCACAGCAGTTCAGAAAGGCATCCAGGAAGAGGAGGTGGGTCATCCATGGCATCTCCCTGCTCCCATAGAGGCTGCAGTGTGTGCTTGTCCATGCGCTTGAAGCCTTGGGCTCTCACTGTCCAGCTCACAAAGGGTTTTAACTTGCAGCCTGCAGTATTGCCCCCAAGCAAGGCTGGTATTCTGAGCTTAAAAAACTTGAAACTTGGCCCTCCGTGGTGGCGCAGCAGGTTAAAGCACTGCACTAAGAAGCTAAAGCCATTTCTGCATGATTTTGATTCCTGCCTGCCCCGGAGGTGACCACATGGCGTGGCAGACCTCTCCTGACCCGCCCGCTGCTCCCCTCAGCAGTGTACTTTGTCGATCTGCCTGTTCTGCTCCCCACTCTGTCTCTGGTGAAGCCTCTCGCCACCCCTGAGCCTCTGGCCTGTACCCCAGTTCTGTATGCACAAATAAATAAATCTTTAAAAAAAAAAAAAACACCTTGAAACTTGGCATTGATTTGGCCTTCTTAGGGATGAAAGTCATTTTAGGCATCTCATTTCCAGGGTAGGGAGATTCCATCCATATTGAAGATTTGCTCTGGCAAGTAATTTTCCTCCACAATCAGTTTCACCACTCCCAAACTCTCCATTCACTTTTACTTTATGCAATCAGCAGTGATTCCTGAATCATTTCAACCACCCAGAGCTAGCAGTAAATTCAACATCACAGTTGGGTCCTGTCTTTCTTTCAACATCACAATTTTTTTGTTTTGGTCTCAAATGTCATGGAGCTGAGAGGGATATGATTCTGTGCCTGGCTCTCAATCCAGATTATTAAAAGTTTCTCCAGATCTGATATAGGCCCTTCTCAGTACTATCAATGACGTAGATTTTTTCACCAGCTCTGTCACTTTGTTTTTTAAGCTCCTAACTATGGGGGAACGGGATATGCCTGACTGAAGAGAAGTGGCCTTCACTGATTTCCCACTTTTATAGTCGTTAATCTCTTTTAATTTCATATCCATACCAATCACTCGATGTGGCCTCTTACTGGCAATATTAGTAGTGGATTTTATATGTGAGGAGCTACGATGAATAAAATAACACTAGATGAAATTAAACACACAGGAAAATAAACGATGTGATCGAGAGACACTGTAAACATGAGATGTCCTGAGGCTGACTCCCTGGACAGTCAGAATCTGCAGGGAATTGGTCCAGTGTTGACAAAAAGGTTATTATATGGTACATAATTGTGTATTAACGCAGTGAAATACCATTCAGCAATAAAAAGAATATATATACATACACACACACACAAGTATAGATGTGTGTATATACATATCCAATATGACTGAAACTTGACATTATGCTGAACAAAAGAAACCAGACAGAAAAGATTCATCCTGCGTGATTCCATTTTTATAACATTCTAGAACAGACAAAATTACTCTGCAGTGATAGAGAGCCCATCAACAGAGCGGGGTGTGGGAAGGAGACTGACTGCAAAGGGCCGAGGGAACTTTCTCAGGTGATAAAAATTCTTTCTTAACGAAAGGCAGTGTGTTAACTGTCATCACCACGCTGGTCCTGACACCCCAGGTCTTTACTTATTTCCGAACTGTATGCTTGACCCACTGTTGACCCACTTCGTCGGGTCACCCATCATGTCCTCTGCCTGTTCTGCTGTGCTCTCTGTCTCGGTATCTGAACAAATCTGGTCTCTGTATCGGAGCCTACTGGATTTTTTGTTTGTGAGATCTATGGCATTTTTCTTTGACTTATTTCATCTAGCCCATTGCCTTTGAGGTTCCCCCATGTCATGGCACATGCAAGATTTCATTCATTTTTTATGGCTGAGTAATATTCCATATACCAGAGTTTGTTTTCATCCACTCTCCCTGCCCTTCCTGATTTCACCTGGGTGCCCTCAGTTTGCTTCCATTTCACAAGCAGGGAAGTCTTATATACAATGCTACTCCCCAACCTCACCCAAGATGCTTCTCTGCCTGAAACCCTTCTGTGGTTTCTTAAAACAAGACCAGAACTCGTGGGTTCCTCCCGCCCATCTCTCGACACTCTTGGGCACCCCATTAGCTCTCTCCATTCCTGAAAAATGCAGGGCTCCCTTCCACCCCTCTCCTAGCACGGTTTTCTTGTCCACCGCCACGCCCTATTTGGTTCACCCCTACTAATCCTCTCAGTATCAGTCTATACATCCCTCTGTCGGTTGCTTTCTTTACATCTTCCTCCCTCAAGTCTCCTGTTAACCACCCTCCCTTGGCCTGGCATGTAATACAATTGTAATGATGAATAATTCTGTAATAATCAGATTAACAGAACAAGGGTGGACCTCAAAGATTGGTTCATAAACTCCTACCAAGTCAAGTCAAGGCCACCCACCCTGGGTATCCACCCAATCGGGTGCCATGTTGATCCCCATGGTCAAATATATAAGGGGCCTGGGTTGGGTGCAGAGTAGTGGCCCTCTGGAAGAGCCCCCAAGAACTTTACAGGCTCCCCTCCAAGGCCTCAAATCCCTAGACGTCCAGAGACAGCTGCAAAGATCTCAACGGCAGTGAGACCAGGTACGTGTGGTGTCCTGGGAGAGAGGCAAGCTCTTGAGTATCCAGGTTGGGGTAGACCCTGCAGCACCCTAACGGGGTCCAGCTCAACTCTCTAAATTGCCCCCTTTTTCCACCCCTACTTCCTAACCTTGCTCCCCCTTGCCTACCCAGTCTCCTCTTAAGAAAGGGTATTCCAGCAGGGCGCTAAAGTTAATCTCATTTTTCCCACCTTTGCCTGGAGAATTTGGAGGAAACTAGCGGACCCACCTCTAAGCCAATCCCTCTGGCCTCCCACTGGCATGTAATAATCAGATTAACAGAACAAGAAGCCACCCTCCTCGGGGCCATGCTCCCCTGGGCAGCCAGCCTGTGTGCAAGGTCCCGGTGCCTACCACGGCGGGTGCTGTTGGGTGCGTGGCAGGGGAAGCCTCAGACTAACCAGCTTTCATCAGCCCCACAGATTCCTCATGGAAGAGCAGAGACCCCCAAAACGCCCCTGCACGATGGCTCTGCATCAAGGTACTGCCTTTAATCTTTCCACAGCTTGTGGTTTACCCTTAGTGATGTTTATGTTACTTAGATATACGAGTAAGGCACGAGATAGAACGCGGCAGGCAAGTCCTTCTCAATTCCCACACCTTAGAACAACTATTTCGTCTGTTCAGTTACGTTTGGAGCTCACCGCTCCTGATGCTCTGGAGCATCTCCTTCACCAGGATTCCCTTCTCTTGCACAACTTCTGGCATTTTCTAAAACTTAACACTTGGGCTAGTACTTGCTTCCTTACCACTAATTCATTCTCACAGTCTTCTGATTGTTCACGCTCAAATGCACTCAGATATTCTCTCAGTTTTGCTTCTCACAGCACTGCTACCTCCTAACCTACTCTAGATTTGTAATAGTTTGTTTGGATATTCTATTTTTTGGTGGGAAATCCTTTCCCCCCAAAATATCGTAAACATTTTCCTACTTGCTAGATTCTGGTTGTTTTTGCCATGTCTACTTTTAAGGTATTCTTGTTTCTTGAGCTCTCTCTCTGCCTTTAGGATCTTTATCCTCCACACTGAAATTTTATGGTTTTATTGTATAACCCTTGGTGGTATACGCCTCTATTTCTTTATACTCTATCCCATACCCCCTTATTTTTTCAGCACTTTGAATTTTGTCCTTTTTCGGAGAAATTTTCTCCACGGTCTTACACCCACCTCCACCTCACCCCTGCGGCCTGGCTGTCCCCTTTCCCATCTCTGCCAGCCTCGCTGGTGCTGGTGACCTGGCCAGTGCTGCCCACCCTCCCTCTGCCTCCTTTAAATCTGCCCTGCCCAACACTCCTGCCTCCAGGCACACACTCTCCCTCCTATTTCCTGAACGTCTAAAGTGACCTCCCCTGTGAAGATTTGCTCCTTTGCCTAAAACCTTTCAGTCCTCTCCTTTGACCTTGGATCACCTAAAACTCGGTTTAGCTTAAAGAGGACTTCATGGGCTTCAGGGTGTGCTGTAGTCCTCCCGGGTACAGGACGCTCAGCTCAGGAACATCAGCCCCCGGGCTGGAGTCCCCCTGCCTAAGCTCCCGGCCCCCAAGGTGATGGGTTTAAGTAACCCCTCCAGCCACACTTTCTGAGCCCCTCCCAGATGTGAGCTGCTCTCTTGAGCCAGGCAGTTATCTAAGGACTGCTCAGGACACAGGAATACGGACCAGATCACCGACAACCCGCCCGCTCAGGCTTCAGAACCACCCTGCGCCTGCAGTCAGTGCCACACCCTGGCTTTCTGTTTTGTTCTGTCTGTCTCTCCTTGCGAAGACAGACACAGTGAGGGCAGTGGTTTGTATTCAGGTAGACTCTCATTGACTAGACTCAGCCTGTAAAGTGGGGTGTCCTTCCAGAGCCAGGCGTCTTGAGGCCGAGCGCCCCGACCTGGGAGAGAGAGTTGAGGTCAGTCTAGACCTCAGGGGATGGCATGTAAAGTGGGGGTGTCCTTCCAGAGCCAGGCGTCTTGAGGCTGAGCGTCCCGACCTAGGAGAGAGAGTTGAGGTCAGGCTGGGCCTCAGGGGATGGTGGGGTTCTCCCGGGCAGCCCCTTTCCCATTCCCACTCGTTCTCCTGTCGGACACCGCCCTCATTTCCCATTCGCATGCTCTGCTCTCTTCCCTGAGGTGGGTGTCCGCGGGAACTCGGCAGCCCTGGTGCGGAAGCAGCTGACCCCGCGGATGCAGCTGACCCCGCGGATGCAGCTGACCCTGCGGAAGCAGCAGGCCACGTGGAACCAGCCCAGCCCTTGAAATCCTTCGCAAAACCCTTTGCCTATGTGAAGCCCATGAGAGTAGAGACCGCGGAGTTCACAGAGTCCACCCGCCTTTCCGCGAGAGGCCGGCGCCGCCCTGCGGGGCGAGATCGGCTGTTGGGAGAAGGAGGCCGCCGCACACAGACAGGCCAGCGCGCACGGCTCAGTGTCCAGACGGGGCCAGGACATTCGCGGGGCCCCGATGCGGCGCTGGAGAGCCCCCTGGAGAGCCCCCAGGCAGAGCACGGCCGCCCCGTGGGGCCTGACGCCGAGCACAGGCCACTCTTGCCCTCTCCCGAGGCGGTGCCAGGCCCTGCGGCCAGCGCGGCGGGGCTCCCGCAGGGCCTGGCGCGGGCCCAGCTCTGGCAGGGACTGCCGGGGGCCCCTGGCGCGGCCTCCTACTGGGCTCCCTTGGTGTCTCCGGCCGTCTACCCCTGCGCACGATTCAGGCCCCCGCTGGGCTCAGCGTGGCTCCTCATGCGCACCGCCGCTGGCCCCTGTGTGTACTGGGTCCCGGCCTTCTTCACCCACAGCGCGCCCTGACCTCGTCACTGGACCCCGGACTCGCGTTCTCGGACTGGACATTTTCTAAATACTCTTAGGCCTCAGCCCAGGCCTAAGTCTGTTCCTATCCCACTCACTCTTCCCACCCACAGCGAGTCTTTGCCTTTACTGCCTGGATTGAGTCTGCGGCCGGAGTCCGCTTCCCATGCCCTGTGGTTCCATTTCTGATGTGAGCCCACCCCCACCCCATCAAAGGTGCAGGTGTATTGAACCCCTCAATGTGGTTGAAATAAATGAGCAGAGTCTCCATGGTCCTTCATTTGGCCCTTTGAGCTGCTGCACCCAGATAACACAAAGTGGACGGTTATGGACAACCGACATTTATCTCGTGATTCTGGAGACTGGTTCAGACAAGGGCAGGTTCAATGCCTGGCAAGGACCCTGCCCAGCTGACAGACGGTGGGCTTGCTGAGTCCTTGCCTCATGGTGGGGCGAGGCCTGGGGCCACTCTAGCATGGACACTGATTGCTGTCAGGAGGCCCCGCCCTCACGGCCTAAACTCCCTAACAGCTCCACCACAGGGAAGCTAGAATTTAAGAGAGGAATTGGAAGACGAACACTGACTTCAACACCCACTCCCACCCTTCTCCTACCTCCCCAGGTAAATAACCACCAAGCATTTTAGAAAAGCGCACAATGAAAGACGAGAAAAAGACAAAAGAAAAGGGAATAAGTTACATCCAAGCAAACAGAACCATCAGAACGTTCGGAAAAAGACTTAAGAGTGTTGTTAATGTCCTCAGGGAGACATGGGAAGATTTGATATCCCTGACACAATAGCATGTACTTACATAAAAAGCCCATTAGAGATGCTTGAGATGAGGACGAAGGCTGCTGGAATACAGAATCGTGTGGTGGTTTGAATCACAGAACGGACGGGACGGAAGGGCACATCAGTAAACCAGAGGGCCAGGCAGGGGGATGCCCGCAGACTATGGCAAAGGACTCGTGAAAAATACTTCAACCGAGACCATCCGGAAGCCGGGCACCCCATCCCGGACTCTGGGAGGAGCACAACACCTGTGTGCGGGCGACCACGTTAGGAGGGCTCTTTTCTCTCTTGCCTGTGACAGGGTCTCTGAGCAGGGTGTCAGGACGACACCTTGGGTGAAGCATGGTAAAGAGAACCTTCCAAAAGCTGCTTGAGAGATGAGGCCTGCAGGGGAGTGGAATGAGCCTCCCACCAGCCTCCCGGCGGCACTGTGAATCTGGAAAGGAATGAGGAGGTCGGCCTGGAAGCCGAGAGAGGCCTTGCTGTGGAATCTTGAACCTGTGATCAGTCGCTCCCGATCATCAAGGGATGTGCGTACATAGGGGGTTCCGGAGACTCCCCAAATGGCTTACCAGCCTGGAGAGGAGGCGAGTGGAGAGAGAGGAGAAAAGGACCCTCCCTAATCCCAGTCCATCTGCACCAGAACCATCGACTTCCTCTGAGCTTTGTATACACAGGCTGACACCAGGCTCTGACTGTTAAAGCCAGTTTGAATTGTTTTTGTTACCTGCAGTGAAAGCAATGAGAGTTTCTCTGGGAGGTAAAAGCCCAGAGCTGCCGAAGAGGCCTGAGTGAGGACCGGCAAACAGGAACCAGTAAACTAGCAAGCCTATGGCCGACTTCCTGAGAGCTGAACAATCCAGAATTAACATTCTAGAGAGGTTGACATAGTAGTTGGGGTTTTGGGGGGAGCTCAGCAGGAGCTTGAAGTTATTACAGTTCTAGTGCAGTTGCTGGGGGGGTCGTGCCGACTGTGAGGGCAGACACCCAGCCTTAAGGTGAGCGCCCACCCTTACCCACCACTGAACTGAAACCATGTAAAATTGCAAACACATTAAGGAGTAAGTGGATCAAAGAAAATTTGATGAATCATACAAAAGGGAGGAGGGGTTAATAGAAACAAGGAGAAAACATAATACTTTTCAAATGCTAATTACGGAATGAGTGACTTAATGGTGCCCTCCCACGCTTCAATGGGAATATTTAAATGTTTTAACCTTTTAGCAGGGTGTTTCCAGCGGGTTTCTCAAAGATATGCTTGAGCAAGTTGAGCAGGTGCCATCTTCATGGAGTGACGGTTTATTATGAATTACATTTTGTATTGTATTCAGTAGGTTTTGACCAGCAGACTTTAATATTCATCTGTAAGAGAAAATATCCAAAAAAAAAAGAATTTTTCTCATGAAGTCTTGTTGCTGTTATCCTCTTAAGTAAACTGCTCTTTGACTTTTATTGTACTGCATTTTTTAATTAAAAAAATCTTAAATTTTCAAATACAATTTTACTAAAATCAGATGCATTTATCAAAATTAGGAGGCAAAAAAAAAAAAATATATATATATATCTCCTGTCTTTCCTCCATTCCTGTTAACAACTTCCCCATATTCATAGCAACCATTGTACATGAAAAGCGCCTTTTGTGGTCTGATTTACAAAAACCAGGCATAGTGTCCACCTGGGGTCACACAGAAGTGAGTTCGGGGTTCCAGCAGGTAACGGGTGTGGCAGGTAGGGTGGGGATTTTGCCTTGCTGTAGCCAGCAGACCTGGAGTGGAGAGAGGCCACTGTGTGGAACCATGCCGGCCTCTCCCCAGTGACCAGCCTCTTCTCCCTCCCACCCCCAGACATGGCCACTTTCCTCCCTCCCTGCAGGTGTTGGTGAAAACATGACCGTCTCTCCCAGAGGCAGGCACAGCCTCTAACCTGTCTTGCTGCCCATCATTGTGCCCTCCCCAAGCCCGCCAAGGACCCAACCCCCGCCAGTGAAATGTACTTTCTAAATATACAGAACATTGAATGCTACTCTCAGCAAAGCCTTTAATGGCTTCCCGTTTCCCTCCCTAAAGTGCCTGCCGGGAGTGGGGGCCTGAGGGAGTTGACCTCACGCCCAAGCCGGCCTCCCGAGCGCCCCCAGCAGTGCCGTCTGTCCTTTAACCCCTGGTTGGTGCCCAGGTGGTAGCACCTCACACCTGACTGCTCTCCCGCCCTTTGGGGAAGAGTGACGGAAGCACAAACGACATGAGAAGACGCGTGTGGGGGCTTGGCCTATTGCCTGGTTCCACGAACACTGGCTGCTTCCCGGCCTCCCTGGCACAAGGAGCGAGATCATCTTTCAGAGGTGCAGACCCAACCCAGGGGGCTTGCAGGAAAACCAAGGTGTGGGAAGCTGTTGCTGCTGCAGCTGGTGGAAAAACGCAGGACTGGCAAGTTCCCTCCAAAGAAGGGTTGAGCGTGGGCACCGGGGGCAGCTAAGGCCCCGCTGGCCCCCACTCAGGGCTAGGCTGCCAGGGGCCGAGTGGGTGTTAGCTCCCCCCTCCCCAGCTATCTCCCTGCTGGTGACACAGCAGGAGTAGGCTTGGCATTCCAGGCCCTGCTGCCCGGGCACACCTGGTTATACACACGGGGGCCCACCTCTGAGTCCAGCAGCTGCCAGGGTCGCTGTCTGCACAGAGGGCGGACACCGGCAGGGGGCAGCAGGGTGGGGGAGCAGCATGTGACCACGTGGTCTCCTTGGGGGACCAGCCTGGCAGGCTGGAGCTGGGTGCAAGTGCTCCCCTCGCTATCTTCTCCCTGCTGCCTTCACCCCCTGGCCCAGGGCCCCGGATGCTGCTGGCCCCCCAGAACGCCTCCTCCTCTGCCACTTCCTCTCATTAAAATATCCTCCTGCCCCTTGGACAGAGCCTTCCTGCACGCTGCCACTGTCTGAGCCTTCATCCGCCTGGTGAAGTGGGCAGACGGGGTTATTAATAGTAACATTAATAACCAGCATTTATTGAACACTTACGCTATGCTTGGCACTGGGCTGAGCGTTTTCAACGCATTATCTCAATTGATCCGCACTGAGCAAGATCCCCGAGCACTTGTTTTCTTGTAAGTGTCTTCAGAATTCACGAGCCTCTGGTTTTCACACTTGAGCAAATTGAGCTCCCGAGGCGGAACGCCGCCTGCCCAAGGTCACCTAGCAACTCGGTGGTGAGCGAGATTCCATTATCTGTGTGGTGGGCATCGGGCACCTGGCCTAGAGCTGGTTCAGGCCCAGAGGCCTTGGCCTCCTTCTGCCTCCCACCAGTGTCCTCCCCACCCCAGCTCTGAGCACAGGGGTTGCTGGCTGAGCCCCGTGGGGCTCAGACTGGGGCCCGAGAGGCCCATGGCACCTGCTAGGGCCACAGGCCAGTGTGATCAGTTAGAGGGTCAGTGTGGGCTGGGGTCAGTGTCAGGCTGTAATTACAGTTAAGGGTGAACAAAGGTTCAGGACTCACCCTGAGCCTGTGGCAAGTTGTCAGTGGGAGGCTGAGGTCAGGGGTCAGTGAGTGGCCAGCTATCTTCAGGAAGCAGACCATTCCCAGCGAGAACCAGAGCTTCTCGCTCTGGTGCTGTCAAGCCAGCATGCCCTCCCCTCCGATCCAGCTATGAAGGAAGGTTCTAGAAGGAGCATAGGATGAAGGGAAAGATGTCAATGGCAGCAGAGAGCCTCCAGGGGGCACTGACTCGCAGCAGGCTGCCCAGGAAGCCGCAGGAGGATCTGGAGCCCAGTCAGGCAGAAGCCATCAATCATCCAGGAGAAGAAAGGGGCTCCGTTTGGGCACCACCCTGCCCTGCTGCCCCCTGCAACCCCCGCCCCGGGCCCCCCCTCCCCCGCATCCTCCACAAAGTGCAGACATTTTCTCTGCCTGGGCTGCACCCAGGGGACCCTTATTGCTGTGGCCGCCCTGCTGGGGAGCCTGACCTCTCCCATCTGGCACCGAGTGCCTCCTCCCAGGGCCCGAGACTGCCTTGCTGCGAGGAACCCGCAGACTCTCCGCTCCTCTCCCGACACTCCAGCTGTCCTTGCCCAGAGCTGCTGCCCCTGGCCTTGAGCTTGGGAATCCTCTTTCATTCTTTATAACCCGCCAGTGACCCTTCCAGGCCACGCCAAACTACTATCAGAACTGGCACTGGCCCTCTGCCTTGCGCATCCCGCTGGGAGCTGGACGGCTGAGCCGGGAGGCAGAGTGGGGAGGCCAGGCCGTTGCACTGCCTGACAGTGGCTCTGCAGGAGAAGGCGGCTTCCTCTTCCTCGCCGCCTCCGGGAGAAGCACCCTTCCAGGCCTGGGGCAACCCACGGCCTTCGGTCGATACCGCTTTTCCACGGACCAACTTGGAAATGCAGGCCAGGTGGGACTAGATCCAGTCTGGTGCACGCTGGACCAATTTTGGGAATCCCTGACAGTCCCCCTTTCCTGTGGCTGCAGGGAGCCCCACCCAGGCCTCATAGCCTGCGGGAGAGTTGGACTCATTAAAAATAATTGCCTGGCCAGAGTTATTAGCGTCCCAGGCAGAGCCGCACTCCAGGCTTCCTTGGCAGGTCCGAGCTGTGCCAATCACAAAGCCATAGACCCTGGGGACCAAACTTCACTCGAGAAGTGAGCCTGAGATCGGAGGCTGCCCCAATAATGAGGGGGAAAGCTCGCGGTCCTGCCGGGCACTCTGCGGGCCTTAGAACCTTCGACAGCCATTTTCCTGGTGGAGGGAGGCCCAGAGAGGCCAGACACAGGCTGTGGGGTGGGAGTAGGCGGGTGGATCAGAGGTCAAGGTCAGGCATGCTGCTAGAGATCCTGGGCCACTTGAACCTGGGCAGCTCTGAGCAGGTGACTGTTGGGGCTCATTGTAACTGATGGGGGACAAAGCCATGGCCAGGAGCCGGCCATATCTGACCGAGAGGGCTGGACAAGACACAAGGCAGAAGTCTAGTACAGTCAGGCAGCCAGAGCTCCCAAAGGCCAGCAGCACTGACCAGGTGACCGTTGTCTGCCTAGCCGCCGGGCTGGCTGTGGCCAGGCCCCTGAGTTTGTTGAACATCTTGGCTGCACTTGGAAGCACAGTCAGCCCTGAAACTCACCACCTATCACCGGAACCTGGAATGTGAGAGGCTTCCGGGAGGGCATGGTTACCTGCCAGGTGTGACAGGTAAGTGCCAAACATGCCCTTTACTCCGAGGCACACAGATGGGCACACACCCCCATGGCTCAATATCTGGGGCCCTCAGTTAACATGGCCAAGCCCCAGGCGGCCGCGGTCAGAGACAGGGTCTCTAGGGACGTAATTCAGGTTCATCGAGCTCCTAGGCTGGGGCCCGGACGCACCAGGATTCGTGTCATGGTGAGAAGCAGCAGCAGACCACCCAGCTCACCACAGGGCACAGACAAAGTCACGGGCAGTCACAGCAAGAGGCCGCCCTTGCAACCCCTGCAGACAGCAGGTTCACAAGAACCTGTGGGTGTCCACCTTGACACCCACAGGCCTGTGAGAAAACATTTCACCTGGGTGCCTGAGCAGGTGAACACACACAGGTGCACACCTCAAGTCCTTCTCTTTGTCCCCCTGCCCCACACTACCATCAAGAGGGTCATGGAGAGAGCAGAGCCCAACTCAGAGGCGGTGGGTGCTCCCTTGACAGCCGTGGGGGGGCAGGGCTGGTGCTGGGGACTCCAAACAACTGACCTTTAGGGGCCCCAAGGTCCTCATAGGAACAATCCCGCCTTCCAAAAGGAGGTTGGTGTGAGGGGTGCTCTCAAATGCCCGACCCAGAGCAAGCTCCAGGGAACACTGTGATTGATGATGTATGAAGGTGCGGGCTGTGATGGAGGAGAGGAAAGGCAGAGAGTGGACACACACAGGAAGGCGCTGTGGCCTGGAAGAAAGCACATCTCCGGGCAAAGGCAGAAGGGAGGGCCGGAAGGGCTGGGAAGCCAGACACATGGTGCAGGCTGAGCAGGGCCGGCCCCTCCTTGTGATTGACAGACATTCAGCAAAGACGCAAGCCATTGCTCCCAGGCTCCCCCCCGCCCCCCCAGCCCCTGGGAGAGCCACCCCGGCCAGCCCTCGCCACCCTGAGGTCACCGAGAGCGTTGAGAAAGCCGCCTCTGGCGTCTGATCTAGAACACAGCTATTTTTGCTTCGCTCCAAGCGGCCCTTAAGCCCCCAGCGTATTATCAGGATTAAAGAGGGTCGGCCCGTGTGGCAAAACTAGTCAGGGAAAGACATTCATCTCCTCAAGGTGTATCCACCAAGTAGCAGAACAATAAAGAGAGGGGACTTAGGCTGGCTCTGCCTGACTGACGCTCTTCTGCTGAAAACTAACAGTCCTTGCTTGTTGTGTTATATAGAACACGGAACTATACTTGCAACCCTTTGAGATGTCACATCCATGGCTTTATGGCTTATTTTCCCCCTCACCAATAAGACAGTTTTCCAATTTGATTGAAACGTGATTGATCGACATTTAAACACAGAATATACTTAGTTGTTCAGTGTGATTTTTAAAACGGGTACAGGTGTGTGTGGATGCTAAAGCCACTTCCGCATGAGTTTGATCCCAGCCCCAGAGGTGACCCACGTGGCGTGGCAATCCTCTCTTGACCTGCTTGCTGCTCCCCTCAGCAGTGTGCTTCATCAGCCAGCCTGTTCTGCTCCCCACTCTATCTCTGGTGAAGCCTCTCACTGCCCCACACCTCTGGCCTGTACCCCAGTTCTGTATGCACAAATAAATAAATCTTTAAAAAAAAATGGCAGGGTCAGGGGATGGTGAATTAGGAGAGGATTACGGTCTGAGGCAAGGTGGGTGACTGGGTCTGCCGCAGAAGGGACAAGGTCCAGGCTGGAAGGAGTACGGGAAGGTTGTCTGTAGGTCATGGGCTATGAAGACCGGAAATGGCCAAGGCCTCCAGGATCCGCATGCCTCAGACACAGGGCTGACCATCCAGCCCAGGAGCCAGGAGGCAGAATGATCCACCCTTTCATGCCTGAGCATTGCGGAGAGTTCTACAAAGGTGAAAGCTTCACAAGTGGTGGGATGGGTCTTTGTGCTGAACTATCCATACACAAATAATCCAGGGGTGGGGGAGGGAGGCCATGCAGGATGGGGAACTTTCAGAGCATAAGCACCAAAGAACGAAACCTCTAAGGTAAACTGATGCGATGGCAGCACATTTTAACAAATCTCTATGCCAAAAATAATAGTAATGATAATAAAATGAGAAAACCAGAACCAGAAAAGTGGAAATAAAATAAAGACGGTCTACAGTCAAGCCCCGAGGGAGACTTGCAAAGGCCAGCAACGGTGAGACAACCCTGTTCATGTTAAGGGAATGCAGAGACACTTAGAAGAGAAGAAGGTGGTATCATTTTGGATCTCCCCCGCTGGCAGCCTCAGGAGCATAATCGGTGGGCTTCCCAGGCTGTGGGGAAGAACACAGTCTCATGCATGGCTGCGGGCAGGGGTGGGTGGGTG